>NW_021163021.1:2667500-3080000 GCF_004324835.1 Dendronephthya gigantea
AGGTCAGATCACTGGGAAGTGAGGAAGGTACCACACCTTTCCTTCTGATATTATTTCTTCTGATATTTCTACTCTGCGAATGTATCCTAGAGACACAATTTCAATTGGATCATCTTATATTTGAAGGCTCGTCGGAATCGTCGACTATGGTTGAAAATGCCGCCCAAAAATATTCAAACTTGGTTTTGTGCCCACAAAATTTCGGTATTTTCACACGCTCCATTTTACGATCAGTTACACCATACGCTTCTGTACTCGTTATGGTTCTGGTATCACCACCTGGAAACCGATCAGATATAGGGAAGTGTTCGTCTCTTTTCGAAAATATTTGATTAAGGTTATCATTGTATCTCAACTTCGGGCTTTTTTAACTCCTATATTCTTGCATGAGACTTCCATCTAATGCTCTTGCATGCGTCTGATCTGGGCAGGATTCTACAACGTCAGCTTGATTTTTCTGTCTTTTCTCGTTTCAAAATTCTGATGATCTGAGTTCATCTCGCTTTTCTCCATTCAATAATTCTACTGTTGCCCTTCTATGGTGGCCCAATGTTCTCATAGCATTAAATAACTATATATGACGATAATATAAAATATGTCCGCTTTTTTTCTATACAAAACTTTTTTTATGAAAAGAAAGTATACAATAGTGAAAAAAAACAAATAAAAAACAAACAAATAAATATATAAAATTAAAAATAAAACTTAATGAAATGAAAAAATAAATTAAAATATAAATAAAATTTAAATAACTAAAATAAATATAAACAAAAAAATCAAGTTTGAAAAACATACGAAAATGAATTGATTTGCAATTTTACTATGAGAACCATCGGCCATTACCTGGCCTAGTGGAGCTCACTTTCGTCTCCCAGCAGCCTCCTGTGATGTCCTTGTTACGAACAAAGGCCCTTCATGTACCCACATAAACCAGATACCTCACAGGAAGGACAAGGTAGCTGAATAAGAAATACTGTATAACTAGACATACATGCATACAATAACCCCTCGCCTCAGCTGAATATTGGCAGATACTAAATGTGCTACAAAATATTGATACTTTCCATAAAATTTGTTATGAATCTGCATTTTAACGATTATTTTATACATTAGCATCCATTTCCATTGATGCATTGATGAAGGCTGGGCAGCTTGTTAAGCCCAGAAAAAAACTAGGGATTCAAGGATAGTGCAAAGTTTTCATGCCCTGTAATACCTAAGCAACCAGACGTTTGTCCCAACATAGACATTTTGACTTATGCCAGTAAAAATATAACGAACTAGGTTAAACATTAATCAAAAGGAAATTACTCAAAGTACTCAAATTACGTTAGCCGCGGATACTGTCACTATTAAATTATAGCTAATTTTAGTTGCCCATGTAAACCGACAAAACTGGGCGCGATTTTCTCAGTTTAGTCTCTTTTCTTCGTCAAACAATTGTGACTACATTCACTACATTTATATGATGGCTACAATTTATCCGTCACTTCATAAGAATAGCCAAAATAGTTGCGTTGTAAATAATGTAAATAAACCGCGGTGCATATTACGTCTATGATGTGGATACTTCGACGCGTATATCGATACAAAACAATATACTTATAATCAATACTGTATACCGCCAAAATGATTTGATTACTGCACAAAATGCCCGTTTTGTATAGTATTATTTATGTACTGTATGCAGAATATCAGGTATCGACTTGCTATCGACATAATATACATTCGTTTAAGAGATCTATCAATACATAAGCAACACAGCGTCGTTTCTTCCTGACCTCTTAGCTCTATTTATGGAATAAACCTTCCAAATTATATTTGTGTTGAATTGAATGCTCATAATTCATAACATAAGTTGATAAAGTGCGTAGATTCTCAAAGAATTGCTCGATTTTTACGCCCGGAATGTTTTGAAGCAATGCTCGTCGCTCCTTTCGTTTCTTTACATCGTGAATAATGTTCACGTCTCGACGGCACATGCGCAGTTGCGACGTGTAAGAAAGAATCGGGTGTTCCGGGGGGTAATTCTGCCCAAATCCCTTTAAAACAAAACCCAAACCGCGGAAAAGCAATGCTTCAAAATTTACAGTAACCGCCAAAATCCCTCAATATTTTGGTGAACTTTGCAAAAGGGGTATAGTGCATTAATAAATAAAGCAAGTTAAACGGATTTAAAAACCTTAAATTACTGATCATATGCAAAAAGTTACTATACGCATAAATCAACCAACCCCCCGTAAAGTTTACACTATGACTGACTGACTGACTGACTGACTGACTGACTGACTTACTGACTGTCTGACTGACTTACTGACTCGTTTGAATTTTCGCCACTCATCACAATACTGCAAAGTTTCTCAAACTTTGCACTAAAAACGTGTGTCATTGCAGCTAGAGAAATATGACATCAAGAACCAGGAATGGGTGACTGTTCAAAATTTGCTTGATTTGGTGGTGGAGACCGATAGTTTTTCTTCTGGAGGATTCCGTAATGCTTTTTTGGGAGTAAGTAAAGAGAAAGAGAAATGGGTCATCAAGACATACAATGACAAGGCTATACAGACAGTTCGACCAGTGTCGTTATGAGGCATGATGCATTTAGATGCTTATTTAAAGGAAAAGGAAGAATCAGCAGAAGAAAGGGTTGGCAAGAATTTGATTATGAGGATTTTTCTCAGTGCCAGTTACCAGTTGGTTGGGACAAATGGCATGACCACCTAGGTGATGGTAAAAAAATACATTTTCCAGTTTTTTCCCATACACTAAAACTGATTCCACATGACCTGATAGTACTGATTAAGTTTTCTAAATGTTTCCCTCTTTCTTCACATCTTCTCTTAGAATTATCATCAATGTGATCCCACTCAAGCACTCATCACACTCATCTTCTAATAAATTATCAATGAGTACATCAATAATTCTAAGCATCAAAATGAAGTTCATCCAATATCACATGATCCAAGTCGATATTCAATAATGGTGGATTAGCACAGCAAAAATTATCTTTCTTTTTACTTGCCATTTCTTTAGTCTCTTGAATAGTACGCTTTAGTGGTGGAGAATTGTAGTAGCTAAGATCATAAGCCATATCCCATCTTTTGTCTTTGTGAATCTTGCACCACACACAGGAATTGTTACTAGTAGCACCCTTCAATCCAAGGACCATCAGAATAAATTCATAGTCCCCTCCAAAAAAAAGTTCCAATTTAATTGTTTGATCACCAACTTTAATTTGTTTAGTGTCATTAAGACAGTTTATGCTATTAAAAGCATTGCCAAATGACTTTCGCATTACCTCATAGTCTTCGGACTCTTTGACTACAGCAACACTGTGATTCCCCTTAGCCGACATAGGATTTCCGTTACCATCTATTATAGCAACTGACCAAATGGTAAAATTTGTGTTTCTAGTCATCTGAGCCCCATCGCCATATATCTAAATTTCCACTGACTTGTTTGCAAAATCAAATTCAGGATTTTCTGCAATGAAAACTTCCATGCACTCTTTGAGAGTTTCTTGAAAATCAAGCTGACAGCCATCAAATTCACCAGGTGTACGAGAAATGGCACACACTTTGTTGAGCTGGTCACGCCTCTGTTTTATGAGATAGAAATTTGGTAACAAATCAATTACCATTGAGTCTTCATGGTAAAATCCATCTCCTACATAAAATTTATCAAGAAGAAATAATATCTGTTCTACTTTAGTTTTTTCGTCTTCTGAAAGTTTATCAAAGCCAGAAGATCTCTCCTCATCTGCTGCACTAGTGGTTGCTCCTGGTGTATTTGTTTCTACTGAAATGGTATGACATGTTCCAGTCTTCTTTTCAACGACAGTTATGCTACTTAAGTCCAGACCAAATGATTCAGCAAACCAGAGTGCCGTTTTTACCTGAGAAAGAAAGCATTTGAGAGTCCTGCTCTACTTCTTGACATCTGAAATATTTTTCCCATTGTATACTAAGCCTTCTGATTTCATTAGGATATCAATGTAGGACTGCAGTTCTTCATTAGCACAGCTTAAGTCATTTATAATTTCATCTCTCTTTTCCAATTCCTTTGACATTTCATCATATAATTTTCTTAATTCACCTTCCAAGTCTTGAAACTTTTCCTTCCATTCCACAAGATCCTCACTTATACTTTTATATTCCTCTTTCAGTTCATGAAAAGAAGCCACATAGGTTTCAAAGATTTGAAATCGCCAGGTCTTTGAATCAAGTGCCTGCCTTTTTCGACCAGATGTCTACATAAAAGCAACAGAAAATGAAAAATAAAATGAGAAAACCAAGTTTGCTTATCAATGTTTTTAGTACTCAATATGCCTCTGATGCATGCTAATTTACCATCCTTCTTTGTCTGTCCAATACCAGTAATTTTACTTCAAATCCTGTGGCATTAATATGCAAAGCAGATTAGCTAAATAAGATGCAGTTAGGCAGTTTCAAATTATGGTGGATGGCAATACTTTCCACCCTTAATCTGGTGTTTATTAACAAACAAAATTACATAATTGCAATGTCAAACCAATTAATCATTAATGATTCCAAGGAGATGTGCTTGTCATACCTCAATACTAACTCATTCCTCAATATTATTCATAGTGCACTTAATGAGATGCGAGGATTGAATAAGTCTATAAGACTAATTGGGCAGCTATAAATACTGAGTACAACCATACGGCCCCTTCCTTGCTTAGTTTTAAAAGGGTCATTGTGTGGTGTGGAACTCTAAAGAATCGGTCGTTGTTTGACCCACACAAATTAAGTTGTTTCTAATGGCCGATGAGGAAATTTAGTTCCCTAATCAAGAACATCAATCGCCTCACCAGGAAGACAGCGACAACCAGCGTGATAATCTTCAGCCACAACCACAGCATGCCGCCTAACAAGAAGCTCAGCTGTTAATTGGGGATGGTGCTCAAAATGTTAATCCCCTGGCTAATCTTGAGGTAATTATGAGTCATTCTTGTTTCATGCTGTGTTGCATGTGCATGTATGACTTGGGTCTTACGCTATTTATCATATTTCCATCAACTTGTTTGAGAGTTTGTTTTACATATAATATTCGACAAAAGTTCATCAGGCCTAATTGAGAATTTGAGCGGTTGTTTCTTGTATAACTTTACACAAAGTTCGCTAAACGTATTCGAGAGCTCAAAGTTTGGTTTTCCTTTTTGTATAATTTCACACGTGAATTTGCTAGAATCTGATTGAGAATCAAGCGTTTGCTTTCTTTTATAGGCTAACTCCAGGGAAGGGCTTATTGAAACCTGATTGAGAGTTCGAGGGTTTGCTCTTTGTATATTCAAACGTTCACTGAAACCTGATAGAGTATTCAAGGGTTTGTTTCTTGTAACTTTATGCAAGAGTTTGGTGAAACCTGATTGAGTATTAGAGGGTTTGTTTCTTTCCATCGCCATTTCGTTGGTCTTAATCTAGATAAAATAGATCAGCGCCTAGAGCGGTGGTTGGCAGTTGAAAATGCAACCAGTCATTCCAAGCAAAAGGAATCGCTGACAAATGAGCTAAAACTCTTTGTTGATAAATTGGAGCAATTGTCATTGCATCTGGACCTTAAGCTTGCCGAGGCCAAGAAGTCGCTTGTTAAATCTATTATTGCACGTGACCAAGCCTATTTTAAAGTAGCGTTCTGCAGTGGGATCATCCTGGTGATCTCGGGCAACTCAAAGTACCAGAAATACTACGATTCCCTAATGACGATGGTTATTTCTTTAATCATTTGTGGGGTAAAACCCTCCGGGATGGTGATGCCAATGTCTTTGGTATTCCTCGGCACCCCCAGGCTCTGTCCTATCTGAGGTATCGAACTGTACATGGACACAGCTCCACAACTTGGCATTGATCTTATGTGTGGTTACCTCTTCCGTCGGACTACCCATACTGGTGGAATTCAAGATTCACCGCTAACTTCCACAACCGCTGAAGCCCGGCTAGAAGCTTATCTACGCGTAATGAAAGCTGACGAAGGTGAAACACTGCATGCTTTTCGATCGGGATGTACCATAACATTAGCCCTATTGGGAGCAGATCTTTCCGAGATCATGGATCATGTGGGTTGGGCTCGCAATCTCACCGCCCTGTATTACATGCAACTTACCAAGGTGCTTAACCCGTCCGGAGCGTTAGCCAGATTGGCTACTCATACGGGTGTGGACCCCTCGCGTGAGTGGCAGAATATTAATCAATTGAAGCGGTTCGTGTGCGCCTTCACTCCTGAGAATACAGCCAAGCAACCCAGTTTAGTTTCCGCAGGCGTTGCTCATGTATTTAGTGTTGGAGAAGAGGTTTGGGATGAATAAGGTTTGGAGATTATTTAAGGTTTAGATGGGAATAAGTTTTGGAAAATAGGGAGGGAGGAAGACGGATTGGGGTGGAGATAAAGTATAGATGATAATTGGTAGAACAGGCATGTGGCCTGAGGAGGCTGACAAACATTTACTCCAATCCTTATTCTAACCGAGCAGGGAAAGGGGCACTATGAAATAGATTACTATTCATAGTGCTCTTAATGAGATGCGAGGATTGAATAAGTGGAATACCCTACATTCATGTAAATAAATGGTAATGAATGAATCTATTAGACTAATGGGGCAGCTATAAATACTGAGTACAACCATACGGCCCCTTCCTTGCTTAGTTTTAAAACGGTCGTCGTGTGGTGTGGGATGGCCCACCCGGTCTGCATTTGTGTGGGTCGAACTCCACCTACGACTTCCCCTCCCTCCTTGGGCATGCTGCAACAGCATGCCCAAGGTGGCTGACAAACATTTACTCCAATCCTTATTCTAACCGAACAGAGGGAGGGGCACTATCTGTCAGATTAAACCAAAATTTCATAATTGGATAGGGTATATCCACCGAAAATAATACATGCCTCGATACTGCTTTTGCAGCATATTTAAGACATGGCCTCTCAATTTGCAATTTAAATTCCAAACATTTTTTAGCAATATTAACATCCGACATGGTTCATTGATTGATAGATTGCAAAATACTTTGAGTGCCTGCTGTGTCCTTGTACAGCGAGATACCTGTAAAAACTGCATATTTTAAATATTTTAGTATTATTAAGCCAAAATGGCGGAAGGGATAGCAAAATGTTGAAAAAACACACAGCTTTACGTGCTAAATATTCGTCCCAATTGGAACTTTTGTGCAAATACAATGTCAGAAAACTATCAAACTTTAGAGGACTTTGGAAGTAACTTATCTATATCAAATCATATTATGTGCTATATTAAACCACAAGGGAGTATTGATGAGCAAAACTAGATCAATGCAACCAGGTAATGTACGTTTCCACAGCGTATGTCCATTTTGAAATCGGCCATTTTGCTAAAATTGTAACTTTTTATGAGGTTTGTATATCATTTTTGTCCGAATAAAATAATCTCTGGGGAAGTACTTTGTGTTCACTATTTTCAAAACGTATTATCGAATATATGTCTGAGAGTATTTGACTAACATTTTTAGATCAACGCACCCAACCAAGTGGTCTTATATACTGAAATATTTTCAAAAATTCGTATTTTGCAGTGTAAATGCCTTAAAATCCGCCATCTTTGATTTTGTCAGAATATGATTATGATTGATTAAGTCAGCCATACTGTCCCAGATTTCTGGCCATGAAGTATTTGAAATATACATGCTGTATGACATTTAAAAACATAGAAACATGCACATACATATATTTTAATGTCAATTGGAAATATACCAGCTTATAAATGTACTCAGCAGATAGAATAAAATTCCAACGCTTATACCAACTGACTTAATGACTTACTTTGAACATTTTGTCCCCCAAGCGACGATAAATCCAAATCATCAGAACTTGAAGATGCTATTGTAAGGATAATTTTATCATCAGAATATGATAACGGTTGACAGATATTATTTATTAGTATATTTAAGAACAACACGAAAGATTCACTCAGTGACAGTCTACTCTAAAAACGTACTAAATATTATATAAAATGCAACCAAATTCTATAAAAAATATTACCATCAAATGAGAACTTCTTCAGTGATTGCTCCAGGTCATCTATATGGCCACAAACCACCAAAAACGCAGGAATGCACAAGTAAAACGCTGGAAAGCTCGATTTGTCAGAAATCGTATTTCTGGCAAACAATATTTGCATTTTCTGCCATTTCTCCGTCGCGTCCTCCCCAAAATTCTCGTTTTGTCATGTTTTGACTCGATCGCCTTTGCATGGCTGCATCGCCTTCGTCTTCTTCGAGTCAAAACATGACAAAACGAGGCCGAAATAACTCACTTAAACAAAAAGCCGGTCTAATAACTCTATCTTTGATTGTACAAAATTTTAGGCAACTTTTGTCACCTAGGGAAAAGGATATAAATCAAAATATAATTTTCTGCAATTCGGATTTCACAGGCAAACATTGCTCCATCGCCTTTGTCTGTTTCGAGTCAAAACAAGACAAAGCGAGGGCAAAATAACAGATTCAAACAAAAAAGCCGGTCTTCTTTTAAAGCCTAATTAAGTGATATTTACATCTTTGCTGCTTTGTTGCAGCTTTATTATATTATATCAATAATAGAACTATTTTAAGAATGCAATTTGCTGACAGTTTTATATGTTGCAATGTTTACGGTGACTTTTGTTTTCCTTTTTGCGAACTTTTAGGTTTATGCAAAATGCGTTGGACATGATAGCAAAAAAAGCCGGTAAAAGCCGATCTTGGCATATATTGCATCGTAAAGCTGAATAAATTTGAAACCATTTAATGTCATTAAATTCACCTAAGGCTACCTAGTGTTCATGCAGCATCTATTTTGATTTCTTTACCGTGTGTAAAAACGTTTGCTGTTAGTCAAACTGAATATGAAATCACTGGCAAACGAAACATATTTTCTCATTGATGGGGAAAGTTCCTTCATCAAGATGTTCTTAAATTGCACAAGGGAGTATTTTTTTTTGAAAATTAATATGCCAATTTCAAATAGAAGTAAATCTTACCTCTCTCATCACCCTGTTTCCCAAAGTTGCATAAACTTCTTTTTGCCGCCATGATTTCGCTTGACTTCTTGCTTTTCTTGTTAAACGCGCGCTAGATCCAGTCCTCGAGTGCATCACACATAGATCAGGTCATAATGAGCGCGTTTCCATGCTCGTGTTTTACAGCGCCCTGATTTTACCGAGTATATTATAGCTAATGTTTCCATCATTCAATACAACATGGTTTAAAATCGAAGTTTCAAACGATTAAAACAGTACAAAATCTTCACGGACAAAGAAATGTTATTTTATTCTGTAATTGCAGTCGACGCTGGCAGCTAAAAGTTTTATACTTTATAAATAGTGTGTATTTTTGATACCAAAATTCAAATTACACTTTCAAAAACACTTTTTGAAGTTAAAGCAAAGGTGTAATGGCCTTTCACAGGTTTATGCGTTTGCATAAAAAGCTGAAAATTTAACAAATAAACGGCATACAAAGCTGAAAAGTATACAAATACGGCTCATTCTTATCATGAAACAAATACGAAATAAACAAAGTAAACACGTACCCTTTGTCTTTGAAAACATTTATAAGTTTGCAGATTATGAATTATTCCTCTTACACAGCTTTGTCTTGACCGTATCCAGGTTCATATTTGCTAACTGCCATGCTTCATATATCTTGTTTCTTTTCGTTTTACTTTCTTTGCACAAAGTTTTTGAAACGCTTTTACAAAAATGTTTACGAAATGACAGTTAATATAAATTGCTGACGTTCTCATTGAAATACAAACTTTCTGTCTTAGCCAATCAGAACGTTCGTTGATTACCAGACGTTACTTGCGCATGCGCATAACTTACAAAACCACCCAACGTCGACCGTCCATGACAAAGAATTTGGACAACTTTGGATTTGCCTATGTTCTACCGGACTCCGGGTGTAATTCCTAATCTCTGCCCTCGCAGGCGCTCCGCGCCCGCTCGGGGACTATGAGATTGGAATGTAAGTTTGCAATCTGATCCTTGATTATAATTAACAATACCAGTGAGATTCCAATTGGATCCTTGATTATAAGTAACAAAACCAGTGTACCTAGAAACAAATGAAGATATACTAGAATACAAACTATTAGATAACATTTTACTAAATAAGAGAATATGGCATAGATTCCAATCCATATTAGTATAATTACCTTGAGATTGGAAAGTAAGATTTCAATCAGATCCTCAATTATAATTAAGAATACCAGTGTAACTGGAAATAATAAAAAATTACTAGAATTCCAACTATTATATCACATTTTACTAAATAAGAGAATTTGGCATAGATTCTAATCCATACTAGTATAATTACTTTGAGATTAGAATGTAAGATACCAATCAGATCCCAAATTGTAATTAACAATACCAGGGTAACTGGAAATGAATGAGGAATTACTAGAACTTCCAGATATCAGATCACATTTTACTAAATAAGACTAGGAGTTACTATTGCAAGTGAAATGCTGCCTGGGAGAAAGATTTGGCGTGCATTCCTGCTCAACAGTTGTATTTGCGCGTTACGAGATAGGATTTAAGCTTAAATCATTCTGCCAAAAAACGTATGCTAGTCAATAGTATTTAAATTTAATTTGTTTTTGAATATAAAATCAAATTGCGATTGCTATAATATAAACAGAAGCGCCGAATCGAAGATAGAAACGGTATTGAACCCTTACGAAAAAATCCTATAGGAATTCCTATAGGAAATTCCTACAGGATATTCTATAGGATTTTCGGACGTTTCCAATAGGAATTGTAACACAATTTTGATAGGATTTCCTAAAGGAATTCTTATAGAATCCTAAAGGAATTCCTGTAGAATCCGAAAGGAATTCCTATAGAATCTAAAAGGAATTCCTATAGGATCCTAAAGGAATTCCGATAGAATCCTCAAGGAATTCCTATTAGATGCTAAAGGAATTTATACGGAATCCTAAACGAATTCCTATTAAATGCTAAAGGAATTTCTACGGAATCCTAAACGAATTCCTATTAAATGCTAAAGGAATTTCTACGTAATCCTAAACGAATTCCTATTGAATGCTAAAGGAATTTCTACGGAATCCTAAACGAATTCCTATTAAATGCTAAAGGATTTTCTACGGAATCCTAAATGAATTCCTATTGAATGCTAAAGGAATTTCTACGGAATCGTAAAGAAATTCCTATAGAACCCAAAACGAATTCCTATGTTAATTACTATAGAATCCTAAAGAAATATTTTGCAAATGTCCGGAGTTTACCAATGGCACACATATAAATAATAATGAGGATACCTTCTTCTAATGTTAACAATAATTTAATGTTGGGCCTGTCCTTTTTTCTACAATACTGACATGGATGTACATTACATATATAAGCCTAATAAGGCCTCGTTTACACTATACTGGAATGTTATAGGAGTGGGTTACATCTAGATATTGATGGACTGTCAGGATTTTTAATGTCAAAGACTGAAAAAATTATGGCAAATCTGTCAAGCTTACATATGCATTTGCTACTATAATCATTAATTGCTTCTTTAACGGCAAACGAAAATCTCGTGATGCGAGGCGAATCCGGTATAGTGTAAATAGGGGCTAATTTAAATCAACAGATAATTTAAAATAAAGCAATAGGATTTAAATAAATACTGGTACATATAATATATTACCTATATATGGGTCGTATAAATGAACATTTCATATATGATACTTAATCATTTTTTTGTTCATTAATTTTTTGCTGTTTGCAGCACTTGATAATATTGTTTATCTTCGTTGTCATCAGGTTCCTCACTTCTTTTTGAGTGACCCCAAATTTCTGTTCCACATAACCTAATAAATTAAAAACAATAACATTTCCAATTAATTTCAACTTGTGCAACTGTTTCATAGTAGTTGAAGTTTCATAAAGTTGGCAAATCACATCACATCACAAAAATAGTTTAACATATAATAATATTTTGTTCATAAAATATAGTAAAAATGAACAATGATTAAAATACTTATGTACATACTGCAAAGACTATCCACTTTCTCAGCATCAAGTTGGGGCTTTGCTTCTCTTTCTTTATGTGCATTGCACTTCCGGCCAGTTACAGAATGTGTGCACAGCACCTCCCTTCACCAAATTATTGGAAGTGCTGAATAAACAAAATCTTTGGCAGAGAGTTTACTTGATAAGACTCTCTTTTGCCCTTTGCTTATTTCTACACCCGGACAAAGCAGGATCTAAATGAAAGCAATAAATGATAAATATAATTTCACTAACAGTGGTGCCATTACAAATGCTATTACCTCCAACCATATTGTCTGGTATAAAAATTGGTCTATTGTTGTCACATAATTATATTTGAAGAAATACCAGAAACATTCTACTGCTAAATTGACTGAACACTCAGTAAATTATTATGCATATAAATGTGGACCTGACTTACACTGTCAGATTCACTGTTGGAACTGGAAGCTTTGTTAGCAATGGTAACAGTTGGTGAAGATGGACGTTTTGAAACATCTTTAATTGTGTCAGGGGCACCAATCCCCTGCTGTTTGCATTTGAATCCAACTGAAGCTAACTGATCCAATATTCCCACTGAATGCTTTAGTTGGGTAACAACATCTTGTAAATTTTGCATATCTATAATATAAATCAATCTTAATTAAGTAGAGAAAATTGAAGCTAAAGTTTTAAACATATAAAAAGAACCATCATTATAGTTAGGCTACTTATTAAGTTTTTAAAGCTTGTTATAAAGACTTCAGCTGAAACATTTTGGTATAATATATTTAATATTATCTTTATAAAATTTCAGTAAATAATAATCCTGTTTCAACACATTCTGACTTAGATTATCAAATTAATATTAATTTTGAAAAACTGACATATGATATCATTGCATGTACCCTTCATATCAGCAATTTGTCTTTTCAATGACTCGATTTCCCTGTCTTTCGCATCAATTTCTCTTCTCATGTTATCTACCTCTGACCCAGATTCATCATCAGAAGATTGTGGAGAATTGCCCTTTATGAAATTAATAAATATAATTATTCCATCAGCATTTCAAACCTATACCCAGAATCAACTAAACTGGTGCATTCAGGCTTACAGGTATTTAACCTGATCTCTTAAATTAGTCCTCTTAAGTAGTTGTCATAAAAAGCAAGGTGGAAATAAAATTGTAATCTTTTTAAAAGGAATGGGAATATTTTATTTATTTATATAATGGTGCTAACCCATAAAGTAGCAAAACTCTTCACTTGATCAGTAAATGATCTGGTGTTAATTATTGTGAAATGCTCTTAAATATATACATATACAACATATAACATGTATCGGTACCTCAAAAAAAACATTAGACATCCATTTTCGAATTGATACCATACCATTTCGATACTAGTATCAATACCAAATTTTGATACCGTGGGGATTTATTATGAGTAGTATAATTACGAGCTGATCAGTTCTTGCCTATTTAGGCTGCTAGTCTATTAATCTCTCGGTTTAAGCGTTTGGTGAGACAACTTTAATTGAATTAGCCTTTGTTTATCTTTTTCCTTATTTAGCAAGAAGGCTTACTGAATGAAAACCCTCTTTATCAAGGATCTAATGTTACTACAGCACAATGTCTCCTCGTAATGTCGTATGTAATCAGACATCATCTTACACATGAGGCACTACAAGATCTGTTGGTTCTGTTGAATGTTCTTTTACCAGATTCTATACCAGCAACGAAATATAAGTTCTTCAAAGCATTTAATTGTGGTTTATTTCAGGTAAAATATCTACATATATATATATGGTTCTGACACATGTCTATATGGATTACTGTATTTTAGTCTGATATTATATTTTGTAGTAACAGTGAATCTCAATGAGATCTTTGCCCCATGTATATACCTCCAATGAGATCTTTGCCCCATGTATACCTAAAGCCGGTTTTTCAAAGAGCTCTGGGTTAGCTTGTCCCCAGGTTAGCTTAAAAAATTAAAAGTAAACTTTCTGACAGCCTGTTTATAAATAGCAGTTTACTTCTCTGAAGTTTTTTTTAAAAAATAAACAGAGGTGTTAAAATACGCAAGCTGAAACAGAAGCCCATATTTTAACTGAGGGTTAGTCCTAATCCACCTTTGAAGAACCTGGGCCTGATTATACGCTTTATTCAAAGTAAAATATCACTGGAGTTAAACATAAAAGTGAAATAATATATAATAGGGCACATAAATAGTACTGGTTCAGTTAAACTAATTGTTGACCGATGACTGGACTAACATAGCAGTAGATACTAATACTCTAGTTTAACCTACATGGGTATTTTGGGGACCTGAGGCGGTCTTTGGTTAATTATTCAACATTTTTGCTTCACAATCACTACATCAGGATTCATGTAAAGATGGTCTTTTCCCAAAATACCACTGATCAAATTGCTTTTCATTTTTCAGATTCACTTCTATTGTCCAATGTGTTTGTTTTACCTTGGTGAAAGCAGGTGGAAGAAATTGTGAATCTTGTGGGGAACTATTTAATGTTGATGAGTGTACCAAGAACGGCAACTATTTTATATATCTACCCATGAAACGTCAGATTGAAGACTTGCTTGGTGAGGAAAAATTAAGACAACATTTAATGAACCGTCTCACTAGGAACAAAAATTCCACGGGTGTCATCTCTGACATAACATCTACAGAACTATATGGCAAGTTAGCAGAGAATCATAACTTTTCTGGCAGTCATGATTTATCACTAACCTGGAACACAGACGGAATTCCTGTCTTTGAATCGTCTAATTATGCAATTTGGCCAGTGCAAAGTGCAATTAACGAGCTGCCTCCTCACTTACGAGAGAAGCACATCCTTCTGCATGGACTCTGGTTTGGAACAACAAAGCCAGCTATGAACACTTTTCTTAAGCCATTTATTGAAGAATGCAAATCCCTTGAGACAGTTGGTCTGAAAATGATGGACAGCAAGTTAAGGTTTTTGCGCACATTCTTAGTGCCGATTCACCAGCAAGAGCCATTGTCAAAAACTGTAAACAGTTCTATGGCACATAATTATAGTCATAAAGTGGATTCATCCATTCTTTATAAAAATATAATTAAGATAATAATCAGTTACGAGTTTTTCTATTTGAAGATCATTTAACGAAAAAGTATTAGACAACAGAGAAGAACAGAGAAGACAATCACATAACTTCACATCACATTAGTTTAACATAATTGATTATCACATACATGACATAAAAAAAGAAGAATTCTATGTACATGGTGACACTGTATGTATGCATTTTGTCAAAAAAATTTATCTCAGGTTACGTTTATGTTATCACATTTTGTATACTACTGAGATGATACCATAGTTCATTTGGATTAATTGATAAGTTGTTCATTATTCCTTTTTCAGAAAGCTACAATTATTGCATTCCACGTACGAAAATATCTTAAATCATAACATATTTAAATGTTTGAGAATTAACTTTTTTCTTAGATGGTTTCAACAGACGTATGCTTGAGTGTTCCAAGAACGCCAACAATTGCAAGGAAACCAGGACAAAAAAAGAGAGTAAAAAGTGTAAGTAAAAAAAAATTTGAACGCTAATAATATTTTGGCAAATCAAGATTAAAATGTAAGTTAAGTCCATGTAATATGTGTTATGTGTTCACAAATGTAAATAGTTAATGCGTGTTAGTGCTTGATCGTATCCAGTTCAATTGTGTTATCTCATTGTTATTATGAAGTACTACATTTATAGAAACAGTAATAAAATATTATCACTTTGCATCCCTAACTTAAAAAATTGTTATAGTTTATCATTTGTGTACCTTGCCTACAATGATTTTCTATATAATATACAATGGTCGTTTATATGATATTGACGCATGATTTTGCCGCCCCCCGGGCATTCTTTCCCATCTCCCGGGCAATGTTTTTTCAAAACCTGAGTGACAACTTATTATGAAAAAGGTATTTTTAATCGAATAATAAAGTGTTCATAGTTAGAACTTTAAATTATATCGTGATTTTTTACATGATTTCACTCCAGGCATTATTTCCCAATTCCTGGGCATTCAACAAATCTCCCCCGGCACTCTTGGGCGTTCATTAGTAGGACCGATAAAATGGATATTGATCAAGTAGAAACCTGTTTTCAAAGACAGATCATGACTATGCCGTAGAGATTTTTCATAATGTGTTATATAAAATACATTCTATAGTAAGATAATGATTAAGTTTGATTAGGAGTTATTCATTTTCATTAAATTGTCAATTGACTAAGACTATATGTAATCACTCGTTACCTCAAGAGTGGATCTCTACAGCTGCCTTTGAATTCAAACAATTGCTCATATAGTTCCTCGCTATATCTCTCTCTGACCAACAACTAAAGACAAATTTACCATACTTGCATTTTGTTACTTGTAATTGAAACCGACATCCTGTTCATACTATCATCAATTATATATGTTAATCAATGATGTTAATCAAGGCGTAGTCAAAATAAGGAATCAATTAAATATAATAAGTAAGCAAAGCAAACAACCCTCCGGGCCTCTGTTAAAGAGATTCTTCTTTTAATATCGTGTAGCATTTCTGTACTGATCGTTTATAAGTTCCCATCTTCGTCTTCACAATTACGTTTTTTACCACACCGTCTTGTCCCTGCATAACCTCAACGATATGTGCCATGTTCCTCCCACCTCTTGTGTGGGAGATTGTCATCTGACAGCATTACAATGTCATTGACCTTTGCCTGTCTCTTCTTTTGCCTCCACTTTGTTCGGAGCATCAAACTCCGGAGATACTCCTGTTGAAATCGTTGCCAAAACTGCTGGATTAATGACTGAACATATTCGAACCTTTTTCTGCTGCTCTTTACTTCTTAGAATGGACCTTGTGGTGTCTCTGATGTGCCACATCCTAAAATGAGGGTGGCTTGGTGTCAGCGGCTGCAAGTCGTTGGCATCATTGGATGGATATCAAAGAGGTCGGGAATTAATCAACCATTCTACCTCTGCAAACACTGTCTCCATGTCATTCCATGACAACGTTTGTTGACCAACGATGGCCTTCACGGCGGATTTCGTCAACTTAACCATGCTCCCGAAAAATCCTCCTTGATGGGGGCTTGCAGGCATGTTGAACTCCCATTTCAGCTTATGTGATACAGCAAAGTCTTCAAGGCTTTTCCTTCCTTCTTTTAGAAGTTTCTTCAATTCTCGTTCGGTACCCATGAATGATGCTCTGTTATCTGAGATTATGGTTTTGGGCCAACCATGATAAGCGGTGAAATGTCGAAGGGTGTGTAGGAATGCTTCTGTTGATAAGTCTTGGACGATCTCCAAGTGTGTTGCACGGACAGTGGCGCATGTAAAGACGGCTCCCCAGGCTTTATCTTCTTGTTTCTCCCATACTTCAAATAAAAGAGGCCAAACAGTTGACGCCTGTGACTGTGAATGGTGGTGCAAACAACTTCAATCGTTTAGACATTTATTAATTTCATTTGAATCTCAAGATTTATCTACAAGACTGCGAGCTGTCCATACAAATTTAAACACCGCTCATCAGACGCAAAGGCGAATCATTAAAATGTCCTACATTTTGTTATGTAGCGTTTCGCTGCGAGTTGCCTGTTTGTTACCGTTTCGCTTGTAATACTTTGTTTTGATCGACTCTAGTATCTGCCTAGACAATGTCAATGTAAAGTCAGTATTGGACATTTGTTTATAAACTTGCTTGATGACAATGTGACATATTAGTTATCCTCTATACACGCATACAGTATATACATGTATCCGTATGCTGATTTCCCGACTTCCTCGCAGGAAACGTTTTATATTATAGAGATTTTGTTCTCACTTTTTCTCCTTTTATGTTTTCGCCAAACTACCTGTTTTCACATTTGTACAAATTATTCACCGGACACCGCAACTTTTTTGACTCACAAACACTCGCAAGTTGCGAGTAGCGAGTTCTTGCGAGCGAGATGAAATTCGAGTGCGCGCGAGTAGCAAGTCAGAACTAGTACTCGTTTCAACTCGCGAGTACTTGCTACGTGCGAGTACTCTTGAGTGGACGTACCCTTACTCGCTACAGGTACTGTAGCATTGGATTTTTCTGTTCACTCTCTTCGAAGGAGAGATGACACACATTGTCAGGAGATTGTAAGTGGGGGTTGATCCATCACACATGACACAATGATGTAACAAACTTGGCAACAGAGATCAAACCTTTTTTTAGGCGGCATAAGATTGCCATTGCCCTTTCTTTGCACAAACATGTAGCAACAGCTGTCGAATCTGCCCTAATATGGAACAAGGCTCGCTAAAATTGTGGTCGCGATCTTTAAAACTTTTTTTCTACTTTGCTTTTGAATTCCAGATCGAAGTAGAATACTAGCTCAGTGAGTCATCAATTTATTGCCTTAAAAGTGTTTTCTATGAACCGCTGTGTTGCACTGACCTGTTCACGCTCAGACGTCATTGTACGTGTAGAATCACATACCAGGGCGCTGAATCCTTGCGAACATTGTTCGATATCCAATTTGTTTGTGGGATGACACAACTTGCCCTTGTGCAAGTATCGAAAAAAAAACACACTGTTGTGCTGGTATTAAGAAAATCCAAGCTGTTGTGCCACTGGTAATAAAATCCAAGCCCTTGTGCCACTGGTACACTGAAGAAACAAAAAGCCTAGTGCTTTTATACCATATTTATAAATTACACAAATCATCACCGATCACGAACGAAACAAAGTCTACTTGTGACAACATGTCAGTCCCGATTGAGGTATACAGATTGCGAATTGGATCTTCTGATTGCTCTGTAAATGCAAGAGAAGCTTCAGCTAGACTTTAAGGTAAATTTTGGAACCTAATGTTAATTATGTTTTATTTACATACATTTTACTTTCCTTGTCTAAAACGACTTATTCATAAGTATGAACTAAATCATGAGGTCAACGTTTGGTTTGCTCAAATGATGTGCTACCACACCTCATTATTTTTGAAATTGTCAAATGATGTGGAAGAGAACCCAGGGCCTACAAATATAAATGAAATAGTTTATTGTAATCAGACAATTTCGGCTGATTTTTGTCAAGGGACCCAAGATTTGGTCAAAATGTTGGTAAACAGTGTGTAGCAATGTCACTGACCTCGATTGTGTACAGCAGCATTATAAATGTAAATATTTGGGACAGGTCAATAATGAATACAATATTAATTTATGGTGATCATCTTTATGGTTGTATCAGTCGAGAAAGACTTATTGTTGTTAACTGATGTACCTGGAATGGTTTTTATTAATAATAAAATATACAGCTTACAATACAGTGAGTAATTTTCTGGTGGTTTACTTTTGACAACCAACAATGACCCTTTTGTTACTTTGAAACATGCACTCAATCAAGTGTTTTCCAGTTATTGCTAAATTACAAAACAGCTCTTTTGAACATTGGTACTAACACAGTAGCAATCTTTAGACCTTTTCCAGAGGTTTTCAAAATTTTTGATTCTTATTTGAGAAATTTAAATGGAATGCCTTGCTCATTTGGTACTTGTGTCTTTACATCTGTTGAAGGGCTACAAACATTGGTACAATATTTTCAATTTACAATATGTTTTTATGGTAACATACCTTTTGAATTAAAAGGTGTTAGGTGTAATGTACAATGTGACGCAGAAAACCAGGCTAGCGAGAACCCTCAAGTACCAATAAATAAGAATTCAGCTACTAAAAGAAAAAGACAGAATGAGTCACCAGAACAGAGAGAAGCACGGTTGGCTAAGCAGCATGCATATAATAGAGAAAAACGAAAAAATAAGTCTGCAGCTGAAAGACAAAACAGGCTGCACAAATTGCATCTAGATGCAGCAGAGAAGAAAAAAGATGAGTCAGAAAAACAACGGCGAGAAGGATTGTCCAAATTAAAGCAACATGTGGCACACACCAGGGCTCAAGTGCAGCAATTAAATGATTGTGAGTTAATTAACAAGTTCCATAGTTTGGTAAGTGAGGGTCCACTTTATATATGCACATGTTGTGACCAATGTGGTATAGACATAGTGTATCTGTATAGACATAGTGGTTCTTCAAGCAGCTGCTTGGCTAGCTACAAATATGCATTATATAATGAACAAGCAATAACCTTTCATGAAGATTGGGTCCAAATATTTAATAATCATACCAATGATATGGAATCTACAGATACAAATGTTTCTAGAGCAACCAACAACGATTCCAGTGATGACTGGAGTGAGGATGAGACTGAGATACCAGCTGGTGCCACTGACAGTATGTTGACTGCACCGGATTTTGTTGATGATGGTGAACAAGAAACATATATATAATGTTGCACCTGGTGAAGGTAATAAATCTCTCAGCATTTTCAGAGATCAACACTCTGAAGAATTAGCATACGCTGGAATATTTGTGGGTGAAAAAAGACCTAGTGAGAAAGAAAGGGTCACTAGCATATATTACAGTGAGATATGTAAGTCTGAACTGAGACGGTCTGACCACAGAGCAGCCATGTGTGTTGAAAATATATTTTTTAAGGCAAAGAAATTACAAATGAAGATATTGCTTAGTAAGTCTCAAATAGCTTTGAGAAAGTGCAAAGTAAAAGACTGGACAATAACTGCTGGTGAAATAAAAACGCAGGAAACTCTTGAAAATTTAATCAAATTTGATGAAGGGTATAAATTTTTAAGAGCTTTTAGAGGGTCTCCAGCATAGTTTGAGGAAGCAATGAAAGATCTGTTTGCTATGATCAGACAACTTGGTCCTGCCTCACTATTCTGCAGCTTTTCATCAGCTGAGACAAAGTGGAACCATTTGCAAATATCAACTGGGATGACAAGTGTCGGCTCATCCAGAGTGACCCTGTTACCTGTACAGGAATTTTGATTATCAATTAAATACATTTTTGAAACAATTTTTAATGAGTGATGCTGCTCCTCTTGGAAAAATTAAAGATTGGTTTTATCATGTTGAATACCAGCAACGATGATAGTATATCACCAGATGTTATCACTAATGCTAAGCTAGCATGGAAAGATATTAAAACAAGACTGAATGATATTAAAGAAGGAGAGGATATATCCTTTGATCAAATGTTAACCAACTTAGATATATCAGAGGACAGCTATATACTCGCTCTTCAATCATCAATCAATACTCCAAAAATATTTTTGAAAAGAAGCACTAATGAATTAAGGGTTAAAAATTATAACCCTGCATGTCTCAAGGCATGGAGAGCTAATTTGGACATTCAATTTGTTCTTGATGTTTATGCATGTGCAATGTACATAGTGTCATATATTTCTAAAACTCAAAAAGTTATGAGCGAATTAGTAAGATGAGCAAAGGAGGGCAATGCTAGTAATAAACAGCAAGTTAGAGATATTGGTAAACAGTGTCAAAATTAGTGCACAAGAAGCAGTTTATCTTGTGTTGCAGATACCAATGCGTAAATCATCTCGAGATGTGGTGTTAATACTTCTCCACCAAATGACAGAGCTGAATTACTGAAACCAATAAGTGAGATTGAGCACTTGCCAGATGACTCAAAAGAAATTCACTCAGGTGGTTTGTTAAAACGTTAAGCTGAATGACCAGCATGTGTGAAACATGTTACCCTAGCTAACTGGGCTGCTTGGTATGATTCTTGTAATAAAAAAACATATAGTAAAAGAACAAATAAACAAGATATTGACCAGCTTCCCTTGGAAACATTAGATAATGATGTTAATGATGATGATGGTGATGACATGTCATGTGATAAACCTGTCAGTCATCCTGGTAAGAGCAAACTTAAAATGAAAATCCAAGGCAAGAGTTATACGAAGTGTTTGGTACAGCATAACAAGTTACACAATGAAAGTGAAGGTAACGTTGACCTACACCCTGATTTATCTGACAGATATGACATGTCAGATAACCTGGGAATACCATCAGCAATCCAATGAACCACTTGTCACCAATCTACCACATTTTACATTTTGATAAAACATCAGAGAAACCATTTTATGCTTTCCTCAGTGGAGGTGGTAGTGTTGGAAAATCTCATCTCATAAAATCAATTTATCAAGCTGCTCTGAAGTATTATAATTCACGTGCTGGTGAAGACTTTCATCAAACTAAAATTCTCTTGTTAGCTCCAACAGGAAAAGCTGCATATATAATCAAAAATAACACAATACACAGTGCTCTCGCAATACCAGCCAGTCAATCACTGAAAAATTACAAGCCTTTAGACTCAAGTAGGCTAAGCACATTAAGATGCCAGCTTGGTGGTGTTAAGCTGCGACTGAACGATGTAATATCTATGGTGGGTAACAACATGTTCACTGTTCAAATTAATAACCGTTTGAAAGATATAAAGGGTAGCAAAGAGGACTTTGGTGGTGTAAGCATCATAATAATTGGTGATCTATTTCAACTGAAACCAGTAATGGATGGTTATATTTTTAAGGACATCAACAGCTCTGACTATAGTGCACAGGTATCAAGTTTATGGAGCAAACATTTCGGGATGTTTGAACTTGATGAAAAAATGAGACAAAGAGAAAGTAAGCAATTTGCTGAGATTTTAAACAGACTAAGAGAAGGTCAACATATTGACAATGACATCTTGAAAATCAAAGAAAGATGTGTGCAAAATGAAAGTGAGTGTCCACAACAGGCTCCTAGACTATTTTTCCAAAATGTTTTGGTAGATGATTACAACAGTTAGGCTTATGAAGCATCTCATGGTAACAAGTTTATTATCACTAAATAATAATAGCACAGGATAGTGTTATTGGAGCTCATTCCAGTGAACTAAGGGACAAAATTATGCGACTAATTCCTTATGTTCCTTTAAAAAATACAAAACAACTAGCAACAAAGCTTTGCATTGCTGAGGGTGGCCGAACTGAACTTGCTATGAACATCAGGACACATGATGGTATGACAAATGGTGCTAGCAACATTGTAAAATTGGTTCAATTAATTGAACCAAGTAAAGCATCTGGAATAATTTGGGTGCTGTTTGACCAGGATGATGTGGGTAGACAAACCAGACAAGAGAACAGAACTCTTTATACTCAGGCTATACAACCAACATAGACACCAATCAAACCAGTAACCACACAATTTTGCGTTGGCAGAACAAAGTCAGTCCATGTGGTAGGAAAGCAGTTTCTTAAGCACTCAGCTGCAGCTAAGACAGTCCATCGAAGTCAAGGTGATGCACAGACACAAATAGTTCTTAATTTAAATAGTCCAAGAGCTGTGCCTCATATCCACTATGTTGCACTAAGTCGGGTTACCTCTATTGAAGGTTTATATATTACAAATCTATGTGAAGATAAAATCACTGTTGACAACAACGTTGCATCAGAGATGAAGGGTCTACGAACTGACAGATCTCTGAAACTTTGGTTTACACCATTTTATGGCATGGGTAATTCTAATGTCAAGGTTTCTTATCTGAATGCTTGATCTGTCCACAAACATATTGATGATATCCGAAATGACTTCAACTTCTGTTGCAGTGATTTAGCAATTTTGCAGAAACCAGATTTCTACCATGTGATCCTGATGAGTTCTATGTGATCAATCGTCATCAAAATTTGTTGCTAATAGTTGACCTTTTGGTGGCATGGTCATTTACAGTAAGCTTCCATTTGTACAGGGTTATCCTAGCATTAACAATACTAATGGTGTTGAGTTTACTGTGGTAATGATTGCCAGCCATGAACATTGGACCATCATTGGAGTGTATCGTTCCCCACAGGTTTCTACCACCAATTTGTGTATGGCCTTGAGAAATATTCTAGCTGAGCATGGTGCTGGTAAAACTATAATCCTTGGTTATTTCAATGTTAACTGGATGGCTGAGGATCAAAGGCAATTCTTGTACAGTCTCATGATCAAAGACAATGGTTACCAACAGTTAGTAAAAGTTGTACAACAGACAACAACACATTGATAGATCATGTGTTCAATGCACTAAATGACCCGAATGAATTTAACTGTGGTATATTTGAGACCTATTTTACTGACCATAAAATTATTTGGGCTTCATTTCAAAAGAGCTGCCAAGCCTGATTATAACCAAACACTGCAATGATCAACACTGCATGGATCATCTGGCTGGTTGATAGACCAGTAAATAACAATTGTTCAAACATTGTTTTGCAGCACCCTATATCTACACCACAACACACAGAAATAATAAGGTAAGTTTTTTTTAATTCCCTAATCCCCCGGTCCCCTTGCTTGTTACATACATTTCTAACTATGATTTCAGGAAATCAAGACAGCAACAATTATTTGTAACAATTGCTAGAACTAGAATTGCCTCCAATCTTCTGAATACAATGTACTGTAAGTACGTTTTATTATGATATTAAATGGAAATCGGCTTCAAAGAAAGTCACAAAAAGTAGTCAACATCCCTAAAATGTTTTGTAACTGATAATTAATTATTACATTATGGCAAAGCAGTGCCCTGGTATTCTCCCAATTTTATATTTAGCATGAAAATTATGAAGTGAATACTATCAAATTACAATTATTAATATTAAAGCCAGGTTACAGTCGCTTCTGCGCATGTGCCAGTTTTGTTTACATTTTTTGTTATGATACACTTTATTCATATAACACCAAGTACTTCATATACTCAAAATTGTATTTAATTACTTACACCAAAGATGGCGAAGGAGTGACCGAGAGAAACCAAAAGAACTACGGTTCAATAAATCGTATTTGTACGTCTCTTGAAAGCGAAATTGTACTATTGCAAAAGTGTATGTCATTACATCTATTATCACAGCTGGAGCGTTTTCTCAATGCCGAAAGTACGAAGGTGTGAGATCGAATCAAATCAATCAATCGGAATACATTGATCGAAGTCATTGAACTGTTTATATTGTTTAATTTCGGAGTTAACAACTTTAAAGTGTTATATATGCTTTTAATCAGGGAACCTCTTATGTGGTATATCTATCCCTCAAACATCTTGGCAGTATTGTTGTTGCGGTCATGGCTGAAGCAGTGGATGAAAGTCATGTGCTTGACGAATTTTATTGAAAATGCTGCTGCACAGCCAAACGTTGACAGGGTAACAACATGCAATTGTAACGGTCATTGCCTGCGAGAAAAAGGAATTTTTGCCGTTGCCGAAGCATAAATAGCTACTGCTCCAGAGCTTGTCACAGCGAAGACTTCGGTTATTGCATGAACAACAGAAGAGTTCAGGAAAGCGATAGCGAGGAAACGGTAGGTATTATAAAGTTACTGTTTGAATTATAAAACAATGTGATAAAGATCTGACTTTACTGATATATTTTATCTATAAATAATTTTTCGTATTTAGTTATAACTCTGGAATATTAATTGTGATTTCCTGTTTTCCTTTCATGCCTTAGGATTCTGATTTTTCTACACAAGGGGATCATGCTGACAGTGAATCTGATGATGGAGCAAAAAGTAGAAGTGAAGGAAGAGGCAGAGGAAGAGGCAGAGGAAGAGGCAGAGGACGTGCAAGAGGTCGAGCTAGGGGGAGAGGTAGAGTTGTATATTATTTTAGTACACAATCATATGCTAGATATATTCAGATATATTTTATTTATTCAGAATCTAGTGGAGGCAATGGATATAAACAATTTACAAAGATTGGCCATTGAACTGCTCAGGAGACAGCCTGCTGCATATGCTGATGTGGTGAATGGAGAGTTAATGCATGGGGATGGCTTCCAACCTCATCCAGAACCGGGCAATGATCCACCTGAGTGGTGTAATTGTGGATGCTGTGCTAATATGCCAACTCAAGAAGAAAACAAGTGCTGTGCTCGAGTGAGACGTCCATGCATATCTAGAACAAACCTGTTTAGACAATTGGTATTAGATGGTAATGTTTTAGAACTGCAAATGAGGTACCGGGAAGATGTTTTGGTCCTAGACAATCGAAGGAACAATGAAAACTTTCGTCATGCAGCATATAGACAATATGTCCTATGGCAACATGGGCGGTTGGGAAGAGGAAACAGAAGAGTTGTTCCCAGCTGTTGCGTTTTGGCAATTCGTTCACGTTATCCTTCACCTAATGGTATATATACAGGCTATATGCCTGCCCGAGTGTAACTGTATTATATTAGATAGAAGTTTGTATATATTGATTAGCTCATGGTCTATAGAATGTACATGGTTACAGAAAGAGAGGTAAACATAATAAACTCATCTATGTAGGTAAACATAATTCTTGAATTAACCGTTTGTCTATGGCGGACAGTTAACCCATACCAATGTTATTGATAGAGATACACATGTTCTTGAACCTACAGTCTTCAATACTTAAGACAAAGACATGGATACAATTACCTCATCTATTTCATAAACATGTACAATATTCAATAGACTATGATTAGTTGTCTTGTACAGTTGAGGGTAGCACAACCCAGCTAGCACAGGAACGTCCCCAAAACGTTGTGCAAACGTTGCAATAATGTTCTGCCAACATTATAATTGAACGTTGTCAGAACGTTTATTTGTCGACTCCGCTCAACGTCCTATACACGTTCTACGAACGTTCCCAGAACGTTCTACGAACAACGCACGTAAGTTCGTAACCTTCAGAAAACCTTCCCAGAACGTTCATAATGTGATAATTCTACTGACAAGGAAAGTTTTATACTTTAACAGCTATCAAAGCTATCATTTCGTCTGCAAATTTGAGTTATATAAGGACAAGTTTAAAGTTTTTGAAAACAAGTTACATTGTGATTTTAAATTAACTTTGCAATTCAATCATAGAAAAATAAGTCACATAGGCAACATCGAAGAAGAAATTTCACATGCAAATAACCACTCAGACAAGAACTCAATACTTTCAAGTTAAAAATTGTATTAACGATTTATTGTGTACGATATAAAAATGTTAAAAAACTGTTGAAATATATACATTATTTACAAAAAGTTCTCTATAAAATGTAGATATCAATTTATTCTTGAACAACTTCTCGATTCTAAAACAAAATGGAACAATTAATTTTCCTGTGTTAGACAGACTAAAGAAGTCATGTGTAATTTACCATTACAAAATAAACGCAAGTTTCTGTGGGTCGCAAGCCAACAGTTCCCGGTGAATTAAAGAGCAGACTGGCAGTTGTTATAGTTACCTTGTACTTTGCACCTCCAGATCTGTGTGGTGCATGTTTCAGAACTTCTCCAATTTGTTCTTCGACATCCACTTCACTTGCTTTTTTGTGCGCTCTAATGCAAGACCCTATTAAAATAATACCTTTTCAATCAATCAAACCATTGCAGCAAAAATATTGCTCCTTTATCTCACGCTTTACGAAAAACATGTGTCTTAAGCTTACATGAAAATTCATACTTTGCATGGGAAATTCGGTACAAAACCTATTTTAACACAAATGATAATTTAGTTAACAATTATATAGTCTCTCGAAATACTTGTTATGAGAACTTACTTATTACTAATTTGCAAATGGCGAGGTCTCTGAAAGAACTTTTGCCTTTCCTTCCTTTCAAACTGTACACAGACCACAGCTTATTGGTTCCCAGTTTTGCCATCATTCTTCGTACACTTTCTGGAACACTATGACCACATACCGCAGCCATGAAGTTCACCTGATAAACAAGAAAATTTAACAAATTAAAATCGTAAAGTCTAGCTATTAGCCTTATATCTTAATGTACTTATACGTGTACATAACTACCATTTTTCTTCGGTATTGATCATCCTCAAGACGAGTATTCAATTCTGCTAAAGCCTCCGCGGTATCGAGAGGCTGCGGCAACACATCTTCAAGGATGTCATTTCCATCAACTTTTGTTGCACCCAGCAACATCCGCATCATTGAAAGCCCATCCTCTTGCTTTTGGATTATTGTCTCCAACTTCGTAAGAACAGTCCTTTGAAAGTCTGTGAATTGTATTGGAAGATTAATTAATAACAAGGTAAACCTGCTTTTTTATGATTAACTAGAGGATCGTTTAGAGAGAAGCTATTCCATTATATACATTATATTTTGTCACTTATTTTTGTTACATTATATAAGTTACTTACTCTCTTGTTGCTCTTGTCCTATTGGTAAATACGTTCTTCGTGGCAGTGTAGTCCTCGGAGTGTTTCGTACTCTTGAGCTTGCTGGAAAAATAACCAAAAAGTACAAATTACATACACACTTCGCCAATTTTACCGATCATCAGGTAATATGTATTTCATATGTATTTGGGTTATAGCTATGTACACAAACCTTTTATTTCTTGAGCATGCGAGTCACCAAGGAGAGGTTGTTAGCATTAAACATTATGAACGCAAGAATAACTACAGTACCACTGTACAAGTTTTGTCAATTAATGATATAGCGGCATAAGAAAGGCTAATTCCACATGCACTATAGTGCACAGACTTCGTAAGTGCAACTAAAGTCTCTTAAATCTGTCTTTGTTTAAAATATCAGGATTCTAATTCTTTACTGTTTACAAGCTCATGAATTCCCAACGTGAACATTTCTATCCATATATGTGATATACTTTTGATAAATATTGCATAGCAATATTTTCGAAAACATATAAGAACCATATTTTTAAAGACGTACCTCATACGATTAACTAGTGGATCGTTTATGGACAAACTACTCCATTATATTAATTATATTTACCAGTTACTTACTCTCTTGTTGCTCTTGTCTTATTGGAAAAGATGTTCTTCCAAGCAGCGTAGTCCTTGGAGTGCTAAGGACTCTTTGGCTTGCTCGAAAAACAACAAAAAAGTATAAATGCACACCTCGCCAATTTTACCGATCATCAGGTAACTATGTATTCCACATACATTTAAGGTTATGGCTATATTTACACAAACCTTTTATTTCTTGAGTATGCAAGTCACTGCAAGAATAACCCACTAGTATAATTAGTGATATATAAATTACATACCAGACGATTCATTTCCTTGCACCGGTACATTCGTTCCAGATTCAAACTCTAACACTTCTTGAATGTCTACATTGAACAAAAATCCAGTCATTGACTCATCGTTATTGCATAGCAACATCAGTAACTCCTTGTGGTTACTTTAGTCTGGGGCAGTTATACAATGGGAAATGACCAGCCTACTTTGGGCCCACTGTTCGCCTGTGAACCTCTCGGGCCTATTAGAACCGGAAATCAGGCTGGAGCACACGTTCGTTCTTTTGACAGCTGACAAAAAAGCACGATAAATGGCAAACTTCACATGGTGCCCGTTTTTTCTGTCACTTTCATCTCATCTCGTCCATATGTTGGCCTCAAAGGCATTTCATTTATAGTACAAACCAATACTCCTTTCTCTAGGAACTTGCATAATGTAATTAATGTTTTCAACTTACCATTAAAATCTGGCATAAAGGCAGGTTGCAGGACATTCAGGAAACCAGGATTGGATTCAACAGACTCTGGTAAGAAACTTTCTGATGAACATGAAGTATTTCCCTGCGATCCAGAAGATGAACCCATTGAGGAATTATGGATTCTTGAAAGCGTATTATTTTCTTGCACAGTGGATTGTGGGGTCAAATTTGATTGACTGCTATTTTTGGGCTGACAAGATCGCGAAGATGAAAATGCTGGGGGGTTAGGGAGCTTTGGAGGTACACGTTTTCTAGGTCGTGTTTCAGAAATTTATTCATCACTTGCGTCATCTGAAAAGGCTATCGTATTGGTGTTGAAAATAAACAGAATGTTGTATATCATCATCATCTTCTGGCAAGCGACAAATCCAAAATTTAGCATAATAGCCTTTTTTACCTTCAGAATAGTGTGGATTGATAGTGTTCGTTTTGATTGGCTCGTTTTCGTTTTCTTCCATTACCTGTGCCATCATTGTCAGATTCAATGTTAGATGTTTCCTCGGCCCGTCTTGCCCGTGCTGCAGCAACACTATAATTGTCTGAAAAGAGAAGTGTAGGGAAAATGTTTTAAGGTGTCTGAAGTTCCTGACTTTTGGCTAATGCCCCTTATCTTACGCCTTATAATGCTCTACTTCAACAGCTTAAAATCATCTGCCCAAAACTTGATGGACAGGTGGCAGGGGACGAAATTTAATTTTTTTGTACTATACACCCGGAACAGTTAATTTTGAAATTTACTATTATGTCTGAAGATCCATTATTCCTTAATGTACTGTTTCTGCAAGTCTGTCTAACATTCCAACCAAACGTTCTAATTATCATCAGACTTTTTACTATGTTCGGAGCAGTGGAACAGCGGGAATTTTGACCCTAACAATAATTACAACTTCAAGACAAGTCATAGTCAAGAAAAACAAATAATACGTATATACAGTGATTTTGTAAACGTTTTTTACCTGTCTGTGATAGAACTCGTATTTTAAACTTCCCTCAGCTTGTTTTATCAGGAATCCCCAATTTTCTTGCCTTATTTGCTGCATTTATACTGGGCCAGTAGCAATATAACGTCTGTAATAAAGAGTTATAAAAAAACACATTCATTATAAAACGAAATTGCAATCAAATCAACACTACTGCATTATGGTTAATCTCTTTCTACACAATTTCACTAAAATTCTGACCACTTACATCACTCAACTTTTCAATCCAAATGCTTGGAACTGCTTCAACAGCTTCCTCACCCAAAAACTCGACAACTGAAAAGGTACTCATCTAAAAAGAAAAGTAAAACCGTTCATTAATATTACAACATCACCACAAAAAGTGTCATTGATCCCATTATGCTGTGTTTGTAACGGACGACACATGTAAATATACCTTATTTGAGGTGGAAGGTCTGTTACACCAAATGCAACACAGCCATGAAAATAATTTTAGCTGGATCATACTCAATCTTTATAGCCTTCGTTTCCAACAACCTAAATGGAAGAAGCTTCATCATTGTATGCCTTTTATTTGCGTGGTGGACACCGATTATACGTGAATCGCATGGGCTCTCAAAAAGGGTGATCGTGTTGGAATATACTCTACAGAGATAGATCTTCTCTCCATCTACATCAATCTCACTTGAACACTCAACCACCTCACAACAGGTTGCATCATTTAAGATGTAACAGTTGTTGGGTACCTTTACGTCAACTCGTTTTGCTTCCTCAGCTAATGGGAATTTTCCACAAGGCAATTCACTCAAACGTTTTGCAATTTGAACAATGGGGTTAGTACCTGAACGCACAAATCTCTTTAACTTTTGCATGTAATTTTCAAATGCAAAAGCACCACAACTGTCTAAGCTACCATGCTCTACAACCTCTCCTGCCAAATGTATCAAAGTGTGCACATTGTACACAACAAACTCATCACCATACAAGACACTACCTTGCTTCACAAAGTATTCTAATAACTGATGGGCAAAAGCAGCATACTCTTCTGCAAGACGAGGACTGACTAATATAGAAATGGCAACATTTAACGATAGAAAGTGATCATAAAGATCTCTCCTTAAAATACCATATAAAACAAGTTTGCCTGTGTACACCTATCAATATCACTGAGGAACTGTGGTTTTCGTGCAAAACTAGCTGGAATATACGGTTTTAGGTAAACCAATCTTTCACTGATCATGTTTACATTCAGTGCGGACATCTTTACTTCACGTTTACCCCTGATCCAAAGCAAAAGAAGCTTCTTCATCACTCCTAAGCAAACCTGATGCATGTAGTCAATGGGAAACTGTTTGACCATATCAACATTGGGAATGCTACAGGGCTAGTACCCCTGTGATGCTCCTGATTGGACTGCTGTCGAAATGATGAATCAGTACGAAGAACAAGATTGTCCACAAGAGGAAACAGCATCCTACCACTCCACACACCCTTCTGGCAGCACTTGTCACATCCGAAGTAACCAGAATATAGCTTGCTGCCTTTCACAAACGCTCTTGCTGGTGCATCACAAACTATACACCTTATAGATACTTTTACATTGCGATTACCACACTGTACACCATTTTCCAAAATCTCACTAAGGTTCTTAATTAGCTCCTTGAGAAACTCTAAATCTTTAGGCTTTGAAGACCCATATGTCAACACAACAGGAAAAACAGCAATGTGATGGAAATTTACAATTGAGCATAGCTCTGGCCACAAAGAAGCTGACGAACTTTTAAAAAGAGGCAAGCCATCTATATTTAAAGATATCTTAATGCAATCAGCTGAATCTATGCTGCTTGGATATCTATTCCAATGTTTAACTAGGGCTTCAGCAATAGGAAAATATATATATTGCATGCTTGACTTCAGTTGTACAGGTACATCCCTAGCTGTCTTTAACAGTCCACGAGCCGAGCTACACAGGTCAGGATGCCCAGATTGTTTTAAGATCTTCAATAAACTATCTACAGCATTTTGTTTGACTTGAAAATTACTAGCCCAATTTGCTAATCTGTCTGAAAGAACACTATCTAGCAAGCAATCATCATCTGATGATTCATTTAAGCTGTCATCTAATGCATTCAAATCAACCCCATTGTTACACTGAAAAACTAAAGTTTCCTGATGCCCAATTTGATAACTGCTTTCAGGTTGGATTTGGTCAATTGCATTGTTTTGTCCCACGTCTGATTCTGGATAAATGCCAGGAAAGGTGTCATATACAGAAGTACTGTCAGACTCATCACTATCATAAGTAGTTAAAACTCTACTATGGGAAGCCTTCAAAGCTCGAGTCGCAGCAACCCAATTTTTCTGGTACTGAGAACGTTTACGTTTCATATTTGGCTGTAATAGATGGAAACACTGGTGATTAGACTTTCATATTTTAAGTGCTTAATTCTTTAGTATGCAGTATTATTAATGTAGGCACTAATGTGGCTAGTTACAAGTCGCTATGGTTTGATGGGTTTACTCTTGCTGTGTTTGTCCCTGTTACAATGTTATGACAAGAACACATAGGTGGGGTCTGGCTAAGCTGGCAAATTGAGCAGATCTAACATATTTATTTTAGTCCCAAAAATAGACTGCGCTGGGGACCTTACAACAACTTAAAGTTTTTGGGAAATTCAATGTCATCTCAAAATTATTTTATTCTGTCTAGTGCAATATGTTAATGCTTCAATCAATATGTTAATGCTTCAATCACTGTGGGATATCAAACAGGCAGAAACATAGTTAATATTTGTAGACAATAATTTACTTGTCTCAATTATTAGATGTCTTTATAAGGACAGTTGATAGAGGGTAATGGTTACAGTCACAATTGAAAAATATTTTGTTTTTCTGTTCTAATCTTGCCATGTTAGGAACCAGTCATTAATAATGGAAGGGAGAAGGGGTAAGAACTTCTATACATGTCACTTTTTTTAGACCACCCCCAACACCAAGACATTTATTTTCAATTAATTAATAAGGGCATGCCACATCCAGAAGGATTCTGGACAGTTTGATTTTTTTGTGAAATGTTGTTGGACTTGTATGAAGTCATTTATATTACATCTGTTGTTTTATACTAGGTACATTGTCAATGCTATTCTCTCATGAAATCCTCTTCTAGTACATATGGGGGAACCCCCCCCATTAACGACAAAAATGATTAACCATCTCTCTTTTCTCACCCACTCATTAATAATGACTGATCACTGGTCAATTATATTGCATAGTAGAGAATGGAAATAATTACACATACTACAATTATATAACAAAATTACAAGTATAATTAAACAACAAACATAATTTATACAGAAAACATTCTAGATTAAAGTTTTGTTTTAAAAAGTTTAGGTAAGATTTTAGGATTATCATTCCAATGAGATTATCATCAAGTAATCATTCTTAATATTGTTTATGGCTGAATAGAAAACAGTGTCATTGTCTATATACATTTAAATAAACTATTGAAATAGACAAGTTGTCTACACAATGTATTACATTTATTCAGGATTATAATCATTATATGTCTGACAATTTTGGGTACAAGGTTGATACATGGCATGAAAACATTATCTTGGGGTTATAGAACAGCCTTTCCTGAATTCTGTAACAAACTAGTTACTGATCTTGCTGCTATTGATAATTATATTGAACAAGAGCTATTCACAGGAAAAAGTTTAGCAAAACCATTAATGGTTTTAAAAGTGGGGAACAATACATTTCCCATTGTAGATTCCCATTAATGGGTAAGGCGAATAATTTACATGAATGGTTTTCATTTTCATAACCATTAATGGTTTTAAGTATTTACCATTAATGTTAATAGAAAATACCATCAATGGTATGAATAGTTAATATCATGTTAATTACTTTTTTCCCATGAACAATATGAATGGTTTATATCCATATTACATCATGGTAATTACTCTTTTTCCATGAACAATATGAATGGTATATATCCATATTACATCATGGTAATTACGCTTTTTCCATGAACAATATGAATGGTTTATATCCATATTACATCATGGTAATTACACTTTTTCCATGAACAATATGAATGGTTTATATCCATATTACATCATGGTAATTACTCCTTTTCCATGAACAATATGAATGGTTTATATTCATATTACATCATGGTAATTACGCTTTTTCCATGAACAATATGAATGGTTTATATCCATATTGTCATGGTAATTACTCTTTTTCCATGAACAATATGAATGGTATATATCCATTTTACATCATGGTAATTACTCTTTTTCCATGAACAATATGAATGGTATATATCCATATTACATCATGGTAATTACGCTGTTTCCATGAACAATATGAATGGTATATATCCATATTACATCATGGTAATTACGCTTTTTCCATGAACAATATGAATGGTATATATCCATATTACATCATGGTAATTACGCTTTTTCCATGAACAATATGAATGGTATATATCCATATTACATCATGGTATTTAATCTCTTTCCATGAACAATATGAATCATGGTAATTACTCTTTTTCCGTGATCAATATTAATGAATTTATATCTATATTACATCATGGTAATTACTCCTAATTTTTCTGTAAATGATATGAAAGGTTTATCAATATGTGTATGTTACATCATGGTAATAACTTTCTCCATGAATGGTTATATAAATGGTTCATTCATGCACAACACTGTGGACAATACAATTTACCATATTTGGCCAAGGAGAAAAGTGTGTTTTTTATTATGAAAGGTTGAATTCAATAATACTGAAGCAGATATAAGGTCACAAAATAAAGCTATAACAAATACAAAATATGACCACCCCATAATTTTAACATTTAACACAACTCAACATTTGAAGTTTTATATACTGTAACCTGTAATGGTGCTGTTACAGTCGAGCCAATTTTTGCTGCAATGCAATTTCGGACATACTATGTGTATGTTATGCAAAAATTAGGTTGACCAAGAAATTGCAAATCTGAATCTCTCTTTCCCTCTTGGTAGACATGTCTAAATGGCAACAGTGAAGTGAAATGCGGGCTTTGTATGTTCACAGCATTTCTCTATTTACAATTTGCAGCAACAATTGCCTTGTGTAACAGCGCCTTAAAGTAACCAAGTTTAACATCTTGATCTTACTACAACAATATCAACTATTGTTCCAATGGATAATCATCACAATTGATATCTAATTAAAATGCTTTTAATCTAATAATCTCATCTCGAATAAGGTTCTGCAAATTACTACCTCCTTTTTTAATTTTTATGTACCCTGCATCTATAAGAGCTGTGGCCAATGGCACGAGAAACCCTTCTTTGCTACAACATTTCAACTTTAAATTTAGTGTCTTACTGGCTGAGAGAAGCTGGGTTCTTGTAATACTTTTTATGTTGATTGCTTGAAATGCAACTGAGATAATAAGTGCAGCTGACTTTACACTCATATTTTCCATCTCTGCTAGCGCTGCTGGCCTAACTGTAAAAAAAACATACAAAAGTGAATTATAAGAGTGTTGTTAATGCATGTATATTCCTGTGGTAAAAATAAATGTTATTGGCAAACTTACAGCTTACTTATGGCAAAACGTTATACAGAATAAAATAAATTGATCCTGCCATACTTCTCACATAAGATTGTGCATATATAATTGTACATATGTACATATATAATTGTACTATAAAAAATAATTTAGTCACCTGTGCTTGCATTAAAATTACACTGCTGTGGAGTTTCCATCTCATCACCACTTGATGAAATTCATTGACATCTTCCATTTCACTTTCATCATGTTCAATATCTTCTTCACTATCACTACCTTTAGCCTCATCGTTGCTTTTATCAGATTCATATTCACTTTTATCACTATCAACATACTGTTTCGGCAGTTCTGGAAACTTGCATTTCTTTGTACACAGCGGTCTTTGTTTCTGCTTTGGATCATTTAGACCAACAGACTCTTTTTCCTGAACAACTTTGGTGTTACTTTCTGCCTTTTTCCCTCTACCATCCCCCTTAATCAGATTATGAAAACAAATCAAAAGTTTCTTTTAAATAAGCAACTATAGTAATTCACATGATAAATTGACATTTTATCTGCCATGATTAAGTAATTGCAATATTTACCAAAAATACATTGCATATATGTATATGTGAAAAGAGTGTATGTCAAACACATTTTTCAAGAAAATTTTTCCTATTAATTACTTCCAGGCAAAACCTGAGAAATCGGGGTTCCAGCTGGCACCACGCTTGCTCTTGTCAGCTACCTCTGTAGCTTAGTGGTTAGATCATTGCACCGGCATCGCAAGGGTGTAGGTTCAATTCCTTCCAGAGGAGCTAAAGTTGAAGAATTTTTCCTCAACTGTTCCTGGCTTGAAAGTGATATTTGTATGATTTCCACTTGAAATTAAGAAACATTATCTCCCAAGAATTTATCTATAAAAATGTATAAGTGCCTGTATGTACGTACCTTCAATCAATCAATCAATCAAAAAATTTAATCAAGATACCTACAAATTATTACAAGAGGTAGGTCCTTGCAGGAGGAATCGGAAGGTTAACCCTATTTTAGAACCCCCTTAGGAAGATTAGTATTGATAAAAAAAAGTTATTTACATTAATAGTTTGTTAAAATTTAGAAAGCATATTAGTGTGTTATTGTTCTAGTAAATGTTCATGTGACGCTTAAGTTCCTGCTTGAAGCTGCGGAAACTATTCGCTTCCACAACATTTTGAGGTAATGCGTTCCATGGACTAACTATTCTAACAAAGAAAGAGTGCTTATAAGAGTTAACTCTAGAGAGCTTGGGATAAAGTGAATATTTATGATTTGATCTAGTTTTCCTCGATTTCTTAAATTCAAAAATTTCATCGAAGTTTATGCCATTTAGGCCAAGGACTGTTTTATAGCACTCTATGAGAGATAAGTATTCTCTATGTTTCTCCAAAGTATTCCATTTTAATAAGTCACAGCGATCTGGGTAGGACATCTCTCCCCGTTTCTGTTTAAGTGCAATCCGCGATGCTCTTCTCTGTACGGATTCGAGGGCCTTAATATCCTTTAATAAGTAAGGTGACCAAACTGGAGCAGAATATTCCAATATAGGTCTAACCAAAGCTTTATACAATAAAGTGAATATTGCTGAATTGGATGACCCGACGGTCCGCTTAACCAGACCTAACATACGGTTTGCTTTACTAGTGATATTGTGGACATGAGATGACCAAGCTAGGTTATGTGACATCATAATACCTAGATCTTTGAATTCGTTTGTTACTTCGAGTTTCCTGTTTGATAAATAGTATTCAGGTAGAGTGAGGTCTTTAGAATGTGTCATCCGCATTACTTCGCATTTCTCAAAGTTGAAATTTAGTTGCCAATTTTCAGTCCAGTTTCTCATGCGGTCTAAATCAGATTGTAAGATATTACTATCAGCAATCTTGTCAACCAATTTACGATAAATTTTTGTGTCATCCGCGAAGAGCTTGATTGAACTATGAATTTCCGAGGGTAAATCGTTTATGTAAATGAGGAACAAGATAGGACCTAGGATTGTTCCCTGGGGTACCCCTGATTTAACAGGGGCCCAACTTGACTGCGAGCCACGTACAATGACACGTTGATAGCGGTTCGTGAGGAAGTGTCTGAACCAATCAAGCAATGGTCCGTCTATACCGCATTGTTTCAATTTGTATAATAAGCGCTCATGTGGCACGCTGTCAAAAGCCTTGCAGAAGTCCATAATTACTACGTCAGTAGGAATAGCTTCGTCTCTAGTTTTGGCCCAGTCATTGAAACATAGTAGCAATTGAGATAGTGTAGACTTGTTTCGTTGAAAACCAAATTGATCTTCACAAAAGATATGTCGGTCCAGCCAAAATTGAACACATCTGTCTTGAACTATCTTCTCAGCAACTTTTGAGATAACTGACGTTAGGGAGATTTGGCGATAATTTTCTTTTTTGTATTTCGACTTTCGTATATGAATAGGGGCGATATTTGCAAGCTTCCAGTCACGCGGGAGTTTACCAATAGAAAAGGATTCATTTAATATAGTTGTTAGGGAAGGTGCAAGCTGTGTGCAACATTGTTTTAAAACTTGTGGGGAAATATCGTCTGGGCCAGGAGACTTATTCGTAGTCATGCCCTTTGTGAATTTGTCTTCTTCTCTCATTTAATGTATCTAGTATGTGCTGTCTTATACCATCTTTTCCAAATCCAGCAGGTGCATAAGTGCAACTCTCAGCCAGTTCATTCACCAAATGTTCAAGGTCATTTAAAGCAGTTTTATTTTTCCGAAAAATCGGAATCCCATTTCCTGGCCACCGCTTAACTGCACGTTCTTGAACAGTACGACGCCTACACACAAAAGAAGGAAGTGCAAGTTTCCAAAAATATAATCTTTGGTAATAAATAAAATAATATACATACTCTCTCTACATATATATAGCCCCCCCCCCCTCATAAATAAGACCTCCCTCTCTAATAAGCCTCCCTTTGAAAAGGAAGAAAAACTATAAAAATCTTTATCAGATATATATAAAGACACCGAAGTATACTTACTTAGCTTTGTATATTTTTGCATCTAACACAGACATACTTTTTAACGCATTGCGCGATGGCTTTTTACTTGATGCAGATGACGAAGGTGTGCTTGAGCTGTAACAGCTAGGCGAAGGAGGTACGGATATAACTTCATGTGTATCTTGCTGTGAAAACTGTCTCACAAGACGCTGAAATTTCAGTTGTGAACCTATGTCATCCAAACCGCATTCCTTTAACTGCTCTACTGTGCCATTTGCTGCCATATATTTCAATAAGGAACCTTTTATATTTTGCTCTACATAAAAGAAATTTATTTATATTAATCTTTGTCATGGGAGAAGTTTAAAAATAAAATCTTTAATCCGAAATTGAGTGATTTAATATAAATAAAAAGCACATTTAAATAAATTTACTAAGCTATGTAAATGTATGCAAAAAACTTAATAATACACAGTCAATTATCTTAAATGTGTTTCTATGGTCAAAGAAACTACAAATTTATTAAACAGAAGTAAATATTTGGGTAAAATATATAAACATTTTACAAATAAAACCTTTGAATTTGCCCGCCGTTTCTGCGTTGAAATGCTTCAAAATCCATTGGGAAACTTCGACTGTCGTCCAATTTTCTATGTCGGTTAAATCGGGTGCTTCTGATACATCCATATTCCAGTACTTTTGTCTTTAAAATAATAAAACTTCGACATATTACCAGTAAGAAGTTTTCAACAACAACTCTCAGTCTCTCACAAACGTTATTACGTTACTGTAATTTTCCCGCGCAAAGGCGGTTTTCCACTTACCACAACGTTCAGCGAAATTTCACTAATTGCGAACGGGAAAATTCATAGCATATAGCTCAGAGAAGAGTTCAAGAGTGACTGAGTGTTCAAATGCTATCTGATTTATGTTCATTTATAGACAATATTTATGTTAGCATTACTAATTTTCATAGTTTATTTGCCACACAAAATGACGTAATCTAATCTCAGTACTTTATACTATGATTTACAATACGTTCATCTAAGGAATTTTACGGGGAAATATGGGGAAAGTTTGAGAAATTTTTCAGAATTCTTAAATTTATTTGTGACGACAGCACTGACAGTCTGACAGACGTATCACGTGGCAGCATTTCAACCAATTTTCGCCCCTAATATTTTAAGTATAAGTATCTTTTCCTTTTTTTATTTCTGAATGAATGAGGAAAATTTATCGTTGGCTTGGTCAAGAAATGAAGTTTCAACGTGTACGTGCGATGAGCTCAGTTATAGACACTCGCATTGTCCATGTAATTATTGCAATGGAAAAGCCGTTTTCCTTCCACTGAGTATAACCACTGGGAAAGAAATAACCTATTGTTTCAGTAAGTTTTTAAAATGCAGTATTTATTAGACATATCTGGAAAGAGATTTTCTAGGAAAAATGATATTTTGTTGGGCAAATAGGATGTCAGTTCTGCGCATGCGCTAGAGGAATCATTCCATTGTGCAATCTTCATGCATCAGACATGTGCACAGCCAACCTCGCAAGCCAGGCTCTTTGGTGCACAGCTGGATGGGGTACCAGAACTAAGAAGGGTACCAGATCTAGAACTAGGATGGCTGTCATGAACCCCCTTGCATTTTCCCAGCAGGGAAGGGTGGAGAAGGGGGGTAATATAATGGTGTTGCTTGCAAGACAGCGAATTATCCATTTTTTTAAGAATATTTAAGAGGAGATTTTTTTCCATGTCACGTAATATGTGCTCAACACCACCTAATGCCAATTTAATGGTTATATTGTGCTTCAACATATTACTGAATTTTTCCACTTTCTAAACATTTTGCAAACTATAAATGCATCTAGAAAGTATGTTTATAAAATAACATGTATATACCGCGTGTTCTGATTGGTCGAAGCCCGTGTTTGGATCAGGCCCTCCAAACATGGAAATTTGGCGGGAATAAAACTCGCCTTTGGCTCGTGTTTTGCGCGCTTTTCTTAACCCTCGCAACATTCCCCCGTGTTTGGATCAGGCCATCCAAACATGGAACCATTAAGTAATTGTTTATTACTGTATAATCTACGAATAATGTTAAAATGAAGAGATTTCTCATGGTATGCATTATATTTTGGTAAAATCATTGTTGCTTGGGTTTTGGCAGCTCCCAAATAATACTGGTAAAAACTTAGTTTATGCAGAATAAAGTTAAAATAAAATAATTGTGAGTGGGTTAAGTTTTGAACATTTTCCTGCCAAAATACACAACATATAAAAAATCTCCCCCTAAAAACATGTATGTTCCAATGTATTCAATTGTAGCCTATGTGTAATAATATATGCAATCTTCTACACCTCTTTTATCATAATGGTCCTGTACTTCTGTTTCAATTTAGTAATTGTACCACAACTTCCCAGGGCAGTTCTAGACATAGTGAAGGTACATCAAGTAGCAGTGATGATGAAGGTAGTTCCAATGGATCCCTGCCAGACAGTATAGGTAGTGAACTTGAAGACAGCTTAGGTGATTATCACATGGATGAAGACATCAATATTGATCCACCAGGGGCCGAAAGCTCATCCGCAGACTCATCAACACCTAGTAAAACTATAAGCGTGAAAGATGAAATAGTATTAAATATCCTTAAAGATCTCATGCTAGCAGATGAAATGAAATCATCAGCCAAAAGTATTGAAAGTCTTTTAAATTATGCAAAGGACCTTTACTACAAAGGTGACAAAAACCTGGAGCAGTATTGGCCACCTAATTGGAGGGAAACTGAAACGTTACTGAAAGAGCTGGGTTATGAAGATCCGAAGGAATATTTCATATGCCTGGATGAAAGCCATTATGCTAATTATGATGTTATGGAAAGTAAAGATTCCCAATGCAGATTCTGTGGAAAACCTGGGACTATACAGTATTATTATATTTTCCTCCATCAAAAAGTCAAATTGTGGTGCTCTGATGATTCCATGTGTCAGAAAATGGCTAAATTCTGGGATGAGAAAGACCATTGGCTTGGTCATGAAGGGCCTTGGTTTCCTCTTAAAGAAGTTTGGGACGGCTCGCGATTTAGTGAAGTCTCCTGGTTTTGGGATCCAGATTCTGAGTGGTTATTACCCACCAGATGTTGTTTGCGTTCATCAGTTATAAGTGCAAAACAAATTGAAGAGTCCTATGATGGTAATAAGTACGATGTTACTTGCAATGAATGTGGTTCAGTGACTGCTTGTGCAGGTGAAAAAGCTCATGGTGATCCTAGAAATATTGCATTGATTGGGCACTGGGATGGGTGATACCCATTTCGGGGGAAATCTAGTCACACATGTGGTGCTATAGATGTGTCAGTCCTTAATATGTCAAAAAAAGATCGGTGCACCACAAGTGAAGTCTACGTTGTGGGTTTTGTCCCTTGTTATAAAGTCCCCAAAAGGCGTCCATGTGCTTTGGATGCCTTTTTGGAACCCCTTGTTCGAGATCTAGAGGACAGCTTTATCGAGGGGACGAAAGTTAATTATGCGAGAGATATTGGTCCATATAAGTGTGGTGAGACAATTGTGCGTTGTATGCTATTACTGTGGACTGGGGACTATCCAGCCCAATGTGAAGTGGAATCTATCCTTGCAGAAGACATCATCTGAAAGGTACAAATAAAGAATGTGCGAGTACTTATTATATTGGAGATAACAGGTATTGTGCTAGGTTTCCCGTTGCTTCTCGCATTTTGGAGGATGAAGTGCAGACGATGTCAAAAATTGAAGATGAAGATTGACCAAATGTTCGATCTAATCTAGCGAAGGAAAGTGGATACACTGGTTTGTCTATACTCCATAGACTCCACAAATTGTATGGTTTTAACGTGATATCAGATACTGTGTTTGATATGATGCACAATATTCCCCTTAATGTCATAAACAAACACATCAACCGCTTTTTCAATGATGGTGCAGTAACCTCCGCCACCAAGTCAATTTTGGATAAGAGACTTGAAGCAATGCCTTGGACTAGTGAGCTAAAAAGTGGAAGAGTTCCTAAATCTTCTGCTAAAATTGGCAAATGGAAAGCAGAAGAATACAGAAAATTTGCATTTCCCGCATCTGAGTGTGTGTTGGGAGGTCTTGTTGACGATGAATACTTCAAAATTTGGGTTTTAGCAGCACGAATGGCTGAAATGGTTTACTATTTTGGAAGGAATGGTTGCAAAGAAGATGACATCACATTATTTGACAATTTGGCAAAACGTCACATGATCCTTGTAGAAGAGCAGCTTGGACTAAACCAAGGTGTTGTGACTGCTCATAATCTTGAGCATGTAACTGAAGATATTCTTCGTTTTTCCTCACCTGATAATTACTGGTGTGAAGTTTATGAGAGGGCTGTTTCCCAATTTATTGCCACTTCGTCGAACAAAAAGAACATCGAACTGACTTTTGCAAAAAGTGAAGCGAGAAGGGAACTCTTAAAAAGCCACAAGTGCAAGATATATTCGCCACAGAATACAAGTTCGGGACACTGCAACCAAATTAAAGGATGTGCAAGCAGCATATCAGAAGCACAAAAACTCCTTGCAGAGCAACTTTCCACGTCACAAAATATCGATAGTGGAATCCTAATTGGTAAACAAGAAGGCAATAATTTAAAACTATCAAGTCACGAGAAGGACCTTATCCAAAAACATTATTCTCAATCTCAGAGAATTGAGACAGAGGGTCTTCTTTTTCTTCTTCTTCTTAATCTACAATTGACCATTTACTTTTAAACAAACTTTTTTAACTGGGAAAATTCATTAGTATAAGTAGCGATACAAATAGCATCCTAAGTTTAATAAAATTGCAAAGTTTGGGTTGCAAACTATGGAAAATATAGCGTTGCGAAGTTTATTTTATATACTTTTAATTTGTATTACGTACGCAAAATTCTTACCATTTTCTACAAGTGGTAAGCAATTTCCAGGTTTAATACAAAAATATACAAAATTTTTGAATTTTTTGTCTAAAAAGAAAATGGTACATTGACAACGTAATTGTCTCTTTTATAGTTACAGTAGATGTATTTTGATATATAAGTCAGTTTTAAAACCGAAATACGCAATATCGATCAACGAATTATTCATGCATAGAAGTCAATCGAATGCCAATCGAATATTGAAAAGTTAATTGAACAATGAATTTGCAAGGGGCAGCCGGGCAGGGCATTAGAAAATTGTTTGTTGGGGGACACAAAATCATGCAAGGCAAATTAGCAGTGTTGCCAGACTGTTAAATAACTAAGGCAAACATTGTTATAAGTGGTCCTTTTTCAATGGAATTTTATTGATATCCCATTTTGAAATTACCATTTACCATTAATGGGTTTCATATACCAAATAATAACCATTAATGTGTATTGCAATAACCACTTTGGCACTTTTACCACCTTGGGTTTTTTTTGAATACATTGATGGTAAAATGAGCAAATGACTTAAGAATCATTTTCCCATCTGTGGTTTTGAAGTACTTGGATGGGTTTAGTGGAAAATTCATTTTGTAATGTGAACCCATCAATGGTTTTTCCTTTATTGTTTCTTCATTCCATTAATGGTATTTTTTTAGTAATGGAAGCTACTCTTATTCCATTATGGTATCATCATTTACCGATATTGGAATTTTGGACAGAATAATTTTCCCATCTATGGTTTTGAAGTACTTGGATGGGTTTAGTGGAAAAACCATTTTATAATGTGAACCCATCAATGGTTTTTCCTCTATTGTTTCTTCATTCATTAATGGTATTTTTTTATTAATGGAATCTACTCTTAATCCATTATGGTATCAACATTTACCAATAATGGGATTTTGAATTTTTTTTCCTGTGATTGCTGTAGATAGTGTAAATATCTTCTATCAATCTCAAGATATTGTTATAAAAGTGAGGTTTAGATTTTACTTCTGTTACCACTATCATTTACAAAGGACCCTGGGCCAATCAATCAATCCGATAATTCAATCAGATGCATACTAAGCCAGTGAGAGGTGATAGTCTAATCTCAACCTCTATTCATTCCGAATATTCATTCCAATACAGGCTCACATAAATTTCATTTACAATTCAGTTCAATCTCTGCTGAATCAGAGCATTTATTTAACTAATGTTCTAGTAAAAATATTGACTACAAATTATCACACATGGCAGCCATCATGGAATTTAGGAAAGTTAATATCTCATTTATAAATGAGATCTGTTATCACATCTATATATTTGCTAAAACCCATATCGACTTAAAACGTTTTACTTGCAGTAGTAATTGAGCTAAGTAATAGTTGTTTTTAAACTAAATATTATCTTTTAAAGATTGACAATCTGTTCATATAAACTTTTCATGTAGATGAGAGTGTTTAAAATGTCTACTCAATACAGGATCTTTTCTAATGTATTTAACCCGAATACAATAATTTCATACAACCTAGCACAATCCTGACCCTAGAATAATACTTTTAGTTCCAAAAAGAAGTAAATTTACTTACTACTAGTAATACTCAAATATTAGTGAAGTGTGTTCGACTCCGAAAGATCAATTCAATCTAAAAATATATTGCAGAAGATATCAAGCCATTTTCATAGGGAAATCAGGCAAGTTATTTATTTACTTAATAACAAGGTGGGATATAATCACATAATATAGTTCTAATGGCTGTAAATAGATTAGAAATTACAACTGTAACAAAATTTAATAATGACAAAAGTCATGAATACAACGCCCTAATATAAACATGATGAAATGGTCATACAGTTCCTTGTTGTTCCTTGCATTATGAAATGAAAATATAAAATTAGTAAAGTTAAATTGGAACAAACCAGTGAAATTGAACTCTAGTACAATAGTTTTTAATGTCATAACGATTCAGTGGTGGTGTGGTCGAGTCGCATTTGAAGATTCTTCGTTAATTGGTCTTGTTGCTTGACAAGAATTCGTAAATTCCAATTAACATTACAGGTTGAAGGAAGCTGCTGCAATTTGCAGAAGCGGCACACAGCTTTGTTGGATGAAAGAATCTCGAGGCCTTGTTTTTGACATCCATTACAGGACAGGGTCTTGGAAGCTTGTTGGACTCCAATAATTTTGGCCATAACTTCTGTTGTTGTGTCAATTTCATGCTCATACGCAGCAACAGGGGCATCAAAGGCTGCAGATTCAACCGCAGAAAACTCTTCGTTCTTCGGTGTGTTGAGATAATTTTCGAATCTGGTACACTTTATTCTTACATTTTTCAAGACGTAAGTGTGGTCTACATCAAGAGTATTGACAAAGTCGCCCCATAGAACCAGTTTAATATAACCACTTGGATCTGCTACGATGACATCTTGTTTTTTGACCCTGCCAAAGCGCGTTGCTTGTACTTTCTGACCCAACACTTTTAGGACTTTCCCTTTAATAGTTATCAATTGCTCCGACACCAAATTGGATACTGAAGAAACGGAGACAGGTTCTCCAGTTGCAGACTGGGATAATTCTTCAGAAAAGGCAAAGTCGACCTCGCCTTGTTCGACTGGGGTGATCGTGGTATACTTTGTTATTGTTACGTTGTTTTCATCATTTCTTGCTCGTTTAAAGCTTGTAATCTTGACTGGACTTTTGGTGGTTGCGACGGCGCTCATCTCAGATCTCTTTTCTGGCGAAAAACATACGCCTCTCAGTGCCCTGTTATCACACTGAACCACACAGTTGAAGTACTTTCGTTTTGATTCAGTTGCTGTTTTAACTTGCGAAATGTTGTGCAAATAGCACAACAGGGTTTCTACATATAACACAAAAAGGAATGAAGATAAGTATTGAATAACATCGACAGCTGGTGGAACTGGTGTTATCAGACCCTGATCAAAATACACTGTTTCGATAATTACGTTATTTGGCCTCGTACCCTAGCTTTCATGAATCGTGAGCCAATCGCCTTGCGTCTGTTACTATTATACCTATACAAGACTTACCTGGTGGTGTATTAGAATTTGGATCATCAGCCATCTGCAAAAAAGAAATGTTATTAATGTTGTTACTGATAACTTTATTATTTTAACAATAATTCAAAAAAATAGAACTTACTTTATTTTGATATGACCTCAGCGGAACTGTGAAAAGAATACTTCACTGTCTTATGAAAAGCAAGAAAGCTGATGGTAATTAACTGTACAGTAGCATAAAGTTTGAATTTACGAACAATTAAGCAAAAATAAATACAATTACTATTCTACGATTATAACTTTTAAAATAATTCCCCGAGGAAGCGGTAAAATTTCCAAAAAATAAAATTAAAGATTTTGCCCTATAAATTGTTCAAATGTTTTTTTGGCCATTTCATGTAATCTATCCTCCTCTTTTCGTCTGTACTGGAATGTTTTCAATGAATTAAGTTTTGATAAACGCTCATAAGTCATAGGCTCAATGACACACGATGAGAGTGTTCTCACTCTACTTAAAGCCACATATGTCATTCCGGGACAACTTTCTTTCTTTCCAATATTAATCCAAGCTTTAGATAAAGTAAGACCTTGACTTTTATGTATTGTAATGGCCCAAGCTAATCGTAAAGGGAGTTGTTGCCTTTCATGGAATCCATCTAATGACTGGGTAGTAACATTGATGGGGCATATTGGTACATAGTTCGAGAGTGTCTGACAAAGAGATGGACCTCTGTAATTATCAAATTTAACAACAACTGCTATTGGCAGATCAGGAGGATGGTGGTTATTTTCATATATAAAATATTCAACAGTGCCTGTCGCACCATTGCAAAGACCAACAGTCGGCCATAAATTCATTGTCAGCATAATCTTTGCACCCTTAGCTAAATACAGCACAGGCTGAAGGCCAGAAAACTCATCTGCAGGAATTTTTCGAGCGGTGGCAGAAGAATGTCGAGCGTTTATTTGAGCAATTGGTTTTTGAAGTTTGACAAGGTTTTCATAATTAAAATTAGCAACTTCCTCATTGCTATAAAACAATCTTGTTGCATCATTAAATTCGGATAAATTGGAAATTTTTAAAGGTTGTCGAGTCAAAAGCAGTTTCCAGTCATCTACTGTTGATTCACCTTTTCTTAGCCTCAGCAATAACTCTCTAAATTGTGTTTGCTCTGGGTCATTTCCCTGTACACGCTGATTAACATCGAGTTTAACTACATTATCAAACATCTGATATGTAACATATCCCTGTTCACCAATACTATTCGTTGGTACCGCATGATAAAGCGGCTTGTCTGCTACTGGAGGTAATTGGCCTGGATCACCACATAAAATCATAGATTTACCACCAAGCAATCTGTCTTGGTAACCAGACACTTGCTTACACCATCTAACTATCCAACCAAATGTCATTTGACCAAGCATGGAATATTCGTCAATTATGATATAATCAATTTTGCTCAAAGATTCTTGTAATCTTATCTTGTAATCTTATCGAACCAGTCAGGTACATTTTCCTTTGCGTATTGTGTTTGAAGAAATTCTTGCCATTTACTGATCATATTTTCATTTGATGGCTCTACATTATCCCAAGCACTTTCTTGTGTTATTTGCCAAGGCTTGTATTTTAAAAGTTGATATTTGCAATACTGAGAAAAGTTTGGACCTGCTGGATTTGGTGAATATGTAGGAAAAATTCTAGGAACTACATTATCTGGAAGCTTTGCAAGCTTATTGTTCACAACTTTAAATTGTGTCGCAAATTGAACAAAATTTAATTTGGCTGTATCAATTGCACTGCAGTATTGCGCACGATTAGCGTAAATATCAAGTAGGGAATTGTTAGAACAGAGTTCACCATCTGCTGAAAACACGTTATTCCTGCGTGACCCATTCAAGCAAACAGGTATCACATTGAAGCTTGAACTGTGAAGTTTAAGAGAGAGCAGATGATGCATTGTTTCTTGTGCAGCATAATCTCTTTCACCAACAGTTTTCATAATAATTTTTTTAATAGCTTTATGAGAATTAGCATTGCTAGGAGTATTATTTACAATCCTGTTAAATGCTTCTTTAAGCACAGTGGTCCTAGGCTCACATTTTGCAGTGTATTTGGTAAGATACTCGACACAAGCATAGTGTTCAATAACTATTTGTATATCACAATTCGCTCTCCAACCTTGCAGTTGAAGCTGCTGGTGGTTATTTAGCCGAGAATCATTTCTCCTTGTGACCATTTTAGCTCTAAATTGTTGCTCATGACCATTAGTATTAACTTCTTCAAATTCTAGCCTCGTCTTACAGCATTTTTCCTGTGGATAATTAAATCTACATTTTGGTTCAGAATTAGGGGGCTTTTTTCTTAAGCAATAATTGGTGCTACAACGTGTATGGCGTTGAACCATATTTAAAAGATCACAAAAATCGTCATGCATATCACCATCTGAAATGTCATCATAGCGCTTTTGGCATGGATGTGTTTCTGGTCTAAGCCACAATCCATCATCTGGTGGATTTGGGTTCAATGTAGAAAGCAACCAATCTACATACTTACAAGCTAATTCAGAAGCTTTCTTACCAGCAATAATATCATTGTCGAGCGCTAGTGTGTTTTCAAGTTCTTTGTTTTCATTTTTGAACCTTTGTGCTATGAAGCCCTTAAGAGCAATCTTAGTTAGATCACACAAACCAGGGTCATTGTTTAGTTTTGCAATCCCATGGCAATGTATACCAATGCAATCTATACCAATGCCATTTGGCATCAAGTGTTTTGTACAACCAGTGCTTGATGAAAATTTCAAGTCTTTGAGTAAAAAACCAATCTACAATATGTGGGTTATTGATTACTGCTTGTCGCCTTTCTTCACTAGTGGCATTGACGCTCCCAAGTAGTGCATGTAAATCTGGCCAATGCATGTCTGCTGATGAGAATGTAAAGAAAAATGTAGGGGTTCCAACTGTTGTTACAATGGCTTTGAGTTCTTCTCTTACTTTATACCAGTAAGCATTAAAGCCAGCAATATTTGCTACATATCGGGATAATTTAGAAAGAAAGGCATTACTGTTACTAGAACTTGTAGCCATTTCACACAGTTCATCTATTGTCACCTGGATTTTGTTTAAGAAATATTCCGCCTTGTTGCAAGGTTCGTTTTCTCTGTATCATGTTAAATACCCAATAGCTAAACCTCGGGTGACTGGCGAATCTATAAATCCAATTGCCATCAATGTTTTCAGCAAATTTGATTAGGTGCTTTACTCTTTCAGCCAAAGGAATATCCTTTAAAAGCGAGGGATTTGTTGGATCTCCTTTACCAACAGGAAATAGTGTAGGAAATGCTAGTGTAGCTAAAAAGGGTGTTTCATATTCATTAATGGGCTGGTCATCAACTGTGGGCGAATTTATTTTTTCTTTTTGACAAATATGATTTTGTATGGCAACTACTTCTTGTGGTTGTGTTTGATTAACTGGCATAAAGCTACTAACTTCTGTTGTCTGATTATAAACTTTATCTTCATCATTTTCAGTAGGAGGACCCAAGTCAGGTAACGTAATTTCTTCAAGCACACTATCACTAATAGATTCAACAGTCATGATCTCAGATGGTACACCATCAACTGGTAATGACTCCAAAGCTTGTTTACTAATAGTAACATTTTTATAATGTGGATTGTTTTGCAAAAGCCATAATAAAGCATCCTGCACTTTTTTCCTTCTAACTTTTACATCTTTAAATGTATTGCCCTGACCTTTCATTTTTACTATAATTATAGACAGGTCCTTAGGATACCTGGGCAAAACTGATGCAAGCTTTTCAACATGCTGAGGCAAATTAATGCAATGTCCAGAATAAGCTCTCTGCCCACCAGGTTTAACATAAACCCTCATTATTGGAAGGGTTAGCATTAGCAATTAGCATTTCTTCTGTTTGAGTTAAACCTTGTAACTCAACAGGTACTGATCCTGGTATCATGGCATTGTCTTCAGAAAATCTTTTTGGAATGTTTTTATCTCTAGAGCATCGTAAGCAAACATATGTATCAGATTTTGGTTTGGTGTTGATTGGCCATGCCTCACAGCAGACTGTGCATTGGAAAATTGAATATTGCATAGATTTGTGAAATTGATTCATGTTGAATTTTGCCTTTTTTATGCTATCAAATTCATTCAAATATTCAGTTTTAACTGAGTCGCCAAGATAATCAGAGGCACTGGATGCCTTTTTCTTTTTAGCACACTTAGGGTTCACTACATCTTTGCTTTCATTTGCTCTGCATGATTTATTGAATGTGGTCTGCTTTTCAAGCCGGAGTTTTTTTGCATGCGTAGTTTCATTGGATTGCTGTTGCTTAGCAATTACTCTCTTTTTTGTAAGCATTTCTTTTCTTTTATTATCAGTTTCCTTGTCTGTACTTGGTAAAGTAGAGACATAATGTTTATTATTCAGATAACCCAGAAAAACAATATTTTGCCTCTGAGGCAATTTAACAGGTGTTATAATGGTTGCATTTGGATTTGCACTTGAATCAGTAATATGAATAGTACAGCAGAGTGCATTTGCCACTGCTTGCATGATTATGTTATCACACCAAGTTCCAGCTTTGGACATTTCCTGGATATATCTATCCCATGACATGTGCACAATATTTTCAATATAAAGGCTTGGATTGTTAATTAAATGTTTATTCCAGCAGTACGAATTTGAAAATGATAATCTGATTTTTATACAAAGCATGGCCCATGGATGCAAAAAAACAATCACCAAGTGGACCTTCACAATCATGGGGAACTCGACCTAGTAAAGCTAACTTTTTTTCTAAGTTGATCCACAACAAATCCCAGTCATGAGCAAAAGTCGTATTTGCTAAACAAATTTCATTAGTTGGTGGTTTTTTGCTAATTATAACTTTTTCTTTGGGAAGCAATTTTTTTCCTCTATGATTTTTATTATTACTTTTTTCATCTCTACTTAGAAAAGTAGAAACATAATGTTTATTATTCATATAGCCTAGAAAAGCAGTTTTTTCACTCTGAGAAAAATTGTTAACAGGTGTTATAATGGTTGCATTTGGATTTGCACTTGAATCAGTAATATGAATAGTACAGCAGAGTGCATTTGCCACTGCTTGCATGATTATGTTATCACACCAAGTTCCAGCTTTGGACATTTTCTGGATATATCTATCCCATGACATGTGCACAATATTTTCAATATAAAGGCTTGGATTGTTAATCAAATGATTTATTCCAGCAGTACGAATTTGAAAATGACAGTCTGTATCATTATACAGAGCATGACCAATAGATGCAAAAAACAATCACCAGGTGGACCTCTGCAATCATGAGGCACTCTACCCAGTAGAGCCAACTTGATCCACAACAAATCCCAGTCATCAGTACAAATATTATTTGCCAAAGGCATACCGCCACACAAGCCGAATTTAGCACAAGCATATCCTTTCAAGGATGAAATATTATATTCTTCTCTGACACAACTGCCAGATATTGTATCCAAACGTAACCCAGCCGAATAACTGGGTTGTGCATATATATTTCTGTGACCACCTTCTATAGACATGGTCATTGTGCTCATATGAGACCCAGCCAAATAACTGGGATTTGTGTAGATCTCTGTGCGAACACCTGCTGTAGGCACGTTGGCAAAGTCATATTTTCCAACGCTACAACTTGGCGAATTTACATAATCAATAATGTACATCTCATTTACATTACTTGACAAAGTAGAACATGTTGACCAGGTATCTACATCACTGATGCAAAGCGATACTAAATTTGCTCTAAACACAAACTGATCGAGAAAAATATTACTCTGATTACAGCTAGGAAATGTCGAAAACAGTGCAGCGCCGAGTTTCGGACATTTCATCGTCTGATTTCTACTGGAAAAAAACTTGATCCAAAGCTTTCTGATTCTTTGATAAATATATGTAGTCATATTGAGCATAATATATAAAAAAAGAAATAGAAATTTACTTACCCTTCGAAGAAAACAGCAATAATCAACGCCCAAGCAACAATTAAACAGACTGAGCACATGGAAAAGAATGAAAATCAACTGTCTTGCTTATAAGTAATATCAATGACTTGGTTATACACGTCATGCTCGAGTAATAATTTCATTGGACAAGATGTCACGACATCGAGGCTAACTCCACAAACATGAATTCTCAAATTCGCGTGGCATATCGAAACCCCCCGCAAAGACACAATTAGAATGCGTTCTCCTTCGTCGAACGCAATAAAGACGATGAGAGGCTTGAATAGTTGAATTCCAGAGAGAACAATCTCTTAACTGCTGCCAGTAACCACATTTCGTGAAGTGTGATGAAAATGATGGAACACAACGTGGGTTCACGATGCCTTGACGAAGATGACGTCACTATCGATCTACATATGATTGCGGAAATCGCGGAAAGCGCGATTTGCCGAAAGATACTGGAAGCTAGCTTCTCAAATATTAGTATACGAATAAAAAATACAAATTTGCTATCAGTGGCGGATCAAGCCTGCGCGGGGCCCCTGGCGCATCATTATTGGCTAGTTGATGCCCCCCTGAAAAAAAATTTTACGAATAACAAAAAAAAAGACAAGAAGAAAGAATCGGAAAAAATTTATAAGTGATGAAGACAATAATATTTACAAACAATGTTCCGGCAAAGCGATAATATTTACGAACAATGTTTTTGCAAAATGTTTTATGCAAATGGCATTTTTCTAGCCTTTGTAGAAGCAAAATCATTTGCTAGCTTATGGAAGTCAAGCGATCGTAAAATATCGGATTCCATGCTCATTATCGATAAGGCAGTTAAACGTTTTTGTGCCATCGTGCTGCGCAAGTCACTCTTTAACCGTTTTAGCTTTGAGAATGAGCGCTCCCCAGTACAGTTACTAACCATCATGGCAAGATAAATTCGTAAAGCAATTTCCACATTTGTGAAAGTTTCACTTAGCTCATTTTCTTTGAGACTGAGAAACATCAGTAACTCAACGGACCTCTTCTCGTCTTCCTCTTGTGGAACTCTCATCTTCCGAACACGTGCTCCAGGTTGCAATGGCTCGAAGAAATAATTAGTAAACTGGACGAGCTCATTAGGGAAGGTTTCTTCCAAATCATCTGGATAGGCTTTAGCAAGATTTCTGGCAGCAGCTTTCACATCCTCGTTGCACATGCTGCTAAGCTGAGAAAGAAAGCCAAATCTCTCAGAGACGGTTTTGTAACCATCGATTCTTTGTTTCAGAGCAGCGCAGATATGATCGATAATGGTATAGAACACTTCCACACGAAATTTGACACCAGCCCGCAAGACTGTATTCTCAGCTGGACCTTCGTCGCCCAGAAAGATCCGTTGATTTCGTTGGCGAGTACGTCTTGAAGAATCTGCATACTCGCTATGGCCACACTTTTCTGCACCTTTCTTCTCGTAATCATCAAAGTCCTCTCGGAGTTGCTCCACAAACATCAAAAGTGAATCCAACAAATTTACGGCAGAGTTCAATGGTAAACTGGCTTTCTGAAGAGAACAACTTGTTTTCTGAAACCGTTGTAGGATGTCATTCCACAATTTGAGTAAAATTGCAGTTTCAAGCTTTTCAAGACGTTTTATAAGGCCAGATGCTTCGTTTCTTGTTTCCGCCGATTGGTCTAGGTCAGCAGCCATTTCTTTTAGGGCATTCTTGTTCTGTTCGTAGCCATTGTTCAGTGCTTTCGCTGCATCACCTCGTTGCTGACCGGCGTGTCTCAGACAAAGATTTATCGACAGGCAGTCCCTCAAGATTATTCTTCAGAATTGTCCAGCGATGAGTGGATCCCGAAAAAAAATTGTAGAGACTCTGGATCAGGTTAAACATTTCACTGCCGTCTGAACAGGCCTCTGCTACATGTTTTCCCACCAGATTTAGCGAGTGGGCAGAACAAGGAACATACGCGGCATATGGTGAACTTGCTCGAACAACAGCTTGCACTCCTTTGTACTTTCCGCTCATGTTCGACGCATTGTCGTACGACTGTCCACGACATAGTTCAATTGGAATACCTTGCCCGGCCAGAAACTTCAGCAAATAATCGGCAATTTGGGCTCCAGTATGACCATACATGGGTAGAATTGTCAGGAATCGCTCGACAGGACCGGTGAATTTAACGTACCGGATTGTTACTGCAAGTTGATTAACGTGCGTTACATCTGGGGTGGAATCAACGGATACGGAATAGTGAATCAACAACTTGACTTCTTCTACAACGGTAGAAAGAACTTCTTTGCCCATGAGAACAATAATCTCTTCGCAAATTGACGATGACAAATAGGAAGCTTGTCCTTTGCCTTGGTTTCCATGCTTTTGGATATGCTGGGCCAGAAAGGGGTCATATTCGGCCAAAAGCTCCAGAATAGGCCCAAGTAATTGCTATTGTGTGCTGACCCAATGTGCTCATCTTTACCGCGGAGGGCTAGACCACGTTCGCATAAAAACTTGATGACACTGATCAGTCGCTTCAGTAGCTCCTGGCCATATGACACTTCATCCTGGTATTGCTTCATCAATGCTGCATCAACAGTGCCGCCTCTCTGCTTTCGTTTGTGCAGTGCTGTTTTCATGCTTAGAGATTTGCTCGCCTGCATGTTTCCAGTCGTTATAACCGACAACAAACTGGGAACTGGAATTCGTAGACATTACTTTGCACGCAAAACAGTATGTCCGCCCGGTTATTTTTGAGTAGCACAGCCATTTGCGATCATTTTCTTCTCGCCTGTGCGTGGAATTTTGGTGAAATATGGAAGCTGACAGTAACGATAAATCTGCTTGTTTCCACATTTTTTGGCTGATTCAGTAAATTTACCTAAATTGTCAATATGTCGACAGTCATCGCTTCCGTGTGCAATCCAGAAGTCATGCATACCATTAGGTATTTTATCAGGCCAAGCACCAAGATTGTTTGTGAATTTGCGCGAGTCGAACGCTAGCTCAGGTTGTTGAACATTTTTCGACGCGTTGCTTTCGGAAATATCATCATCCCTAACACGCTCGGTACCGGTTTCGCTAGCATCTTCATCAGCAGTTGCAGCGATGCCCTCAACGGTTACGGAATTTTCATTGATCGCGTTGGAATGATCTTCAGAAATAGAAACATTGGTAGTGGAACTGGATTGCGAGACAGTGGCATCACGACCAGTACTAGAGGTTGTCAAGTAAAACTGATCAAGACGGTGCATTTTCGCTTGTTCCTTATTCTCTTGCTCTTCTCGTTTTTTTTTTTTTGCGTTTTCGATAGCAGACAAATAATCAGCACGGCCAAGGTCTCTTTTCCTACCACCGCCGGATTCTCCAGACATACCGTTCTTTTACGCAATTAAGCACCTGTGACTCGTTGAAGACAATATGTGATGTGTTGTAAGCTTGGCCACAATTTTACTTTCCAGATGCGAAATTAGATGCCATTCATAGCCCATAACAAAACACCAAATTGACATCTAGAGGAAACACTTGAAAGTGGAAACTTTGGCCGCTACTAATCAGTTGCCAATTAACCACACGATTTTCCACAAAAAGTATTATGAAAACCTGAAAACGTTGTATGGTATTCCATACATATTTAACTTTTATTAACCCTTTATACAGCACAGTTGCTTTGTTTTGGCATTGTTTTGGCATTGTTTTGGCAACAAAATATTCCATCCCCTCGTGTATGGGGGCTTGGGCGCAAATGAAATTTTAAATAGTGTTACATCAAGTACTGCAAGAAAGAATTCATGGATAAACATGGCGGCCAGATGCAAGTCTTTTTTGATGGAATAATTTCAAGCTAAACATTCAAGCTAAACATTCAAGCTAAACATTGGTGAGATTGAAATCCGAAACCTCCAACGTCTTTTATACAATCTGTTAATCTGGCAATTGCTCGACACCGTGTGCTTGCCCGTGCAGGCTACAATATACAGTAGACGCGGCATATCCTTGAAAAAAGATGAAAAAAGACTGGCTTTGCGATGCGTGGGCATCCTTAATAGCGCGGGGCATTTGCCTTTCTGTTTGCCCTGCAACATACAGACAATATCCTTGAAAAAAACTGGCTTTGCGAAGCGCGGGGCCCTTCAAAAGCGCGGGGCCCCTGGCACCTGCCCATGCTGCCCCCTTGATCCGCCACTGTTTGTTATCTTGTTCGAATATTTCAAACAAGTTCTAAGCAGCTTTTTGAAATCGAAAACGTTCTTAACTAATTTAAAACGATAATTAAAACTTTTTATACGGGCTTGATGTTTATAAAATTTAAACATCACACAAAACGGCAAATGTTTTGTGTCAATCACAACGTTTTGAGAACCTATGGCTTAATTTAAGCCGGTGACTAATAAAATGTGATATATAAACATACTATTATCTCACATTTTCAAAATAATTCCATATGACGGTCTGTGAACGTTTATATTTCACAGTTCTGAGAACGTTCTGTCAACGTTAGTGAAAGACGTAATGAGAACGTTCCTATAACTTTTTGAGAACGTTGCTATAACATTGTGAGAACGTTCAAGAACGCGCGTACCGATTTGTAATTTGATCAGTCAATATAACAGGCAAAGATACGTTCCGATAACGTCCTGCCAACGTTGGTAAATTACGTAAAAGAAAAACGTTCCAATAACGTTCACACAACGTTGTGTGAATGTTTGGTCCAACCTAACCAAACCAGAACCATTATACAAGGTTTGGTGAACGTCCGTGCTAGCTGGGAATGCACTTTGGTATGTTTTATATAAATTTAAGGTTATGTTTCAAATTGCAAATTGAACATTTTTAATTACTTTTATGGCTGTTTCGCTCTATATCAGAGCTCGTCAGCATGCCTAGGACGTGTTGAAAGATGTTGATGAAATTTTGATAACATCAGTGAGTCCGACATGGACAGCCTGGCCCAAAAGGGTCTGGGGGTTTGAAATCAGAGTTTTCCTTCTCTTAGATGGACTGCCTACCATGGCTAATGAGCTCCATCTACCCAGAGTTTTTGAGTTTAGCTTTTAATCAAAATCTAGTTTTGTGTTTTTCAACAAGAGACTGCACTGAAGGTGGAGGAACTGCAGCTATATTGGGGGCAATCCTTCTAGGGTCATCACTATCCAGACCAATTCTTATGTCTATGGTTCCCTCTGAACTGATCCTTTTTGCAAAGACCTTAAGCAAGAGGTCAGTAATATATGTATATTCCTTCGGCACTAGGACTCTTGTTCGGCACCACTGCTTTGTCCGTTTGCTGTATTTACGTCCATATCTGGAAAATAAAAAAAAACACACAAAGTCAATGTTGAAGTAGCTAACATTCATTTTTTGTTCGTCCATATGAATATATCTTCCCTTCATGCCAAGGAATCAAAATTATGGTCAACCCATTAGGTAAATTCATTTAATACTAAAACATAGTGTGAAGGATAAAACAATATAACAATCCACTTACTTTGGTTCACCATCAGCTGTAGTTGCAAATGCTCTACCTCTGTGGTAATTAGAATCTAAGGCAGCTAGAAGGTTCCTTGCTTTGTATACTGAGTATCTGGCAAAAAAAAGAAGGGTTCTTATATCATCTGAACTTTGTGTTTGAAATAAAGTAATGGTTTACATTTTTCAGTTATACCGTTTTTGATTACTTACGAATAAGCCTGGCGTTTGGCAGCATACATCAAAATCACATTGTGATATGACTCTAAGAATCCAGTGTGTCTAAAAATATATTTTATAAAAATTTTAAATTTGTATACAAATGAATTTGTCTTCATAAAATACAATAACAAAATATATTAACATAGCATGACAAATATTACCTGAAATTGACATAATAGATCAATGTGTTCAAGAACCGCACATCCAAGACAATCTTTGAGAGAGCTTTGTGTGCTGTTGACTCCTTTTTCAACCAGGGCTTTGTTCTTGCTTCTTCACCCAGTGGGTCATGCCCACATTTCCCTCTGTTAATGCCCTCCTCAACCACCCATTCATGTTCATTCACAACATGGTGAAGAATGCCAATCCACTTCTCCTGTTGAAGGAAGACATGTATATATGATGCATGTGAGTTGCTCATTTTCACTGAAAATATATTAAAAAACTATTGCTTTATTGTTAGCAATACTTTACAGGCTTACCTTGAGATTCTTGGAATTTTTGTCACAGGTCTTCGCACAGTGCCAGAAATGATTCCGGAGATAGTACCCAAAGTAGCAACTGATCATTTCCTTTAGCCTTAGCTGTCTAAAAAGCAATGATGGATTTGTTTGTATTTCACACACTATATCAATATGTATAGAATAACTAATTGACTAAAAAAGTAATTCTTCATGGTATACATACAGCATTCATTTTCTTTGTGATGTTTTTTGCACCATGCCACATATCATTCTGATGCACAACCCTTTGTACTTGCTTTCTCTTTCTGAAAACAATTTAAATCACATACAGCAATGACAAAATTAATTAAGAATAGCATAACAATAAAAGAAAATGTCCAGCAACTCTATTCAGTTTGACAATATAGTTCATGGAATATATAGACAGTCACACACTACAAATAAAGGATACATACTCATCAATGCGGCAGTTTCCAGGTGGCCATCTGTCACAACTTCTTTTAGAATCATTGGCGAGGCAAGCAGTGCATCCATCCCTCTCTCAAATCCTATCCTTTCCATATTATTACTTTTCCCTGCTGCTTCTCTCACATCAACAATGCTCACTTGAACAATCGCTCTATCCTGCGTATCTGCCAAACTGTATGTACAGTGCTGTGCCCTGGGGAATCATTTCTACCATCACCACTCAATATGATTTCTTTTCCAGCTTTCTCATTCCATAACTTCTGTTGGTGTTCACTCCAGCACTCATTTATAGCAGGGATGATGTACAACTTCTGATACTGATTAAACAGTGTAGATGAAAAATACTGCAGTTACAGAAGTTGAACATCAGCCCTACTTTGGTATATGAGTTTCCAGATAATAGTAATGCTGATGCAAGCATCAGATTTCATGCTTTCAATTTAGCACAGGATGGTTGAGCTGCCCATCTTCCACCAAAATGACCAGCATTACAACTCCATGAATCAACAAGGCATGTCCCAATATATGTCTTTCTATATGCTAAGACACGACCACATCCCTCTCGTTTACAAACACACCCATGTAATGAAGTTAAAGGTGACATGAGGGTGTCTGTAAAGACAATGCATTTCTCCATTTTGATTGCTTCCGCTGGGCTGATCTCCTCAACAGTTGACCTGTATTCTGATGGTTTAGTGCTACTTGTTCCACCTCTGTTTTTACCATCTTCTGGATCATCATTTAATTCACCTTCATCATGTCCTTTGATTGTTATGTTGAGGGTATCATCATGTAAAGGGTCTTCTGTTGCAGTAAGTGTTCTAAAACATGATTTACAACCAGACATAAAATAAAATGCTCTCAAATGCACATTGTATAAAGATAGTAATAAGAACTCTTTTAAATGTACAGCAATAAAATCAACTTACTTAGAGCTTTCACCCCAAGGATTATCCAGGTCATCAAAACTGGAATCACTACCCCCCTCTCCTTCACTGGCAGTAATTGTGTCTTCAGTTAATGAAGTCCTTTTAATAGTACTATAAAAAGAATGTATAAACAACAATACACCATATATATGTATTAAAAGCTATTAAAAAGTTGACAGACCAACCTTTGTGTCTTCGCAGCATGTGGTGAACTGTCAACATCAGACAACAGTCTTTTTCTCGCTGATGACAGTGGAGTTGAGGAAAGCACTATGCAAAAGACATAAACTAGCATGTTATTAACGTTATTCTAGGTTTTTAGAGTTGTCTGTAAATGATATAATATGAAACAACTGAACAGAAATCCACTCACGTTGCGACGGTAATCTCCCTGTAATTTGAGGACTAATTGTCACTTTTTCGGACGTGCCTACTGTCTGAGTTTCGACGTGGCTAAAATATATATAAATTCCAGACTGAAAAAAACTGTTAAATAAAGAGTATTCTAACACCAATCTAATATATCCTTATATCTTACCATGTTTTCTTAGCTGACACTTTTTGGTACAAATTAAGCAGCATCTCGGCAACTTGTTCGTCTGTTTTTAAGTGGTTCTCCTCTTTAACCGCTTTCCACCTATCAAAAGTTTCAAGGAGGCAAACCTTCGTAGCATTTCTTTTCGAAAAATACTCTTTTCTCTTTGATTCTTTCTTTTTTTCACCGCAAGAAGCGGGATTTGTTGATGAACTCGAAGGTTCTAACTCCTGTGAGTCCGCCATCTTACTCGAGTAATAAGTAGACAGCGCGCAAACTTAATAGTGGAGACTGAGACGACTCAAAATGTAAACAAAAGTGTGAGCACACTTCGTACATGCGCAGAAGCGACTGTAACCTGTCTTTAATATATTTATGGAAATATTTTCTATTCATTTAATGAAAACTTTTTGTGACTTTTGTTTCTTGGGGTCAGTGGGTAATGATCAAATACCCTAAACCTGACATTGATAATGACAAACTACATTTGATGATACTGATCATTAAACAAAATTTCCATATTTTATTTATTATAAAATTTACCAGTGTACAGGGTGTCTAAAAAAAAACTCAACCACTTAATATTCTAAAATTCATATTGTTCATAAGCTCAATAGATTTTACGCCCATTTTATGCTAACTGTCGACCTTGTAAAATAAGTTGTAAATAAAAATTTACTCATTAAATACTTTCAATTCAGCTCGTTGGTTTACGCACCCGACTTTGTTTACGGACGATTGTGCCGCCTGAATATGATTACAAGCTTTCTCGCATTCCAGGGGCCAAATGTCTTTTGTGTTGTAGAATAAAGAGGATATTCATGAATATTCAGTGATTGCGTTTTTTTTATACACCCTGTATATTGCTGACTAAAATACATCAATTATACAAGTACAAATACAAGTTTACCATTTTGATTTGTCTCCTTTCATTTAACATTTATTGCATCAGATAAATTATGGCTATGTAAAGGTAGTTCAACTGAGTTACACTCATTGGAGCAATTCTACTGATTTTAGCAATTATTAAACATGCAACAATTCGACTATTTTAACAATAATAAATATTAATCAATTGTATATCTGTAATTAATAGCATTTGCTACTTCAAGCATTTAGTTTGGCATATTCAAATATTTAGTAAAACCATGTACAGGTACTATAAAGAATCAAAACATTAGTTCTGTCTGTCACAGTTCCTGCCTTTAATATCCCGTTGGAAATTAAATTTGGTAACAGTTCCTGTCCTGCCTTATCCAGTTGGAGATTAAATTTACGAACGGTTCCTGCCAAATTGGGAATTTTGGTAACACTTCCTGCCAATATGCAGTCGGACATTAAATTTGCTAACAGTTCCTGCCTTATCCAGTTGGACATTAAATTTGTTTCTGCCTTACCCAGTTGGAGATTAAATTTGCTAACACTTCCTGCCAATATGCAATTGGAGATTAAATTTGCTAATATAGTTTGGAAATTTTGGCAAATGCGCCTGTTGAGTCACCTGGTCGGTGAAGTACCTTGTCCAGTGCTTGACATGTGCTCGATGTCTGTGGGCTTGCATGGTGCAAACTCGAATATGGGGAGTAGAGAAGTTTCTGGTTATGTCCATAACCTTTCTTCCATAAAGTAAGGCCCAAAAAAGAAGTATTTTGACTTTAACCTTTAAACTGGGAAACAAGTTGTTGTGTGATTGATATGTTTCTCTCCATCAAAGTGAAGACGCGCTGAAGAGGCCTTGGAGACATCCTCTCCTATTAAGATCACAAAGTCTTTGGATGACAAGAAGCAAGGATCGACAGATATCTTAATGGGCGACAAAGTTGTTATTGCCCATCTTAAAGACAAAGATTTGCCATTTCAGAGAGAAGATTTGGTTCCCCCGAATATGAATTTGTCTATGTTGCCCATGATAACGCCAAATCAACTAATAATGCTGCAGGCAAAGGTTGGTGAATTTACAGAAACCGGAGAATGTTCACCCAATTTAATGCTAGCGATGGTAGAATTGTGAGTGTCACTTGCAACAATAGTAGACTTCAAAAGTCAATCTTGACGATGCTGAGCCTTTTTTTTAATAGCTCACCAATACCACATTGTTTGTTATTGATTGTTGGGCACACATAGTTTGTTTTGTTGTGCCAAGAGACCTGTGATAGAATTTCACTTAAATTGTTGTTCACTTCAATCAAAAGCGACAATGTTTAAATATGTGTTATTTTACTTTATATCTATTATTTAATCAGATACATTGATTTGATACCATTAACTATTGGGTAAATATAGTGTGTTATTTTGATGGTGATGTATATTATATTTGGTGTTATCTTAATAAAATTATTACCATTTGCGTTCAAGCTTGCGGCATGTGATTTTAAAATGTATGTTTGCCGTTTCAAAACGTACGTTTGCTGTTTCAAAACATAGGTTTTGTCACGCCCCCTTTCATGTTTGTGTTATTTGTAAATACAGTTTTAAAATACTGAATGCAGCTATTTGAAAAAAGAAAACTGCGCCTATATAGGTTTACTTTTTCAAAACATGCATTTTGAAACGGCAAACGTATGTTTAAAACATGAATCGTATGTTTTATTGTAAAATTGCATGCCTCAAGCTTGAACACAAATGGTAATATATCAAGCGGCGATCTGTTAGATGTACAGGTGTGCCTTAGTTAGCGAAAACAGAAGATATTCACAAATCTTGTGAATAGGTAAGACGTATACGGTCGTGTTTGATATTTCATGAGGAATGTCAAGGTGCTTTTCGTTTTCTCATTTACCTCGACAATTTTGTCCTGCACAGCAGGCAATTTGTTTTGGTGGCAACAAAGTGTTACACACACAGAGTGTTAGCAAAAACAGATATTCATAACTCTTGTGAATAGGTCAGACCTATACTGTCGTGTTCGAAATTTCACAAGGAATGTCATGCTCCTTTCGCTTTTCCCATTTACTGTGCAGACAATTTTCTACAGCGCAGCAGACGATTTGTTTTGGTGGCGCAAGCAGCCGTTAATTAAGCAACAAAGTGTTACACACACATTTAGAACATTCACAACTCTTGTGAATAGGTGATACCTTTACTGTTGTGTTTGAAATTCCACAAGGAATGTCCTGGTGCTTTCGGTTTCCCCAATTCCCAATACGGTGCAGACAATTTTCTTCAGCACAGCAGACAATTTGTTTAGGTTGTGCAAGCTGCCAAATGATGTAAATAAAGGTGTAATCAAGTTAAAGAATCAATTAGATATAATAAGCAAGTAAAGTAAGTTAGGCTGTCTGAAACAAAACCGATGGGGGGGATCTGGCTGCCCTGGATAAATTCCTCAATTCCCCAACCCACCACCCAGGAATCACCAGTTTCCCCAAAGCACCTTGCACAACCAAGATCTAACCATCCAACTTTGAATATTACCCAAACCACCATATCCTCCCAAACACCAACCACATCTCCAGTCACTCCAACCTCAACTGCCCCTCCCACAGCCAACACCCACCCACATCCCCTAACATGCCACTCCCAACCTCAATAAACATCCCTTCTCTCACCACACCCAACACTCACAGCCCCACCATCCTCGCCCCACACCAACCATCCATTTCACAATTCCACAATCCATCAATTCCCACTAATTTTAGCCACACACCATCCACCACCTTCAACCAACTTGTTGAACTCCACAAAACACACTCAAACCATCAACGCCAACAAACCATCCTCAATAAACATATCAATCACCACACAGCACCCACTGGTTTAACTATCAAGTTACAACCCTGGATTCAGTTGTCTTCAGAACACCAGCAAGCATGGAACAACCATATCCAAAACTGCCAAACACACCTCACTTCCATACTACACCAGCACCACACTCAACAATTGGAAAAAAATTGCTAAACACATAGCCACACTCTCCAAATCTATCCAAAACAACTACACAAAAGACGTCTCTATCACAATTCTCTACATTGCCAGCACCTCTAATACAAAACAAAAACATAAAAGAAATAAAAGCCGCCACAAGTCAACCCATCAACCACCATACAAATGCAACAAATCCCACCACACCCATGAAACAACACCACCCAAACAACAAATCCACACCAAACCCACCAAACAACACCACCCACCCCCCCTATATTCAGAAACCACTAAATCTGCATCCCAAACCAACACCTCCACCCATCAAACCAACACAAACACCTGTACCGATGTCCAATGAGACATTAACAGCAACCATCCACAAATGCCTGGTGGAGAAACAGACACAATTAACTCCCCACCATATACAACATGTTCATAAAAGAAAAGCAATAAAAACATTCTTTCATGACACCACTCGACGGAAAGCCTCTCACAAAAACCGGGATAAAAAACATCATGACCAAATCACAAATCACACCAACAATAATCTCACAGTCAACCTGACAAACCAGACACACCACCGCTCAAATCCTTGCTTTCAAACGGCTTGAAATTCATACCCACACCCACACCAGACAATACCAGTCTAAAAACAATCACTAATGCATGTAAACAATTCAGACGCTCCATAAATTATCATTATGATTTCGTCCAACAAACAACCAAACCCTCTCAAAACCATCAGCACTTGGCAACCACCACTCCCAGATAACCCTAACCTCATCTCATACATCTGCTCAGTAGCGGAATCCATCAACCTCACCTTCAAACATGGAACAACACATAACAAACCTCACTGAGGAAGGAACAAACTTATTCACCTCACATAACATTTACAATAAAAAATATGTCATAGGGAGCTATTGTTATATGGTCTACTCTCGTCTATGATAAAGAAACCCTCTCTCAACTCAATGACAAAAAATACTACAAACACATACAGGCCCCTCCAACATCAATCATCACAACACAAACCACAAAAATCACACAGTATGTCAAAGATCTCTTTAAATATGGAGACATTGATTACAAAACCATGACATACCTGTTACCATGCTCACTCTCCCGCATACCTATCTTCTACCTACTACCAAAAATACACAAACCTGGAAATCCAGGCAGACCAATCATATCTGGATGCGATTCACCAACAGACAAGCTTTCCTCATTCATTGACACGTTTACAACCATTCTGCAGCTCTCTGCCATCCTGCATAAAAGACACAAATCACTTCCTACAAATCATTTTCAGCATTAAAACACCATTACCACCAAATAAAATCATAGAAACCATTGATGTCAAATCCTTATACACAAAAATCCAAAGATTCCAAACATGGGCGCACATGGCCTCTCCGTAAAGTCATACATCAGTTCCTTGAATATATACTCAAGGATAATTACTTCACCTTCAAAAACAAACTTTACCTCCAGAAACATGGTACTGCCATTGCCCGAAAATGGCACCCTCATTTGCAAACATCTTCATGGGTGCACTGGAGGACTCTTTACGTTCATCTGCACCAAACCACCAACATCCTCTCTGTGGAAAAGATACATAAATGATATATTTTTACTTTGGACACACGGGAGGATGCATTTAAAACATTTACCACACATCTAAATACATTTCACCCAACCATCAAATGCGAGGTAACACACTCCACAAAAAGTGTCAACTTCCTACAACAGTATACATAACCTCTGAAAACACTCTTGAAACCACCTTATACATCAAACCAACCAACTGCATGCCTCTCCTACAAACAATTCACATCACCCAAATTCCTGCAAGTAGGGCCTCATCTACAGCCAAATGTTAAGATACAGGAAGATTATCACTAAAGATGAAGATTTTCATCAGAAAGCTCAAAATCTGAAAGTAGCCCTCATAGGAAGAGGCTACCATGACAAGGATATCCTACCACACATTAACAATGCTGCTACATTCACTCAATCACCACCCACAACCACAAGAACCCTTTCAGACGAGACGCAAAAAGGTCGATGTTTAGAGGGCACCATTTCTGATAAAGAAGGTCGAAAATTGTTGGATTCAGCTTCCAGTCGCTGGAATCTAGGAACAACCTGGATTCTCAATCTGCCTGAACATTCAGTATGCCCGGAATGTAGTGTACTCTTATCAAGACATTGTGATTCAGACACCAATCCCATAGGTTTTTGGCTAGCTAGGACAATAGAAGAGAGTGTGTGCCCCCTATCTTGTTTATGTAAGTTACTGCCGTAACATTGTTCATTAACAAAAGCACTTGCGCTCTGGCCCTGGACTTAATGAAACATTTGACAGCTAGGGACCCTGCTAGTAGTTCTAAGCAGTTTATGTGATACATGCTCTCCTCTGGGGACCACCTGCCCCCTGTGGAAATCCTTGGCAATAAGCCCCCCACCCTTGAAGGGACGCATCCGTTTCGATTGTAAGATCCGAAGCCTGTTGGAGGAGGGCCTTTCCATTCCATGCAACTAGGTTGTCTTTCCACCACTGGTCCTCTCTTACAGCATCCTGGTCGAGATTGACCAGGGCTTTGTACGAGTTTTTTGCATGTTGGAGGTACCGGTAGTGAAGTGGGGCAGGAAACACTGCCTGTATCGATGAGGACAGAAGACCTAGAAATTTTCCTCGCTGAAGTGACTGGGTTGTCCAACAGTTGTTGACAGCTTTGTATTACTTTCTTTAGTTTGTCTTTGGGTAGGCTCAAAATTAGATTGACTGAGTTTACTGTGTACCCTAAAACTCTATTTGTTGTGAGGGTACTAAGATTGATTTCTGGTAGTTTACTACAAACCCCAATCCCTCTAGTATATTAAGGGTCGTTGCCACATTTTTTAAGGCAAGCTGCTTTGATTCTGCCATTATTAGGAAGTCGTCTAAGTACGCTATGAGCCGGATGCCTCTCTGTTGTAGGACTGACAGAACCGGTTTCACTAGCTTCGTAAATACCCGTGGAGCACCTGCGAGACCAAATGGGAGCCCTCCATAGGAATCAAAGGTATTTAAATCTAGTTTTACTAGGTAATCGTCTTTTCTTAAAAGATCCTTCAACATGTGAATTGAGTCCATTTTGAAGTGTTCGTATGGTAGAAAACTGTTCAGAGGTTTTAAATTGATGACTGGTCGGTGATCCCCACCCTTTTTGGGGACAACGAAAAGCAAGCTGGTGAATCCTTGCTTGGCCTGACAACTGGTCGAGACAAAATGAACTGCTTGTTTGGCGAGCAGTTCCTGGACTTTCTGATCTATTATGGTTTGGTCTTTATTCAAAATAAACATGATTGCTGGAGCATGCACCTGTACTTGGTTTGTTAGAAATTGAATTTGATAACCTTGAGAAACCTGAAGGACCCAATGGTCGTTTGTAATTTCTTGCCATGCTGTTAAGAAATGTTTTAGTCGACCCGCCATTGGCAGGCTGAGGTAATTTACACAATTTCGAAACATACCTGGTGGTAAATGGTTTGGACGCTTTGCAGGTATCACTGTCGCTTTGGTTGGAACTGGCGTGGAGAGCTGAAGGTGTGGGCCCTGCCACGGCCGCGGAAGAAGGGGTTTGGGTCCTGGAAACCATGTGTTGCTTGGTAAAATTTTGGGCGGAAGAAACCTCTGCCACCTCGGAACCGCCCTTGAGAACGCCGAGGGGCAGCCCTACAAAAAAACTGTCAACCAGCCAGTTTTGCCTGGGCAACAGTGTTTGCCGTTTCTGATCGTAGCTTGAGTCGAGATTCGAACCCACTACCAAATAATTGTTTTCCCGAGTCATGATCCGAGATGAGTGTTTGTATCGTCTATGTCACTGATGGTGGAACATTTTTACTTACGTCTTCCGGAGGATTGTTCTGGATTGTAGAAACAATTTCAGCAGAATTTCTTTTTGCATCCATTGTTGATGAGGAGCGAATGAAAAAGACGCGGCCCTGGAGAAGTCAGCGGTATTGGTGGTAGAGCGTATGAACTTTATGTTGTTGTTATTGTTGTTACTTTAAAGTCACTGTATTATTAAGGAGTGAATAAAGGACATTGCATTGTTAAATTGAGCCGAGTATTTTGAAGTATAATTCCACAATCCACCTTGGAACAAACACACATGAGTTGAAATATTGCTCCAAACGTCCTCCAAATGGGAACTCGTAATTATATAATTTGAATCAGTGAATTAGAATATACAATTTGTCATTAAACCGGCCGCTATTTGCAACATCGTACTTTAAAAAGTATAGAAGTTCAATTGTTGAAAAATATAAATAAACCGCATGATACATTCGCTTTGTCTTACACTTTGCCTTTGAAATTTGCGCTTATATAGTTATATTAAATCTTCAATCCTGTGGAAACAACAATGTGTCAACACGCCCATACATGACCACATCTTGTTAAACAGGAAATAGCAGCGATATCATTAAAATAGAACGAGAATTTGCATGTATTAAATATTTAATTTTCTTACCCCAATTAAATCTAAACTTAATCGAACAACATGAAAAGAACTGTTTATTTGTTCCTCTTAGGGGAATTGCTTTATCATGCACGCAAAATTGAATCGTGCATCAGAAAATTAGCCATAGTTGTGCACCACAACTCTTAGGAGAAAAGACTGGGACATAGATAAATATGGTCGCACACACATTTCAAATACTAGTGTATTTTGCACCATTACACACTTGCGACAATGAAAAAAAAAAAAAAACCTGAGGCGAATTTTCAACTCCGTCGCTGGCGCTGGAGTAATTAGCAAACCCCCAAAACAAATTCGGCCCCACTTTCATGATTCACAACCTCGGTGTCACACAGCACACTCATTTTACCTTTCTTGCGGGTGAACACTAAAGCAAACTTCGGTAAGCATCTGGATGCTCGCTTTTCCTCAAATTGAAGGGTAAGTAAGATCATTAAAATATCTTATATATGTAATTCCTAAAATAACAGTCCCCGGGGCACCAGCCAGCCATTTCAGATATTATATTTACAGAGATGTGGGCCTAACATAAAATAACATTTTCTTTGGCACACTCACATGCAGTGTTTCACAATTTCACTAACACAAACACATGTGGGATTGAACATCACCCTTTTTCACAAAATATCCACACATTAGGTTTTTTTTATGAAACCAATCGATTCAGGGAACAGGAACCAATCGATTCTGGGATTAGCCCCCAATAGCAAACCAATAGTTCACTACATATGGATAAACAGCATGCTCATATGCTGTTTCAAAATGGGGGAAGAAAAACTTCATTCAATGTTAAATAAATGTCACTGATACAAAAATAACTTAATATTACAAACTTAGTTGAGAAATGATTGCAACACTTCATGTACTATTTGATAAGATGCAATGCCATTCTTATCCTCAATAGAGTCTTGAATATAATGGCGTAATGGGGGCATGTAATGTTTTTCTGAGCTCCGTCTATCTGGCCTGTTTTGCCGTGCTTGTTTGGTTTGGAAGAGATGTTATCGATAACAACTTATATGGCAGTGTTTGTCTGTCAATAGTGAATGATTTTGGCAAAATAAACGAGCAACATTTTCGTGAAATAACGGATAATTTGTTATATGTCGAAGGTCTGTCTGATCATGCGAATTATGCTGAACGGGACTGGAGTTTCTTCATTGATTATGCTCCTAATAATAATCTGAGAAAAGTTGGCTTTTGCATTTGTTCACCTGGTGGGACTGCTTTGTCGACGGAGCTTGTTTTTGGATGTAGGATCTGTGTGATTACAGAAAATCGGCAGAAAATACAATGAATTCTAAGTTTGATGCTTGTCTTGAAAGTCCTACCCAATCAAGTGGAACAAGCTAAGATTTGCACATTATCTCATTTCTGCATTTGTAAAACTCGAAGCAAATACAGCTGGAAATGGTTAGGAAGGCGTATTTCGTACTATAATAATTCAACTGCTATGTTTTGTCTGTTACTCCAAAGTGGTGATATTGAAACAAATCCGAGGCCTGCATGTAATATCTCAAATCTTACAGAAATACAGCGTGTTTCATTGAATACAGAAGCACAAAATAGCGGTCTATCGCTTTGTTTAATAAATGCGCAATCTATACGAAACAAGAAAGCCAATTTTGTTGATTATGTTTACGATAACAAATTTGATTTAGTTATTGTCACTGAGACCTGGCTACAGAAAAGGGATGATGCAGTGCGTGTTGAACTGTGTCCAGCTGGTTATAAATTAGTTGATCATCCACGTTTAAGACGGAAAGGTGGGGGCATTGGTCTTCTTCACCGTGACTGTATGAGAGTTACTACAGTTAGAACTTGATTACTCTGAGCTTCTGATACAGCTATCAACTTCTTGCAAGCTTAGGATTGTCATTGTTTACAGATCCCTACCCTCAGAAGGCCACAAGGTTTCTATTAACATGTGTATGAAAGAGTTTTCTAATGTCTTAGAATCGGTTATCCTCTCGAAGGAGAGCTTGCTTGTCCTTGGGGACTTCAACATTCATGTGGATGACTCCAAGGACAGTGGCGCTATGAAGTTCCTTGGACTTGAGCAGCACGTCATGCAACCGACTCACATCCATGGTCACACCCTGGATCTTATTATCACACGAAAAATGGAGTCACTCATAAGGTCGCCACCACGTAGTTGCCACTATTTTTCTGATCATGCAGCTATTCATAGCAGTCTTCACTTAGGGAGGCCTGTTTCCCAAGTCAAAAGAGTTACCTACAGGAAAATAAAGGCGGTGAATCTTCAGTGTCCTAAACAGGATTTCGTGTTGTCAGATTTGTGTAAGCGGGAACACGCTAAACCTTTAACCAGCTACGAAGATCTTGAAAAGCTCGTGTGTAATTATAACATTGTTCTCAGGAACATAACCGATAGTCATGCGCCCCTTAAAACAAAAGTTGTAAGATCAAGACCACAAGTCCCCTGGTATAATCAAGATATAGCTGAAGCGAAGAGAAAGCGGCGCAGGGCTGAGCAGGCCTGGAGGAGATCAAAGTTAGCTGAAGACCTTTTGGTGTTCAAACGTCTAAAAAATCATGTCACACACATCAGTAACAAGGCGCGCAAGGAATTTTACACAAACTTTATACAAGAACATGAAGGTGATCAGTGTAAACTCTTTAAGGCGACTAAAGCTATGCTCCAGCCAAAAAGTGATCTATGTTTTCCTGATTATCATAATAACACTGTTCTTGCAAATGATATTGGAAGCTATTTTCACCGTAAGGTTGCTAATATTCGTAATGAGCTTGACGTTCCTCATAATTTTTACGATGAGCTTGTTAGGGTAATTGACAACCCTGAATTTAATACCGATCACGAGAAATTATCCAACTTTAAAGAACTTACTCAAGATGACGAATATCAACTTATTAGAACTACAACCAAGAAAACCTGCTTGTTTTATCCTATGCCTACTTCTCTGTTAACAAGCTTTCTCGAGGAAATTCTTCCGACTATTACATCTATGATTAATTCTTCTCTGTCGCTTGGATATGTCCCATTTGAGTGGAAAGCTGGTTTGGTCGACCCGAGGTTGAAGAAATCTGCTCATAATATTTCCCTTCCGAATTTGAGACTTATAAATATGAATAACCAGAAGGTCACTTTTCTCATACTGCTGGATCTGAGCTCCGCATTTGACACGGTAGATCATCAAATTCTCCTCCATCATCTCCAGGTTACCTTTGGAATTACCGGAAACGCCCTTAGTTGGTTTTGATCTTACTTGTCAGGACGATCACAGCAAGTAGCAATAAATGGAAGTTGTTCAAGAGATTTTTCTCTGCCTCACAGTGTCCCTCAGGGCTCCTGCTTGGGACCATTGCTGTGTATAATATACTCCAGTAAGCTATTCAAAGTCATAAAGAGCCATCTTCCAGACGGTTTCATCGGTATCCAACGCTCGGAATCTTGGATCGTGGTTTGATAACAAGTTAAGCATGAAAACGGCAATTAATAAGACGTGCCAATCTGTGATTTATCACTTACATAATATTAGGCGCATTAGGAAATATTTAAACTTCGAAGACAAGAAATCGATCGTTCAGGCCATTGTCATATCAAGAATAGATTATTGTTATTTGGTGTCTCATCCATGCACCTGATGAAGCTTCAAAGAGTGCAGAATGCTGCAGCCCGCTTAGTGTGCTCTGTACCAAAACATGAACATATTACGCCATCGTTAATCAGATTACTCTGGCTCCCAGTTAAATTTCGAGTAAATTTTAAAATTGCAATGCTTACATTCAAATGTATTAACAAAACTGCTCCTGAATATCTAAGAAGTTTAGTGACAATCAGGAAGACATCTTGTTATAATTTGAGATCAAACACAGGAACGTTACTACAGAATAACACTGCGAGATCGAAAAAGATGTTAGGGGACAGGGCATTTTCGAATGCCTCAGCAATTGTATGGAACAGTCTTTCTGTTTTAATAAGAAGACAAGAGAATTTTAGTGTTTTTAAGTCACTTCTTAAAACACATTATTTTAGGGAAGCTTTTAACGTTTAGATTGTCTTTTTACAACTAATTGTAAATATTCTAACTCTCAATAATTGTAAATATTCTACTTATCAATAATTGTAAATATTCTAACACTCAATAATTGTAAATATCCTAGTTTCAGTTTGTAAAGCGCATTTGATCATATCAATGCATTTTAATTTGCGCTATATAAGTAATAAATTATTACTAGAAATACATGCATGCAGCAACCCCTCGCTATTTCAAACCAAGTACACAATTTCCTGAGTTAACCTGACCTAAACTTATATTATGAAATGACACAAAACTCAAATCAGTCTTTATATTCTACCGAGTATATTATAGCTAATGTTTCCATCATTCAATACAAAAATAATCATAAACCTTGTGTAAACATTGCCCGTTCAATTTTGCTGCATTATACCATGCCAGCAATTAAATAACGGTTTAAAATCGAAGTTTCAAACGATTAAAACAGTACAAAATCTTCACAGACAAAGAAAAAAGTCGACGCCGGCGGCTAAAAGTTTTATACTTTATAAACATAGTGCGTATTTTTGATACCAAAATTCAAATTAAACTTTCAAAAACACTTTTTGAAGTTAAACCAAAGGTGTAATAGCCTTTCACAGGTTTATGCGTTTGCATAAAAAGCTGAAAATTTAACAAATAAACGGCATACAAAGCTGAAAAGTATACAAATACGGCTCATTCTTATCGCGAAACAAATACGAAATAAACAAAGTAAACACGTACCCTTTGTCTTTGAAAACATTTATAAGTTTGCAGATTATGAATTATTCCTCTTACACGGCTTTGTCTTGACCGTATCCACGTTCATCTTTGCTCACTGTCATGCTTCATATATCTTGTTTCTTCTCGTTTTAGTTTCTTTGCACAAAGTTTATCGAAACGCTTTTACATTTACAAAAATGTTTACGAAATGACAGTTAATGTAAATTGCTGACGTTCTCATTGAAATACAAACTTTCTGTCTTAGCCAATCAGAACGTTCGTTGATTACCAGACGTTACTCGTGCATGCGCATAACTTACAAAACCACCCAACGTCGACCGTCCATGACAAAGAATTTGGACAACTTTGGATTCGGCTATGTTCTACCGGGTTCCGGGTGTAATTCCTAATCTCCGAGCGGAATTAGTACCCTCGCAGGCGCTCCGCGCCCGCTCGGGGATTATTATTATTGTTATTATTATTATTATTATTGTTATTATTATTATTATTATTATTATTATTATTATTTTTTTAATTTTTATTATCATTATCATTATCATTATCATTATCATTATCATTATTATTATTATTAGAACTGTTAATTAGCAATCGTCTCATACCTACAATTAATATCGGAGAATCTTTTAAATATTTAGGACGTTTCTTTGATTTTAATATGACTGACCAAAAACACAAATCCGAACTTGTATCTGTCCTTGATGATCTAATGTCTGATATTGACCAAAAACCTCTACACCCGAAAAACAAACTTCTTTTGTACAACCGTTACGTCCTATCAAAAATATCTTGGCATTTTACTGTTGCAACTCTGTCCAAAACATGGGTAACTGAGACAATGGATTCCGTAGTTAATAAATACATTCGGAAATGGCTGGAAATACCAATTTCTGGAACATTAAGTAACATCTATCTATCTCCTAATAAATTTGGTCTTAGCATCCTCCCTCCCTCCATAAAATTCATCCAGTGCCAAACAGTGATGCGTAATGCATTAAAGAATTCTCCAAATGAACAAATAAAAGAACTTTGGAAATCAACAAACAACCACACTAATATCCAATATGATATATATAATTCAACCAAGGAAGTTCTCAAGAAATTTCACTCTGGACAAGAAGATAAACTTCAAAACAACTTGGTATGCCAAAGTTCATTCTTCACTAACGTCTCAAAGTTCTCCCTGTCACAGTTCAACACTCTTTGGTCCGTTGCTCAATCGAAACTACCGAAGAATATTTTCAACTTCACCATCCATCCTCTCTCCTGAAACTCTGTTACACGTTGTTGCGGGATGTCAGTCTTATCTTGAACGCTTTACCTGGAGACATGATTCTATATTAAAATTTCTCGCTAGTACATTTCAAAGTATAACCATGCATAAAGTATATGCCGACATCCCTGGATACAGAAATCCTTCAATCATAACTGGGGACACATATCGGCCGGATTTATTACTAATCACTCCTGAAAAATCCCTTTACATCGTCGAACTTACTGTTGGTTTTGAAACTAACCTGAATAACAACGTTATGCGTAAAAAAGCTAAATACAAAAATTTAATTGAAGAACAAAAAGAAAGCTTTGTGGGAGTTAAATTCGTAAACTTATCAATCAGCTCTCTTGGTGTTTTTGATAAAGAATGCCTTTCCTTCGTAACCATGATGGACAATTTAGGCTTAGATAAAAAGCACCAACTCTATTGCATGAAAAAGATCATATCTATTGCTATTAGAACAACATACTTTGTTTTCTGCTGCAGAAACAAAGAATGGACCAATCCTGAACTGTTTGATTATTAATATAATTATTCAAATAAACCATTATTCTGATTAAATAGTTAATATAGTATTTTAAGATTCATGTAGCCAATTTGTAAATTACCTAAAATAGAGAGATTTGCAATTGTATGTATAAGAAAAAATTCCAATAAAGTTTTCATTATTATTATTATTATTATTATTATTATTATTATTATTATTATTATTATTATTATTATTATTATTATTATAATTATTATTATTATTATTATTATTATTATTATTATTATTATTATTATTATTATGATCATCATCATCATCATCATCATCATCATCATCATCATCATCATCATCATCATCATCATCATCATCACCGATCTCATCATGAATTCACGTCACAATTTCTGCTCATTACCACAAATCACATATGCGAACACGTCATTCCAACACATGCTAGCGGGTTAGAAACATGCTTTCCCTAGTTATGCTTGGAGCCTGATGAGACATAACAACAGTTTTCAACGAAAAACAAACGAAAGGGACTTGACCATGCTTGAATGGGCAATAATTCTGGCCAAGGCATCTCACGTCTCCATATTGCACCCGTGTTTTGCCAAAAAACAAACACATATTCATAGCATTTCAAAAATATAATTTTAAAATCCACAATTATCCACAATATTCTACATTCCACAATTCCTATAACCGAATCTTATTAAATGTTACCAATCATCAATCATCTCATTTTCAAAAGGCACCCTCCAACACCCCTGCAATGAGGGCACAGCCATCTCAACATGATCTGAATACCTGCAACCACATATAAAATAAGAATATTGACTAAAAACGAGAATATGGCATAGATTCCAACCCATACTAGTATATTAATTACTATGAGATTGGAATGTAAGATTCCAATCGGATCCTCAATTATAATTAACAATACCAGTGTACCTGGAAAATGAATGAAGATATAGTAGAATCAAAACTATTAGATAACATTTTACTAAATAAGAGAATTTTGCATAAATTCCAATCCATACTAATATAATTACTATGAGATTAGAATGTAAGATACCATTTGAATCCCAGAATATCATTAACAATACAAGTCTAACTCAAAATGAATGAAGATTAACTAGATCTCAACTATTAGGCCTCAGTTTACTAAATAAGAGAATATGGCATAGATTCCAATCCAAACTAGTATAATTGAAAATTAAATGAGACTTACCTGTAAGTTGAAGTTTGATTGTAATTCTGTCTTGTCATCAGCCAGGAACGAAGAAGTCACATTAGATGTGCATGCGTTCATTGCCAATCAGTTTACAAAGCATGTACAAGAAACAAATTATAGAACAAAGGAGTAAAACTGGGAAGGGAGGGATAATATGGGCATGCATGAGATGTGCATGCGTGCATCGCCAATCAGTTTACAAAGCAAGTACAAGCAGGATATTATAGAACAAATGAGTAAAACTGGGAAGGGAGGGATAATATGGGCATATGACTCCTTCGTTCCTGGCTGATGACAAGACAGAATTACAATCAAACTTAAACTTACAAGTAAGTCTTGTTTAATTTTCAATTCTATCTTGTCATCAGCCTATGTCACTACGGAGTCACATGAGATTTCAAAGTCCTGCTTGGACAACGGATATCAACACACGACAAATAACCACTGGATCTTTGATCTAATAAACGCTAACATTACAATCAACAAACGTTGGCTATGTACAGTCAATCTCAATTACTGAGAACACACAAACTAAAATTTGATGAAGTTTGTATTGGTTTCTTGTAGTATCTTGGGAAAATTGCGTCCGAAGACCAGCTAAGATACTTCATGATCTCTTGTACAGAAAGTCCTTTAGACTTTGCATGTGATGTTGAGGTTGCCCGGCTACTGTGTGCACTGTACTTCGATACATCAATACCAGCTAGTTGAATAACTGTTTTAATCCATCTGGCTATAGTCTCTTTGGAAACTGGTGCATGGGGCTTTACAAAACTTAATGACAATTGTGAATTAGAACCTTTGATAACTTTGGTCTTTCGTAAATACACACGAAGATGTTCCACAACACATAGTTTTCTGTCAGGTGGGAACTCTAAAAGTTCCATAGGTTCCAAATGATGTCCAGGTTTGTTTAAGTTTGCTTAATAAAACAATTCGGTACCTGTCCTCCATCTCTTGCATATAATTGATATCCATCAAGTGACTTGTGTGACATTGTTGAGTGGGAAGTAGGCATAGGGCCATAGTTAGAGCATAGGGTAAGCTCTTTTAATGATAATTCCTCTGAAGGCTTATATAATCTCAAGTGAGCCAGAACTATATTAACATCCTAGACCTTGGTATATCTTGGTAGTGCAGGTTTTAGTTTGAAGATCCCTTTGAGGAAATGCAAAACGAAAGGATGATCTCCAAATCTAAATCCTTCTTGTACTGGAAGTATAGAGGATAAAGCCAATTGTGCTGTATTTGTTGAACTGTAGCCTAAACCCGAATCAAATAATTTTGTAAAAAAATCAATGGCATTCTCTACTGAAGGGTTGAATTGATCGATTTGATTTTCAATATGATTCTATGTGCTTCGTCAACAAATGCTTTCTGCATCACAAATGCCGGCACTAACATTTTTTTCTAAAACACGAATCGTCTCACTACTGATACTTCTGAGGAAACACCAACATATTCACATATAACTGGATTGTTCTTATATAACTTTCATAAATCGTTTTCTATGACGTTCCTCAAAACACTGATAGTTCTTATCCTCGGTTGCTCTCGTCAGGATGATGTGATCACTTTCAGAATCAGGTTCAAATAGGAATGCATCAACTTCTTCCTCAAAAGACTGAACAACTCTGATGTCACAATCTGATTGCTTCTTAGTAATATGGCGAGAACCATAGTCTGCAATGTTAAGTTTCCCTTTCTCGTATCTCACAATATAATCCAGTCCTTGGATAGCTAAGATTTGTCTTTCAATCCTCATTGGGGCTTGTAACTTCGGATTGTTGAACAAATATTCTAGTGGTTTACAATCAGTGAATATTTCAAACCTCAGGGCTCCGAATAAGTACTGCTGGAGTGCATCACAACATGCCCACTTGATTGCCACTGTAATTTCTTTTGTAATTTAACTAATTTGCCACACAATACAACTTTTAAAGAATAAATAAGTAAATATATAAATATATACAATTAAATAAATACAGATAGCAACAAATCAGTTATCGAGTGGCGAGGAAGTCCAAAATAGAAACCATGGGGCTTATAATAAATTTGGACTCCTCATTAACAGGTAGAAGCATTGAATTGAATATTTGAGGCAGGAGCGACATAGTTAAACCATATGTTGATATTTTACACTATACATACGATCAATTATTAAGTAAGTATATTTTTAATTTCGAATGAAATTGAGAAACGGAGGCAGCATCACAAATGCCAGCATCCAAAGAGTTATAAAAACAAGGACCCTGATAATTTACGGAGAATTTTCTAATATTGGTTTGACAGCTTGGAACATAAAATAATCTATTGGCACAAGTATTATAATTGTGAACTTGATTGGTTCTTATAAATGAGTTGGCTAAATTTGCAGGCAATAGGTTGTTTTCACATTTATACATAAATATTATTCAGTTTTAAGATACTTAGATTCCTAAAAATAGCATCGGTATGTGCATCATATATTTCCCTGTTGATGATTCTAATGACACGCTTTTGTAGTGGATTAATTCAATGTAAGCAAGATGGATACGTAGATCCCCAAATTATTATACAATACTGGAGATATGGATGTATAAGAGCATAATAAAGAGTATGCAATGCAGATCTAGATAGGAAAAAGCTTGATTTGTATATAATTCCTATAGACTTTGATATTTTACTTGCAATATGTGATATGTGACTTTTCCAAGATATGTGTTCATCCAATATTACCCCATAGAAACATAGTTTCCTTGACTTGATCTATATTTCGACTATTTATCTTTAACGATAAATCAAACGTTTGCCTTTTTTGTCTCGGTCTGAAGATAATAGAATTAGTTTTCTTCTCATTTAATGACAACATATTAGCCCTAAGCCATTCGGAAATATTTTGCATTTGCGAGTTGGCAACATTCATTAATTTGGACATATCATCATGTGAGAAAAATATATTAGTGTCATCAGCAAACAATATTAATTCCAATACATTTGACGCATTACAAATATCATTGATATATATTAGAGAAAGCAAGGGACCAAGGACTGACCCCTGAGGCACACCACAAATTACATTATTATAGGAAGAACAAGTCCCATTGTATTCCACAAATTGTTGCCTACCAGAAGATAACTCTTAATCCAATCAAAGGCCAGTCCTCGAATCCCATAATGATAGAGTTTAGTCAACAATATACCACGATTTACAGTATCAAATGCCTTAGATAAGTCAATAAAAATGCCTATATATGGTATAATTTTTTTAATCAACCGCTTCGGTGATTTTATTAGATAAGCTTTGTAACCGCTTCAGTGATTTTATTAGATAAGCTTTGTAAAGCTAATGAAGGAGAATGACTTTTCCTAAATCCATACTGGTTATGAAATAGTATATCATGTTGTTCAAGGTAATTAGTTATACGATTATGAACAATCTTTTCGAATATTTTAGAGAATATAGGAAGAACAGAAATAGGTCTGTAGTTGGAGAAAACACTATTATCACCCGATTTAAATATAGGAACAACTTGAGCAATTTTCAATTGCTGGGGAACAACACCTGAGTTAATAGATAAATTAATTAAATGCGTCAATGGTTCAAGAATTTGATGACTTAAGCCTCTTACTAGCCACATAGGTATGCCATCATAACCAGAAGCCACGCAATAACAAAGCGTATTAATAATCTTATAAACCTCTTGCTCAGTTGTAGGTTCAAGAAACAAGGAATTCATAAAGTTACCACCGAGATAGGAATAAAAAGAACTAGCGCCTATAGGAATTGTTTTAGCCAGATTCTGACCAATAATTTGTAAAGTAATCACAAAAACGATCAGCAATCGCTTTAGGATTAGAAATTATTTGATTATTATCTTTAAACTCATGCGTAAATTTCCAAGTTGGTTTTTTCTTATTTATAACCTCATTTAGAATCTTCCAGGTATTTTTAGTATTGGATTTAACATGTTCAAGTTTTCGTTCATAGTACATCCGCTTGGCAATGCGTATGGAATGATTAAGTTTATTCTTATAGCTTTTATATTGAATTGCATTAACAGAGTACGGACTACGCAAGAATCTTTGATACAGTTTGTTCTTTCTTTTTATAGATTTTAGAAGACCTGTAGTCATCCAAGGTTTCCTAAGACAATATCTAGAGGGTTTTACTCTTTTCAAAGGGAAATATTGATTGAACACCTCATAAAATTTGTTTACAAAACTAGCATAAGCATTTTGCGGATCATCATATCGCGGAATATCAGACCAAACAGTTCTGCATAACTGCTTTTGAAATTTAAATAAGTTATTTGCATTTTTTTCACGAACAACAATAAAGGTGTCTTCATCAACATTGGGGAGCATATCATGAACAATACAGAATATAGGTAAATGATCAGATATATTAGTAAACAATAGACCACTAAAAGAAAAGCTCTCAAGATGATTAGAAAATATGTTATCAATAAGCGTCACAGTGTTTGAGGTTATTCTTGTCGGACGAGTTACTAAGGGTAAAAACATATTTGAATACATAATGTTGCCGAGAAATTCACTAGTAATTGATGACAATGGTATTTCATTAAATCTAGGTTGAAATCACCATAGATAACAGAGTTTATTTCTTAGAAATCGTAGTCATCAGAGTATCAGTGCTTTTAACAAATTCATTTACCAGCTGATGTGGGGGTCTATAGACAACCCCGACAATAATATTTTTCCCTTGTGGGCAACATATCTCTATAAATAACATTTCTATTGTAGAATCCTCAAAACTAAGGTCATTACGAGGTTTATATTGCAAATTGAAATCTAGATAAATGCCAACTCCCCCTCCTATTCTATGTTGATGATGGTTGTGCACAAAATTATAGCCCTCAATACTACAACTATGTTGATCATTTTGCAACCAAGTTTCTGTAATACCGATGACTGAAAATTTAGTGTCAACACTAGCGAGTAAACTAGTCAAGTTAGCATAGTTACGAGACAAACTACGCATATTAAGATGAATAAGAGAAAACAGATTACACTTCGTACTAGGTACAATATTTCTTAGTTTATCACCAAAAGTAACCTAAGTAAAATAATCACAGCTAAGTTCTTGAGGATAAAAATTATAATCTGGATCTAAATCAGTAGAGAGGGCTAAACCAGATTTATGACAACAAGGCAACAATGGATTAAATTTCAATGAACGAAAACGGTCCTCATCAAAACTAACAGGGCCATTTGAAAGTTCAAATACTGCTAATTGAAATTCATCATCATCAAGATGATGAAACGGAAATACAGAAACGAATTAAAGTTTTAAACAACAAATAACTTATCTGAACAATCTTTAGCTAGGCCTCTATTCATATCTGATCTTGTAATCTTGAAATTCTTTCAACTCAGTCTGCCCATATCGTGTTTCTACATCCGTCAAACTTGTGTTTGCGACATGGCAAATTTTCCGATCTCAACTATTAGGCCACATTTTACTAAACAAGACGCCTGTTTTGGTGTTAACTCCGGCGCACGTGCCAGTCTTTAATATAGAGCTTCTGAACATAAACAATACAGTTCATATTCGCATTTAGATGCCTTGCGAACCTACATGTTTGATTGCAAAATTCAGAAGCACATTGTACTTTAAAAAGTATAGAAGTTCAATTGTTCAAAATGTAAATAAACCATGTGACACATTCGCTTTGTCTTACACCTTTCCTTTGAAATTCATGCTTATATAGTTATAATTATAGTTATGCTTATATAGATTATATAGTCAATCCTGTGCAAACTACAATGTGTCAATGCGCCCATACACGACCACATCATCTTGTTACATGGCGAAATAGCAGCGATATGATTAAAATAGGACCAGAATCTACATGTATTAAATATATTTTTACCGCAATTTAATCTAAACTTAATCGAACAGCATGAAAACCACAATTTATTTGTTCCTCTTGGAGGAATTGCCGTATCATGTGAGCGAAATCGAATCCCGCATCAGAAAATTAGCCAAAGCTGTGCACCACAAGTCTTGGCAGATAAGACTGGGATGTAAATAAATATGGTCACATACACATTTCAAATACTAGAATGTTTCGCGCCATTTCAGACTTGCGACGACAAAAAATAAAAAAACAAAACAAAACCGGGGCGAATTTTCAACTCCGTCACTGGCGCCAGAGTAGTAACAAAATATGGCATAGATACTAAGAGATAGAATGTAAGATTCCAATTGGATCCCCAATTATAATGAACAATACGAGTGTAACTTGAAATGAATTAAGATAAACTAGATCTAATTTATTAGATGGATTTAATCAATTTCATCAAATCCTGTATCCAATACATTTTCACCATCAATAAAAATTACATTTGTATCATCTTCTTCACAAACTACTGGGTCTTTGATTTCCAGTGCTCTTCCTTTAACAAATACGGATTGGTAGCAGGAAAGAATCTCCACAGGATCTGATACATCATTAGAATGACAATATTGGACTAATTCTGCAGTGATATCATTAACCGTCTTTCTATAATGCATGATTAACAGAAGTAGAGTTGTACTGTTATTGGTCATGATAGGTAAGCCAATAAAAGGAACGGATTCCGATGGGACTGAAGACATAATAAATGGTTTAATTTCCAAATCATCAATTTGGCGTGGACCATCTTAGGTGTGTGGGTTACATCTTCTTGCTTTTCTCCCTTGCCCTCATCACTTGTATTAAACATCTTTGTGCACAGAAAACTGTGTTTTTGCAGTTCATGAACTAAAAATTCTTGATCACAACTAATGCACTTTTCTTTTACTTCTGACTTTTTACGAGAAAAAAGAGGTTTTGTCGAGAGAGACTTATGGATTGGTCTCAGATAGATTTTTCCCTGAGGGCCGCTATTTGCTTTTAATTATTTTACAGACCATTAGCCATCAATAACAACAAGTTCCCTGCAATTCGCTATGCACCTGGTCAGTTCAAAACCACCACAATTATTAAGCTGTGGAAAACCAAGAACTTCAGAAGAGCAATTCTCAGTCTCACTTGAAGTTATTTTCTTTATTTCCTTGTCATCATCTACATTGAATTTGATCTTCTTACATCCTATTCCTGCCTTAAACAGAACTAGTTTTTTGGCTGCAGTAGGGACTTTGTACGCTATTCTATCCATAAGGCCTTTTTCTTGTTTTGTTCCCTTTTTGCTTCCTTTTCGGTTATTGTGAAACAATTCTCAAACTGGCTCCAGATGTAGAACGCCCTTGAGCAGATTTTTTTGCAAGATTGCTGTAATCACACCCTATCCCCAATAGTTGAAACCCCAATGCAAATAAGTTATCTCATCTATCCTTTCTGCAACAAATCAACTTAAAAGATTTGCTAGTCCAAGCTGCTGTAAAATTTTCTCCATTTTTGCAAAAAGTCGGCCATGTCAAATTCCATACCAATTTTGCATGAAGTATTCCTTTCGACTATCAAATGAACTGGCTATAATAACTGCAGATTTGGCGGTGAAATTGCAAAATAAAATACGGGAGTTTTATTTCGTCTGGTATCGGAAATAAAGACGACAGTAAGACACTGCATTAAGTAACAAAACTACCACATATAATAGTGAAAGCAGTGCGAATGCATATATCAGCGTATAATATTGAAAGCACCAGGTATAATAATAGAACCACCGCGTGTATTGTTGAATGCACCACATATAATAATAAAACTACCACGTATATTGTTGAAAGCACCACATATAATGATAAAACTACCACGTATATTACTGTAAGCACCACATATAACAATAGAACTACCACAAATAATGTTAAATGCACTACATATAATGATTAAACGGCCACGTATATTAGTAAGAGGACCATCTATAATATGGGGCGCCGAACGTAAAAATATTATTTCAGTCTAATAACGTAATATTTTTCATTATTTAAGATGGTTATGTGAAATAACCAATTTCGCATTTTGGTTATTTAGTAAATAACCAATTTCGCATTTTGGTTATTTACTAAATAACCAATTTTGCATTTTGGTTATTTACTAAATAACCAATTTTGTAAAAATGGTAATAACAATCAATGTATCGACTGGTTGTTTACTAAATAACCAATTTTGTAAAATGGTAAATAACAATTCTTTTCTTTACACTTGGCACGCTGAAGGTCTAAAGTACATCATTTCGCCCTCTGGGCGATGTGAATTAATGACGACTGCTCGCCGTAATTACCCGCGCTTTTAATTCAGTCTTTGCAATATGGCGGAGAGCAACAATCCAACCCGTCCAACGTTTGCAAGAACACTGGCTGATGCGGTTGGAAGAGCGATAAGTGAGACGCTGGGAAATACTTCCCGGGTGAGTGTTGATAATTCAGAGTTCCTGGTTCATTATAGCTCTTTCCAAGTGCTCTCAATAATGCAAAATACAGTAGATTATAGAAGAATGACATTAATAATTACATGAATAATACAATATGCATTGCAAATGCAATATAATTATAATTATTCAAATTTCAAATTCAAAATTGACACTTGAAACACTTCTGTCATCTCTTGTTTGTATTGCAGTCGTTGGCTGATGCCAATTTATATTTTACATTGGCAGATCACATTTTTTATCCGTACATGGGGGTTTTGGACATCGGAATTCCCAGTAGGGGGTGGGGAAGAAAATTCCAGGGAGAGGGTGGTAAAATGGATACATTTTCCAGGGAGATGGTGAAAAAAGTAGGTATTTTCCAGGGAAAAATGTGATATATTATATATAATATACTAACCAGCTATTGGGGTATTCGCCAATAACTCACAATTATGCTGGCAGAATGTATCATCGTTCAAGATAAGTTATTTCATTTTGTTCAGTGTATACCCTTGAAAACTGTAGAGTTTTTTCAAACTTTAAGAATTTCTCACTTTAGGTTGACATAAGAGGACTTAAAATATGGTGTATATAAGCATGCTTTCAATCCATCAAAAAGGCTTTATGAAATAGTACAACCACAATGCGCCATGTTTTTACATAGTAGTAAAACATTAACTTTACATTTTGTATCAATAATTATTCATAGATCCAAAATCAATTAAGTCATCTAGCCTTATTTACCTCATCCAATAATAATTGTTTACTATTATGCAGAATGAAAATGATGAAGACCCTGAGACAGATGAAGACTTTCCAGTTTTTGGTAATGAAGAAGAATTGCAATTAAAGTCAGAACCTCTACCTACATCCAGGACGACACAGCCTAATGTTGTGCAACACCGGCAACAGATGTCAAACAGACCTTCTACTTCAACCTCAACATCTTCTGTAGAACAACTTACATCCAGCTATGGGTATGTGCAGTATCTTTCATCCATCCATACAGTATGTCTGACATGTATCACATGAAGGTGGCTCATTTAACCCAACCAGTGAAAGTGACATGCCAATTGCCATGGGGTGGAGAGGACAAGCCATCACAATTATGCATTATTGGGGTGTCATTGATGTGGTCGAGAAATGACTGAATATTCAATTAATTAGATTGATTAGATTGATTAGATACATATGTTTTCTTCTAGCGGACTATCACAACTTTAACTAAACTTTTTGCAGAATGTAAAGCACTTAAGATCTCAAATCATGGAGCAGGGGGGTGTTTAGCATCACTTGGAGTGCAAAAATAAATACTTGATGTAGGATGTACCAATACCAATGTAGTGAAGTAGACTGTATTTTGGGTGGGTTTACTGACCCATGATCTTTATCTTATCATATAATGTCATATTTTATATGTCTATGATTGTGCAGGTCCTACCTTGGTTTGCTAGCAGTTGACTTTATTGAGATCAGTGATGATGAGGCAGATGAAGATCTACAAACTGCAATACAGAATAGTTTGGATTCACAAGATATGTATGTGAGCAAACTAATAACCTGCATGGTAGCCTAGCTAGCTAATTAGTGAGTGCATGCTTTTTTGTGTGTGACCTGAAACTACTGTATATAGTTATTTTTATACATGTTACAATACTCATTTAGTGACATCTCTACTGATGAAACATTGACAAGCATTCTTGGTCAACATGTCACCATGGTAATGGCTGGACAACCTGCTGATGTTGATGTCCCAAAAAACCTAATCAATGTGAGGCGAAAATGCGTATTTAAGGATGAACTGAGGAAAATAAGCCGACCCAAGTTCCAGAACACCCACCCAATTTCTGTGAAGTTTGCCGATGAGGCAGGTTCAAGTGAAGGGGCTGTTGATCTTGGTGGTCCTACAAGGGAGTTTCTTCGTTTCTTGGGTTAATGCACAACGTATTGTTAAGGTGGTACATATACCAACAACCAAGAAATCAAGCAATGTTCCCTTTCTGTTAGTTCGGTTAACATTGTGTGATATAGCTTAGCATTAATGGACATTGTCATAACCGTTGCCATTAGATGGCTCATGGCCCCCTAAATCTCTAATTGCTGAAATACAGGATGTTCAAGATCCCGATGTTAAACAGATATTACAAGGGGTATGCATATTACTGGTCAATTAGTGTAAGTCATATTTCAGCAACACAAATTGTTTGCCTTATGTAGATAATAGCTTTCTTACAGGTATGTGTTACATTTTAGATATGTGATTCAAAGAACAAGTCTGAGTTTTCCACCTTAGTTTCCTCTGATAAGGCCATGGAATGTTTTTGGCAAGCGGGCTACACAGGTGTACCCAAGTTTGAAGAAAAGGATAAACTTTTAAAGGAAGTGTGTTATTTTTTTGTAATTGACAAATCCCGTTCTGCCATTGAGCAATTCAAAGATGGTCTTGCAACATTGGATATACTGCGTTTGATCAAAGAACATCCACAGACAATGCTACAATGCTTCTGCTATGATGGAAAACCGCTCACTGCATCAATTCTTGATGGTATTTTTGTACCACGCTTTTCCGAAGATGGTACCAGACAAAGGTCACAAGAGGAATTGGTTGTCATGCACTGGCGCGATTATTTACAAGAATGTGAAGGTACAGTATGAGGATCACCCATGGTTTTCAAGCAACATTAAGCATCAATTAATCTGTCTCGTCCCGGTTGCTTGTGCTCATTGGCAGATGCTCGTCTTGCACACAGCCGATAACGCATGCAAGTGCCTGGGGACAAAGCAAATTATTTTAACTTGTTGCCATTGGGAGCCTCCCTCCATCACATTGACACACATTGACACACATTGACAAGTAAAAAAAGCATCTGGTGTTAAACAGAGTAAAAAACACTCTAATCCGTTGTGCTTATCCTTAATAGATGATACTGCTACTCTGGTTACACTTGAAGGAATTTTGGTGTTTGCCACAGGTGCTGATAGTGTCCCCCCTACGGGATTTTTTCCGAAGCCAAGGTTAGAGTTTTGGAAAGATGTTCGGCCACGGAGCAACACCTGTGCAAATGTTCTGTATTTGCCTCTGCATCCTGAGTGCAATGGTGACGTTGAGTTTGAGGCCTTCAAATCATATATGGATGATGCTATTTTGAACTCTCCATCATTTGGCGTTGCATAGATACTGAGTGCACTACAGCCATCCTTAGATAATACCATAACAATGTTTGTTATTTACTAGTATTCTTATATTTATGTTTGCATATACTGTAGTTACAATAATTATTGCTATTGTATATGCCTAACGTTTGTTTCCTGGGTTCTGTTAATGTTAAACCTCATATAATTTTTGTTTTCAGTTTTCAGTTTTTGTTCAAATCAGTAATCACTGTGCATCGCTTAACATAAGTTGGCCAACAAATCTAACAACTTCCCTATATACAAACATATTTTCTGAGTCTGGTAAGTTTCTGACATGGTTGTTGAGCCTTTGCATGTGGTCCTCACTCAGAGGAGTAGGTATATCTGGAATCATCACATGTGGTAAATCAGAAGCTATCAACTGGTTGAGATCTGGTTGGTTAGCATCACGAGGTAGAACAGTGTGGTGATAATCGGCCAAGCGGACATTACACCAAAACATCTGTGCAGGTGATTGGTTTCTTTCTGTTGAAACTCTATGGCTGTTGTGAGCAGCAACAAACTCATCGAGGACATGGTTCACACGTGGTAGGTACACATAGTGGAGACAAAACATATCAGTATTGTTATCCACATCCAGAATTCCTTCGCCTTCTAACTGGTAGAATTCCCCTTTGAACCGTGCAATAACCTGTTCATTCAGGTTGCGATTATGCCTCTCGATCTGCTGATTATGTACCGATTTGCCAACCAATACAGGTGTGGTCTCGATACCTCTTGAGCTCACCATATCACGGCAAATACAGACATTCTCTCCACCATGATCAGTTCTAACTCTTAGCGGCCTGCCATATTTTTGGGATCCCCTCTAAGAAAGCAGCATATGCAGTTTCTGCACGATTATTTGGTGAGCAGCGAGCAAAAGGCACAAGACGGCTGTAGCCATCAATGCCATGATGAACCACTAGTTTCCAGGGAATCATCTTGTGGTTGCCATCCATATGCCAGACATAATTAGGGCATGGCACGGAATAAATTCGCTGTTTTATTGGCTTACTTTTCCTTGTGGCAACCCCTTCTGGATCAACAATGTGTATTGCTTCCAGTACCTTTTTTCTCTGGACATGTACACCACGTGCTGCTAGATGACCTTGGATCATCACTTCACCAGCATTCGGGTGCTCCTGCTTAGCTGCTACCACTGCTTTTTCAACTTGTTCCTGGGTTTCACCAGTATGCCTTGCATATGTTATGCCATGTTCCCTGATGTTTTTGTGACAGTAGGATGCAAAATGCCATACATTTTTGCAATGTCAGCAACACTGACCTTAAGTTGCAACAGGTTTTCTAGTTCTCTTTTTGCAATCACTTTTCGTGGTTTTCCTGGTTTACCCTGATCAGTATTCTGGTTGCCTCTAATGGGTAAAATATTCTGTTTTAATATCTTACATTTATTATTATTCAATTTTAAGCTATAACACTGTATCTGTGTGGAATTTTTTTTGTAATTCCACATGCTCACCATAAAAAATTCATGCATATCTACCATGCAGGAAAATAATTTTTATTGGAAGACTCAAATAAAGCTCAGGATTTCAGTTGAAATTACAATTTCTGATTTTGTATCTCGAATACCCCTTGTGTACACCTTGCCTTTGGCAACATGTATCATAGTAGATGAGCAGCATTAAAGCAATACATAACCTACTAACTACACATTTTGGAATAATAACATTATAAAAAATTAAAATAACGTTAGATTTGATCAAAATCTAAGTTACTGTATATACTTCTCACAATACCTAGTGGTACTTTCATCTATAGACCTGATGTCTGTTGGATCTACCTATTTTTAAAGAAATGTACAATATGGAGATCAGGAACATTGCATATTCATAAAATAGGACCTAGTTGACCTTTTCACATCAAGTACACACAACCCAAGGTGCACTTTCAGTGCCATCATCATTATTATGCTAGACAATCGGATTGTATGGCACATGTCATGTTTTGATTGTTTTCCTCACATTCATGTCAACAGTTTAAAAAGGTTTACATAATGGCAGATTGCATCTTTAACCATACATGGGGGGTTGAGGTCAAACCATATATTAGACCCCTCCACCTGAAAAATTCTCACATTTTAACACCCTCCCTCTGGAAAATCATTGCATATCAGACCCCCCCTGGAAAATCTCTACTTTTTAGGGCCCTCCCTCTGGGAAATCCTTGCATTTTAGACCCCCCCTGGAAAATACCTACTTTTGCTCTCCGCCATATTGCAAAGACTGAATTAAAAGCGCAGGTAATTACGGCGAGCAGTCGTCATTAATTCACATCGCCCAGAGGGCGAAATGATGTACTTTAGACCTTCAGGGTGCCAAGTGTAAAGAAAAGAATGGTTATTTACCATTTTACAAAATTGGTTATTTAGTAAATAACCAGTCGATACATTGATTGTTATTACCATTTTACAAAATTGGTTATTTAGTAAATAACCAAAATGCAAAATTGGTTATTTAGTAAATAACCAAAATGCGAAATTGGTGATTTACTAAATAACCAAAATGTGAAATTGGTTATTTCATATGACCATCTTAAATAATGAAAAATATTACGTTATTAGACTGAAATAATATTTTTATGTTCGGCGCCCCATACTATAATGATAAAACTGCCGCGTATATTATTAATAGCACCACATATAATGTTTGATCACTTAAGACAGTCATGGCGTTCCATATAGGGTTATATATAATACAGTATAGTCTAGACCACGGCCACTGAGATGGATGGCAGGTGGGGAGGGGGGGGGGTGGCAACTTGCCCTGGGCCACAACATGTCAGGGCTTCCCAAATTTGAGGCAAATTCTAAAATTGAGCCCAGGTTCTGTTTCAATTTATGTTCTAAAAAAAATTGTGCGTGAAAGGCCCGACTATTTTCTCTTCCGAAATCGTAAAACAGGTCCTGACGTTGATTAAAGCATGGCTTGCTTCATGCTTCGGTTTTCTTGAAATATGATGCTTGCGGTAAAACATTTTGGTGCGTTTCAAAGTGCGTATAATCGTCTTTGATATATTGAAAACAAAAGTTACAGATGTTTTTCGCAAAACTAGAATATTTAGGATGATAAAACACCATAAATGAAATGGGACAGCAAACAATGAAACATTATTGCCAGGTTAAAACGGAGTTTGCATCCACATTTTTTTGTCATCTATCTAAAAGATACAATGATATTTTTTCGATTTCAAAATCCCTGGTATCAGTTAGTCCATATCCTGGAGAAAAAAGGAAAATATGTCCTAAGAAAATAAATTGTGCTTAAAAGGCCCAACTCTTTTCTTTTCCGAAGTCGTAAAATACGTCCTGATGTGATTAAAGCATAGCATGCTTCCTTCATGCTTGGGTTTTCCTGACATAGGATGCTTCCGGTAAAACATTTTGATGCGTTTCAAAGTGCGTATAATCGTCTTTGATATGCTGAAAACAAAAGTTACAGATGTTTTTTGCAAAACTAGAATATTTAGGATGATACAACACCATAAATGAAATGTGACAGCGAACCATAAAACATTATTGCCAGGATAAAACGGAGTTTGCATCCACATTTTTTTTGTCATCTATCTAAAAGATACGAAGATATTTTTTCGATTTTAAAATCCCTGGTATCAGTTAGTCCATATCGTGGAGAAAAATGAAAAATGTTATGTTCTAAAACAATAAATTGCACTTGAAAGGCCCAACTCTTTTCTTTTCCGAAGTCGTAAAACAGGTCCTGAGGTTGATTAAAGCATGGCTTGCTTCATGCTTGGGTTTTCTTGACATATGATGCTTCCGGTAAAACATTTTCATGTGTTTCAAAGTGCATATAATCGTCTTTGATATGCTGAAAACAAAAGTTAGAGATGTTTTCCGCAAAACTAGAATATTTAGGATGATACAACACCATGAATGAAATGGGACAGCGAACCATTATTGCTGGGATAGAACAGAGTTTGCATCCAAATTTTTTTTGTCCAGTATCTAAAAGATAGGATGATATTTTTTCGATTTGAAAATGGCTTGTATCAGTTAGTATATATTGTGGAGAAGAATGGAAAATATTATGTTCTAAAAAAAATAAATTACGCTTGAACGCCCTGACTCTTTTCTCTTCCGAAATTGTAAAACACGTCCTGACGTTGATTAAAGCATGGCTTGCTTCATGCTTGAGTTTTTCTGACATATGATGGTTCCGGTAAAACATTTTGATGCGTTTCAAAGTGCATATAATCGTCTTTGATATGCTGAAAACAAAAGTTAGAGATGTTTTTCGCAAAACTAGAATATTTAGGATGATACAACACCATAAATGAAATGTGACAGCGAACAATGAAACATTATTGCCGGGATAAGACGGAGTTTGCATCCACATTTTTTTTTGTCATCTATCTAAAAGATACGATAATATTTTTTCGATTTGAAAATGCCTTGTATCAGTTAGTATATATCCTGGAGAAAAATGAAAAATATTATGTTCTGAAAAAAATAAATTACGCTTGAACGGCCCGACTCTTTAACCAATTTACCTGAAGTTATTCCCTCCCTATTTGGGCTTTTTTAAAAATTTGGTTACAAGTTAATTTGACCAAAATTCCTTTGGTTAGGTGAAATCCCCCCAATGCAAGTCTAATATGCTCAAACTATAAGAAAACATATAACATATATCACCAAACCATCAAAAATCATTTATGTCTACCATATCGCCACCATCATCAGAAATTTCATTGTCAAATTCATTTTCGCTATTTTCGTCATGTCCCCCAACATCGGTATTGCGACAGTCAACACAAGAGCACAATTCCGTGCATGTTAATCCCACCTTCTGGCATGAGCACCGCTTAGATTGGCACCCCGTTTGCACTTGCAAATAGTGCATTCCAACAAATTATCTGGAGCTGAAGGACGCGTCATCCATTCGATTTGTATCTCCCCATCTGAAAGTTTCCAGCCATTTCCAATTGGAGAAGGGATGACAATTTGAGCAGTAAGGCACCAAGACCATACACCGGTTTGGTAGATTGTCGCGTGTTGGTGGTAAAACCTCGTCGGAGCATTTGCCTGATTTAAACAGGGCGTATCTGCATTCATCAACATTCCTGGAACTGGAATCTCCGTAAAGAAGGAACGTAAACTTATTGAGCGCATGTACAAGGTCGTCAGAAGGTGGAAAGCTGCTGCCCAGTAAGGAAAATGCCTCAATGAACTGTGGATTATTCATGAGCGTTTTCCATGCCGTTGCTTTTCCTTTTCCGAACAAAGAACTGGTGGAATCACTTCCTGTAAAATTAGAGACATTGTGACCTTTAAGGCCGATTTCCACTTACAGCGAAATCGTTCGCTAGCAAAATATTTGCATATTTTCTTTTGAATTGAGAACAGTCAAGTCGAACTAATTTATTTATACTGTTAAAATTCAAAAGAAAATATGATAATATTTCGCTGGCAAACGATTTCGCTGTAAGTGGAAATCCGCCTTTAGCTTAACCAACACAGTAAACCGCTAATGGCAAACGACAAATTTTGAGTCCCGCTTGTAGGTAGGTTCTGTCGCATTTACGGCAATAATTTGTTTACGTTGTTAATTTATTTTTGAAGCGATAATTCACCAATTTTTTCAACTTCTAAACCGGACATTTGTTTTAAATAAAAACTGGAATTAAAGTTTGCGGTTAGAGATTTATCGTAAACGCTAAACTAAAGGTCTCTAATATCAAATAAACTGGAGATTTGCATGTACAGATATAACTGTTATAGAACTGTTATAGAACAGAAATACTAATTTTATATTTTACATTGTAATAGTTTTTACCTGAATAAGCATGGAAACCAAGCAAACAATGGCACAATTTTTCACCTAAAGCATTGATAACGGCGTTAATGTGTATGGTAAGGTATTTCGTCCCTGTTCAAGTTGTAAAAAACAGTTCCTTAGTACGGTCACACACGAAGAACCAGGGTATCATAGCTCTGAACAATGGCAAATGAAGGTTCCTGTCAATGACTCTTGTTCCTCTTACGAACATCAGCAAAATCCCTATGTAGTCAAAATTAAAAATCGTTTACGTATTTGTGTAGCTCGCCCGATAATGCCTATAATGGGGCGATACACCACATGAAGATTTGTGGACACAGTGCAGTGCGACGATTGTTTGTTATTTCCTTTTCTGACATATCTGGTCAATTGGTTATTGTATGAAAATTAGTTTTGCATGCTCACTCCTAGTGTACAATTATTAATAATTTCACATCTATCTAGCATGGTGTTTAAACCAGTCCATCCCGGAAGTGGTCTTTCATCAGTAGCAGAAACCATTTTCGTCAAAATGTACGCCAAATCAAGCATGTTGGCCGACCGTCCTGCACCATCTCTTAAAGCAATGGACCTAAGAACCTGGGTATCTTCGTAAATTTTCTGGAATGTTGGTGTCTCTTTAGCATCGAGGTGATATTCTGCGATAGTACAGGAAGGCACTTCTACAGTTCTTTGAGACTTCTTGATGACGGTGTTGGATTGTGGTGAACTGTTATTGAGCGACCATTTTCTGGGTAATGATTCCATTGGTTACGTAAGTTTATTTTACGATTTCTTCGCCAAAATCAATATTATCGTAGATTAGGTTAACGTGTTCCTCAGCTACAAAGTTTCTTAGAACAATGTTCGATGTAGTGCAAAGTTTCACAGAAACTTTGCACTAAAAACGTTGTTTTTTCTCCTACTTCTCTTTGCTTTCAATCCAATGTCTTCCAAATTTCACTACATTCTAAAACTTGTTTGTAAGCATGTTTCGTAAAGCGCGCGAATTGTCCACTTTCACCATCAAAATGAATTAAACAAACTGGCACAGAAGCCATGTTTGCACAATTACCATGCACTGTAAGTACATGTTCTCTTTACATACTTCATGCAAAGGAAAAAAATAATGCACCAGTCAATGTAAATCCCCGCCCACCCCAACTTGGGAAAGGGCGGGGAATAGCAGGGCAAATGGCTGACATTTACTAGTTTGTTGTTCCCTGCTTGGCAGGGAATGCGCTGTCTTTTGTTCCCTTGCCACACAGGTCGGGGAAACAGTGGGGAAATAAGCGGGGAATTTGACAACCGCCATTTTGAAAACCGAGGCAAAACCTGGGCAGGAATGAAACCGTTTTTCCTTGGGTTTTTTTCCAATATTCAACAAAATTACAAAATGCTTTGCAAAGTTGTACATGGAACGAAAAAAAAGGCTGTAGGAGCCGAAACATTTTTGGGTCTAATAGAAAAAGGTGAGTGTATTCTATTTTTATTAAAATATTCAAATTTAATCCTATTAATATGCAAATAAATTAAACCACATGTTTCACAGTTTTTAATATGTTATATATTTATATAAAAACAGTTCTGCACTTTAAAGCCTATTGGACTTTAATATTTAAATATTAATTGTTCACCTTTAGATATAATGTTATACAAATTTTGTACTTTGCATCAGTGTATATTGCAGATAGTTTAAATGGTATTTTTCATAAAAACATATAAAATATTTTTGAGCCTTTAAACTTTATTCAATTAATTTCTGGTTCAGTAGATATAAAATTTTAACTACAGATTTAAATAAAATTAAAGAATGGGTATAATATTTATAATGACTTATATCACGCAGTGTTTTTTCTTGGATATATAAAATTTTATACATTAAAATACATAGATTCATGTCAACATGCCACTCACATTTTATTTTGTGCATGGACTCTGGACTGTGCTAGTGTGCTTCCATTTCAGTGCTTCCACCTGCTTAGATCTAAATTTCATTTCCATGTAAAACATGTCAACTAACAACTGTTGGCGCGACCGTCTAACATCAAAGAAGTGGCCCTTCTGGTTCTCACTATGTTGTGGCCATGCCTTCGATATTAAGTGGTTTTAAATTAAGAACTGGTAGTATATTTGTATTATAGTTATATATTTATATTTGTTTGAACTAGGGAAAATAAAACTTGGTATATCACAAGATGTTACATGTTTCCTACAAGACGGAACTGAAACAGATGATGATGAAACAATGCCTGCCTGTCCAAGTGGAACAGTGTTTATTTTTGTGCCAAAAGGGGAACAGTTTAGCTCACATATGCAAACACCAATGGCAATGAATATGCAGGCTGTGGTATCTGCTAACAATAATAACAATGTTGTACAGCCAATATTACCAGCCCCAATTATGAGTAAAATTGCCTCATTATTTGTCTGGCGACTAATAGAGCAAAATAAGCCTTCAAATGGGTTAACAATAGACATGGGTTGATTGTTGGGCAAATCCATTTAGCTAACATCCGGTACCTTTTTCTTGTTAAGTTGAAGTTTTCAACAGAGTAAGATAACAATTTAAAGGTGCAATAGAATGCACTGATTTAATTAGAAATATGTAATTCCTATACAGCATTTTTTAATGTATTATAAAGTCAGTTTTCCTTTCAATTAAAGTGCATGTGTCGCAGCAAATGACAATATCAACTAATGATGGGACGATAGGACTGGGAGCTCCTGTTGAAGTAAGTTGAGTATAGAGCTGTATATATAATTATAGATTTTTACTCCAAGCTATTAGGACTATTTTGAAAGATTATTAAAAATACTATTGTTGGCTGTTGTAGATACCAACTACAAATCCAGTGATAGTGGAGGTAGACAGTGGAAGTAGACCCAGAAAAGCTGAAGGAAGACTCTCGTATTTATCCCAATCTCGAGCCTGGATGCTTCTTCTTTAGATGGCGAAGAAGCCTCCAAAAATCAGGAAGACGAAGTAATCAAAGGCAATGGGGAAGAATGCACCGTAAACCAGGTGAAAGAATGCAGCGAAAATCTGGAAAAAGAAGGCCCCAAAAGCCAAGAAGATGAAGTAACCCCAAGCCAACACGAGTCACCACAAACGTATCAGCAAAGTATACAGCCTCAAGATTTTTAGAAGATGAGACCGGTAGGACGTTAAATGATGAAGTTTACCAACAATATCTTAAATTTTGTAGAAATAAATTGAGTGAGAATTTTAAGAAAGAAGATGGCATTTACATTTCCGATATTAGTGACATTAGTATGGAACAGTTTATACAATGCAGAAATAAATTATGTCTCTCTCAACATAAAACAGGTTGCAAAGAATGCGTTTTGTTGATTAATGTTGCTGATGAAATCTTATCATACGGTGTTTGTGAACTTTCTAAACTTTACAGAAAACATTTCTCATCATCCTACCGGTCATCAAATGCTATAAGACTGCAGCTACCTGTTGTGATATTTAAAATAGATGCAAAACCTGGAACACAGAAATTGTTCGTTGTTGAAAATATGTTTGGCATTGATTTTAAGAAAATAGTTCAATTGATTAATAAGTTCACACTGGAAATGAGGCTTGAAACGGAGGGTGTAGGAAAAGAAACTCTGCGTGATCTTTGTAAGTTAGCGTCAACAGAAGCAGATAGAAAGCTCAATTTGCCGTATGTCAAGCGAACATGTACTCATGCAAGAAAGCTCAGAAGCAGCTCGGTATACAAAATGTTAACAAGTTGAAGGAAGAAGTAATAAGTGCCATAGCTGAAGCAGAAGAAATTAGAAAAGAAGTTTTAGACCTTGCTTTGATAAAGGAGAAATCTGCTTTACGATGTCTCGGCTTGCATTCTCTTAGTGACAGTGATTCAAGTGATAGTGATGGTAACTCCGAAAGTGACAGTGAAATTGTCAAAGAGGAAAATATAACAATAGACAAACAAGCTGAAGATACAAATGAAAAGCAACAAAGCATCATTCCAAACCATGCTCAGCTATTGGTGTTACTGAAAGAAAATAAGTTAAATTGGTTTGCTTTTGTCGAGGAGTTAAACCTGTTAATGCGTGAATGCACGGAAGAAGGCATTGACGTTGTTAATCAAGTTCTTGTTGACTTTATTCAAACTATTCCTTCAATGAACTTGGATCATAACGAACGAGAACATGTGGAAATCTCAAGACAAGCATACCTGAATAGTGAGAAAGTAGCGGGAGTAACCGACACTGGACTTACCGATTCAGAAATTGACACTTGATTTTAAACTGAATTCAGAAAAGGGCAAAGATATACTGCTTAAACAAAGGGCCATTATCAAGCAAATGGCAAAGCGGCAGCAAGCTAAGATAATTGCCGAAAGATGTTTCCTTAAACGAAAAGTATCCAAAAAAGTTAGTTCAACACTGAAAAAGTTCCCAAATATTGGGAAAGACATTGAGGAATTTGTGAATAACAAAAGGTGCGGAGCGGACTCATGGCGAAGAACAGGCGTTACCACTTTCGATGGCAACAGAAAGCAGGGACCCAAGGCTTCTTTTCGCTCGATTCAAAGATATTTGGAGGATAAATACAATACGAAGATAGGGTATGGCACAATTGTTCAAATGTGTGTTGTCCGCAACAAAAGAAAGTTGTCCACAAAGCGGTACAAAGGTGTGGCACGAGTAACTTGTCGGCGAACGAGAAAGGGATTTAATACAAAGTTCAATCCTGATGCGCATTACAGTAGCGCTATGTATAAGGTGCTTGATAAAGTCCAACTATCAAACAGAAGTGATAAAACCGTATTAAACCGAGATGATCAAGCTGGGTTTAGACTTGATACCACATATACCCACTCACAGCATAAAGTATAATCAATGGAAGATCAAGAAGTAACAACGCGCACAGATTTCGTAAACAAATATTCATCAGTGCTACAAACGTCCACTTATCTTTTCATGGAAACTGGCACTAATGAAGAAATGGCTGCAGTTATAGTGAAGAACCATTTCTCATTTGAAAAGAATCCTTCACAACATGCTGCCGACTTCAAGTTTTTGAAAACCACCCCAGAATTCAAGGATTTTTTGTCTGGTAAAACTGTCGACTGCATTCGTGTTGATGGTGCCACCGATGAACGCCCATCTATTTTAGAAGTTCAGTTCATGTGGACTAAAGTTCACCTGGCAGAAGAGAAAGTATGCACTTGCGTCACAGCTCGCAACAGTGGAGGTAGCTTTTTAAACAGAGTAGAACTGGTAAATGGTTGCATAGCAAGAGCACACAGCAACGTTTTCATCCCATCAACCTTAAATGGTTCAAATCTTTCATCAGATGGCTTGGATAAAGAGAAGCTTACGGAAAATTTAGATGCTGCAGCAGATGTTTATCTGGATAGAGTTCAGGGTGCCCCTTTTGGGAAAACAAAAATAACATTCTTCAAAGGTGCTAGTAATGAGCATGCCAAGTATTTACAGCAAAGAAGATCGAATCTCATCATCATCTTCCTACACGGTTCAAATAAAGCAAAGGAAGCACTGAAGCTAAAAAATCAACTTCAGTATCAGTACTTTGAAGAAGTATGGCAGGTTCGAAATTATCATTTCGTTGAAGGATACCCAGAACAGTATGTTTTTTTGTTACATTTATTTGTGTTACCTGCCTAAGTGTATCCACTTATTGTGCAAGAAAGGCAAACCTCTAGTGGAACCAAAGTGGTATGATAGCGGTCCAAAACTCAAATGTCTTCCAATGCCAGTAAAGGATCCAAGCCGGCCGTGGGGAGGAGAGTGTAACAATTGCAAAGGTACATGCACTGGGCACTACATGAACGCAGATGATTGCATAGCAAATGTAATGGAAAACTCAACAACCAACTGTGTAATGGAACCCCCTTCTCTTGTTCTGAAAAGGCACCTTTTGAGAGTTGTTGAAAAAGGCGATATATCCAAAGTCAGCGAAGATGTCATTTTGGAATGCGCCAAAGAAACGCTACTCACGCAAGAGGAAGTTCAGTTGTGGTTTTCTCACTTGTTTGAAGTACACGAGCAACGAAAAGCGGGTGCATTAAAAGCTGCAGCAACTAGAGCAAAAAAGAAAGGTAAGTTAGATTGTGTACATGACCTGTATTGATATTCATTGACAGTACTTTGGTTTGCGTGTGTAGATTTTTATATTATTATTGAAGTGTCCAGCTAATACCCGGTTCCTCTTATTAGCCAATAGGGGGAACCAATCATTTAGACATATTTTTATTTTTCATTCTCAGTGAACTTGTTTGAAAATGGTTGTTATCCTTGTGGCAAAGAAGACAATGATTACATGGTTGGATGTGATGGAGAAAATTGTACATTCGAGTGGTTTCACTATTTGTGTGTGGGGCTTAAAGTGCACAAACTATTCCAGATGGAGAGTGGTTTTGCACGGAATGCAAGAGTATGTTTTCTGAATTGATTCTAAAATCCGGCAAATGCTTCAGTTTTGAACAAACTAAAGGGAATTTGTCAATACAGTAGGGCATTAAAGGGAGTAAAACATACAAGTGGAAAGACTATTTAATGTTGAATTACAGTTGGTATTTGAAATGCACTAATGAACATAACTATACTATGTATGATACACAGTACATGCATTGGGAATTTATGATTTGTTATGATTTAAATAATGTTTGAATTTTTCATCTTTTCCTAGGAAAACAAGTGCCAGAAAGAAGAAAAAAGAACAGTCAATAGTAGACTAGATAAGGTTTGTTTGCTCCAATGAGTTTTTACTTGTACATAGTTATTATCATTTTTTATAGCCTTTTCAGTTTACTTCATGGTTTGCATGCTTTTTATCCACTGTAGAAGGTTTCATCATGCCTTTTAGCCACTCTCACAATATTCAAAGTGCAGTGTAGTGCATTATTATTTGTCGAACTATATGTGCTTATGCTTACATTATTTTAAAGGCAAACTCTTGCATAAAAATACATATAGTGTATACCAGTAGGGCTAAAATCAAACAGAATGTTTCCCGTTGAAATGGTATACAATCTTAATTGTCTCGGAATCAAAATCATATTTACTTTCTTTACGCTAAAATCCATTGAGTTTGTGCCACACTTTTACACACTATCGCAAAACCTTTAACAGTATACTTCATCTTCATAAAGAGCTGGCCCACAAGGCGGAGAAATCTTCAACTCCATTTGCAGACAATCAATAGTTCACCTTACATGATGTTCTGAAATTGTTTATATATTGAAGTGATTTATATTAAAGTTGATGTTTTTTGGCCAAAAGTAAATCATAGTCTCAAGAACAGGGGGGGGCATATGCGGCAAAATCCAATTCCCCACCCTTTCCCGGGTCAGGGTGGGCGGGGATTTACATTGACTGATGATGCAAGACTTTGATATAGCTCAGTTGTACTTTTTACATCATAATGGTTTCGAACAGTTTTTCGTAACCGCTCTAGAGGTCCTTATAAGTTTCTACATTTCCTTATAAGTATCTCTAGAGGTCCTTATAAGTTTCTAGAGGTCCTTATAAGTTTCTACATAACTTTGAAGAACCATTCCCCCATTAATTGCACGAATAACACCGTCCACAACTTCCTGCTCTTTGTACCCCTGTTTAACCCCAGTATCAATTTGTCTTGTCAATGATGTGAAGCTCAACTTGTTTTCCTCATTTGGCTGTCCAATTGTAGATTCTAACATACCTTGTAATGTGCTTTGTCCTGCATTTTGCTGAACAGGGGGTGCTGATCCTGAAACATCCTTTTCTTTTGGTTCTGGGCTCTTAAAGTAGCGTGAGCCAAGTTCTGTCAAGAATAACATTCGTTGTTCGTCGTTTTTGTCCATCAACTCTTTATCAATGTGGTTAAAAATCATGCAAACCATTGTACTTTTCCTTTGTTAGCAATATCAAGTTTAAAATCCTTTGCCATAGCCCGGAGCGTTTCTTCGGGTGCTTGGCAAACCATTGTTTGCATCTTTACTTGTAGTTTATCAGCCATAATCGCCAGCAATACACCAAACACAGACCAAAATCAACAAGTAAAAATCATACTTTTTCCTTCACATTCACAGCTTCTTTTATGTATAAAAGTCTCGGTGGGACCTCCAATTTGTTGCCCGCTCACTAAATTCTCGATTTATTCCATGATTCAAGCATTAAAACAGTATAAAAGACTCTTTATTTCATTTAATGCGAACACTAAAAAACAACGTGGTTGATAATCGCCATCTTAAAAAATCTCGTTACTATGGTAACTGTCACGACTGTATGATGCAATAGTTCCTATTTAACTAATGTTACATGACGTATTACTAATGGGCATCCTACACCAGCATACAGTGTTTGGAATGCTGAAATGTAGTTACTTCCTCTTGCACTCACAAATTTTAGTTGAAATGGTTTTCCAGGTGGGTTTTCACCGTTTACATTCAGCCCAAAATTTGTGATGTCGTAGTTCTTGAAGTTAAACGAATTCTTTGCATAACTACTATTGAATTGCATCTGCATCGACCATACCAATAATGACACAATTTAGCAAAATACCACGAAATATGTTGGGTTGATTTCCCGACATGTTTCCTCGGGGTGCAGTGACAACTTTACATTCAATGCAATTGATCGGATATTTGGCCGTCGTATGCTGTAGGGCTTGGGCACGGTTTACTATTACACTCATTTAATCATTCTTTGATAACTACTTTGAAACTTGGGTCCTCAGCAGATGAGAGTAAACAAAATGTGTTTCGTGATCAAAGCAGTTTAATCTTTATTGAAACAGCCCCAAGAATATAGCGCTCTTGTGCAAATAGATCCGAAGGTATTCTCCCTTCCATAGCAACAGATCTACTCCCACGAGTATGTGTATGACATTCTTTTACACCTGTATTCACATCTTCTTGAAGAGCTAGCGGGTTTACATTGTCCATTTTTCCTGCACTATCTTTGTAAAATAAAGCGAAGGTTTCGAAAGCGAGAAATGAATATGTTTCGCCATATACATTTCTCGGTTTCGCAGTTTAAGTATATGCAAGCTAAATAGGCACAAAGCCAACCAAAGTTTGAAACATTTATTTCTTTGTATAGCTGTTCTTAATCACGACAATCACCTCGCGATATACTCCCATGGTTTAAAAGCGTGAGCAATATTCTGAATACAAGAGTATATGAACACCATTTGTACTGAATTCTCAGTTCTACAATAAAAACACAGAGCATTTGGCCTTCAAAGCATTGTGCCATATACTGCTCAGCCTCCTTGAAAAAATTGGTAGTTTTTAGTTTGAAACTGATGAAAAAGTGAAAAGTCATAAACTGTCATGAAATTGAAGATCGGTTAATTTTCATTGAAGAGCGAAGCATAGAGTTACAGACCTGCCAAGATGGGCTAACAAAAATGAGTGAAATTTCTAGTCGCAACAACAATTCAAATAACAACTACAATCAGTGACATAAATATTGGACCGCTTAGCCTGGAAAGGCAACATTTTCCCCCTCCCCCCTTTTTTCAATGTTGTATGCCGAAATAAAACCTTCACGGGGCAAGCCATTGCCTTGGATTTGTTTGCCAACATTTTTTTCACCAGAAAAAGCAACATTGAAACGGGGGAGGGGGGTTACGAGTTAATTTTCTAAGATCACGTAAAAATGTACTCTGTCTATACAATTTTAATGTCACTGATTGTACATATACGTACATACAAATTATTCATTTATGTCATTATCAATATTTCTGCATTATGTTATTAATCATGATGCTGTTGGTTATTAGCACATGAACTTCTAGAGGAATGTTCTTTATTGTACTCCCCCAAGTAACTTTCTTTGACCTAGAAATATCACTCTCAGATGGTTGGTACTGGTAATATGTCTCTTCTTGTTTACGGTTCAATTGAAAACTGATGATGCTTGAAAGTGTGCCATCCAGGGATAAACTTGCTCGTTGTGTTGTCAAATTCTTCCTAACCCTTGAGAAAAGAGACTCTGGATATGGATAATAACCAAAATTACTTTAACCAGCCTGAATGGATTGTGAAATTTACTTCTGTTGCTACCAGGCACCCTCATAAGAAATATGTGATACCACAACACATTGATGCAGTATGTGACACTGTCTTCATCTTCATCTACTCGGATTGTAGCTTCTTCTCTTGCCTGTGAAGTAAAATCCTCTAATTCCAGTGACTAAACACACATGAATTCTTGCTTCATCTCTACCGATTCAGACACTGTCAATGAAGTATAGTATTTAAATAGTTGCACCAAGAACAAGACACTCTCAAATAAACATTGCTTGTCAAAAATATTCGAGAAGCGGGAATGTTTGAGAACTTCATTATCCATTGGGAAATTTTTGATAGCATACAAAAATGCTGCTTTGTGGAACTGAAGGCATGCATTGTAAAATTTATCCACAACCCTTTGAGAAACATCACCTTCTTCCAACAATTTCTTTGCATTGTTTTTTGCGAAAAGACTAACAAATAATTTGTCATATGTTAAGTAATTTGTCGGATCTTCAACTGCTATTTTGATTTCTTCATTGAAAATTCCCCTCTCCTGTACTTGGCAACAGTTTCAGGTTTCACAAAATGACTAAGAAGAGTAGATGTAGCAGTGAATAAGACATCATAAAGTAAATGGATGATTGGATTGGCTCTTTGCAGCATAAGGTTGAGCTGGATCAAACGAGGTAATGCTCCATCAAGAAACATCCAGTAAGCCTGAAAAGGAAAATGTTAACAAATATTCTTTTTAGAAAAGCAAATATATTCTTAACAAGAGTTACATTGTTTCCAGAACTAGAGTTTTATAACAATACTATCACTGTTAAATACATAAAATTTATTACTCTTATATATTATTTAAATATAATAAAACTGTACCTCCACATCAGGGGGTTTTCAAATGCCCCAATTCATCTATTCAAGTGAGCCATAATTCTCTCACCATCCCTTATTTCTGGATTCTGTGAAAGGAAGTAACTTCGCAATGATGGAAACATAAGCAGTATTCTTCCAATACATGTTATGATAGTCTTGATAAAAAACTGACAGAATTCAACAAGCAGATTCTTATGTTTTGATGTGGAAATGGAAATAGAGATCTACAAGCAATTCTTTGATATCAAAGCCTTTGACACAATTTTCAATTGCATCTGTAGCTTTAGCTGCAGTGTTGGGTGCAATATGACAGGGACATCCCATCAGCATTATGTGTGGATTTAATTTTTTGGCTTCATCAAACGAAGATTTATGTTTTCCCACATTGACAGATGCATTATCCACCCATAGTGACACACAATTGTCCCATGATACTTTATTTTTGACAAATGCATTGTTTGAGATAAAAATGGCAGCAGCAGTGGACGCTCTTGATGTTAAGAAATTTTGTGACAACTTTATGCAGGTTGATGTCAAACAGTCTGACAATCACTGGGTACATTTTATGCAAATTTTGGTCATTGCTACCATCAGTGGAGATACTAAAGCATGCCTTGCACATTTGCTCTATCAAGGTGGCTTGCAGATCTGGCTTGATAGCATGGCATAACATACACTTCGATTTAGATTCCATCTTTCTTGACACATTCATGAGTTCTCCAAAAAGTCTCAAGATATTGCATTGCAAATAAAACATATGGTACTCAACTCAATATTGTCACCAAAGATTCTTGAAGAATCAGAATTGCAGCAACATATTGTCACAAATTGGGACAAACCATCCAGGTTGTGGAATAAAAATCATGATCACATAAGCTTTATGCTGGACATGGACAAGGTCAAAGAAATCGTTTGGATACATAGTGTCACCGAAATACATGCAGACAAAATGGTCAATGAATTTGTTGTTATAGCACCATTTGATGATATAGACAACCAGTGATACCACTAACTATGAAAAATCGTATTAAATAAATGGACAAAACCAGGGAGTCATAAGATAATGAAGGAAACCAGTCCAGTCAACAATATATATTCTTTCTGTCAAAGTGTCATCATGCCAATTATGAACACCAGTGTCAAAGAGAGAATGGATTATATGCATTGGTAGTTAAACATTGACAGCGTAAACATTGACATTTGTAAATATGGTAAAATATAGGCATATAGCTATATTTTTTTACCACTGTAGTGCTGACATTATGAATGTAAATTGTGAATTATAATAATTAGGTTGCATTTCGAAGATGCAGTTATTAAATTTATGTGGCTTTTAATGAATTAGCCTATTGATCTTACTTTCAAGGTATACAAAAATAAACACTAGCAAAGTGTTGTGTAGTACATACCAGTGGCAATTATTTGCAGGCAGTTTTACGACCATAAACTAGTACTAGAATCAGTGATAAACAGAATTACAGTCCATTTTGTTCTCCATAAAATTTGTTAAAAACAGGAAAACTTCAGGTTATTATCATGAATATTTTCTATATTTGAACCAATCAAATTGTCGTATTTATTTCACACTCTTTTCATTTTTTATTTACATTTTAGAAAATACTTTTAATTGAAGTACGAAGGTATATGGCCCTTTAAATATAATTAAATTATACAGTTTTGGTCCTTATAATTAATTTTTTTATTACATTTTGACAGAGAAAAATTTAAAGAAATTTTTAAATGGAAGAAAAAGGAATGCCGCATACTGAAGGACGGGAAGGTCAAGAGAAAAATGGTAGGTTATATGTTTTACGATATATGACATTTGACAAACTTGGAAAATACAGTAATGTACACAAACTTGCAAAATGAAATGAGTTCAAGACATCTTTAATTCAAATAACCTGACCAAGTACCAGTTGTTATACTGCACATATTTGAAGTTATATTATTGCACAAAGTTTTGCAGTGGAAAAATCTGAGAGGACAAACGAAGTTGAGGACGAAGGGAATGGTATTAAATTTTTAAAACAAGTTCCCATAATATATGTATTTTATCTGTTTTTCATTGATATCAATCATATTAACTAGTGCATGTCTGCATTTGTCTTCCAAGCTTTTGCTAGACATGTATGAATGGCTTTGAAACATGCAAAGACATGCTACCTTTCCTATGAGTAATAGTCAGGCAATAATTGAAAGCTTGGAAACAGCTTTCAATGATACAGCTTTATATGATAAGAACATGTTTCCTTTCAAATAGAGAACAATACAAGATCTGGAAGACCCTTCCATGGTAGTAAAGGTTTTCTATTTTTATGCCAAACCCTACAAATTATCAGAAGTAAAACTATATTTAGTATGCTATAATTGCAAGGAAAGGGGCCACAGAGCAGCAAACTGCAAAAATTGTATGTGCCTTCAAGGTTATTTGTTATCAGAGAGCATATGAGCATTGGGGGTCAGGGGATAGCCTCGACTAATATTATATGTGTTATTATTAGTAAAAAATATCCGAATATTTTATTCATTTCAGCACACAACAGAAATGGAAAAAGTAGGTTAACCCACTATAACGCCATTGTTATAAACCAGTTCATACCAATTACATATTGTGTTAATAATATAGACTATTAAAAAAAGATTAATGTCTATTGCATTGATTTATTACATTAATAAATCCTATTCTGTATCTAACAGAGTAAAACATTAATACATTGTATATATTTTGTACGGAAAATATGTTTTAAATGTGGGAAACCTGCTCATACGGCCAGAGCCTAATCCCTTCCTAATCCCTTCCTAATCCCAACCTGGGCTGACCAGTTATGTTAGGCTGTATTCTGAGCCTTAGAATGTCGCTCAAAAAAAAAATTGTTGTCCAACCTCAGGCACTAATTCTAATTTACGAAATACTATAGATTTTTGTACACTGAATTTAATTTCAGTTGTTGTCACGGGTATTTACCTGCAGTTTTTTAGTATTTCGTGACCAAACTTCAAGAAATTTTGCTCTTTGAAATTCACGTATCCACCATTTTTCTCCTGATTACTTCATGATTAAACTATTACGCTAGTTTCAGTCCCTCTACATGACTACTCGTGCTTGAAGTTTCGTGCCTTTTTTAAAAAAAAAGCAATTGAAATCACAGTTTTGGAAGGAAAACCGATAAAGCAATGACTTTTTATCATAATATCTATTTTTTGATAAATGTGACAAAGTGGTGAAGACATTGCGTAAGATTACCTGCTGCATCGTCAAACAATGGCAAAGAAAACGCCTGATGCGCCTGGGCAATGCCAATGCTTAATTCATTTTAAAGGTGAAGAAATGGGATCGCTAACGCAGTTTACTGAGACATCCTTTAATAAGGTTTTGGCAAGCAATGAACTTTGGCTGACACTGGATGGTGAAGAACAAGAAATTGCTGCGAAGTCAAAAAGTACATTAAAAGGTATCCAGAGCACCGAAGAGATGTCGATTGAGGGGTTGTATTACCACCGTAACTGCTACGCAAAATTTACAAACATTATCTATATAAAGCGTGCTCAAGCCAGGTGTTCGAAACGCCAAGAGGATGAAAATGACGAGGACGTTCCTGCACAAAAAAATTTAAGATCTTCAACAAAAACGAACTCAGTCAAATCTTGGAATCAGGCAATTTTACCACCTGTTTGTATAATTTGTAACCAGGAGAAAAGATATTTCACTGAAATAGTAAGCACTTTTTCTCATTTTATTATTCTTATTTTCAGTTTGCGCCAGTCTCATACCCAGGCGCTTTTTTTACGTTACCCTTCAGTGTTATGTATAGACGTCTGCGGCTTGGAATATAAGCGCCACTGAGCTATATAATAATTCCTGGAGGACCGGCTTGTCATTTTTCGGTAACTTCGTCGCCATCTTTTTGTCGCCAAAAACATGGCGGACTTTGCCCTTCTGCGCAACCGCAGAAGCTCTGCTGATGCCACATGGTTCCTTTTGGCCATGGTAGTTACCACTGACCAGGCTCAATTCTGCGCCCACTACAGCAGCATTCTCCCCCCTGGATTTTGAAATTTTATAAGAATAATTAAAGAACGGAAATTCGGAAAACGATCTTTTGTCTCTTGCACATTTGCACACCACACATCTCGTCAATATTTGAGAAATATGCTATCTACTACGAGCTTTAACACGTTATTTGTCTGCTGTTGAATGTCAATAACGAAAGCGAAAGAAAGGCGTGAAAAAAGTGACAAAAAGCGGTATATTTTTTCAATCCGATTGCAGATGAACTGACTCAAGCTCAGGTATTAATTTTTTTTTCAAAATATCGTCTCTTGGGATTTGAATTGCATCCCTGATCCCTCAGAATTAACTCTACCTTTCCTGTCAATAAGCTATCCAGGTCAAAAATACGAGCTACTAAATTATTTGGGCTTAATAATATGTGCTTTGTTTCAGCGATAGAGTTGTAGTTTTTGCATTTATATACAGATGTAAATTAATAGAGAACCATATATCTGTAACTGTACTAACAGGATACTGTATAAAGCAGTTGGCAGGAAAAATGTTTACAAGAATCGACATTTTGCAAAAACAAATTTAAAATTGTATATGGAAAGTAATTTTAATGCTTTTTTTTAGATCCAATCTCTGATGACTACAATTTTAATAATGCTTCAACTACTCGGTGCATTTTCATGTTTTAAAGGTGAGGAATCACAAAATACTTATATGCAAAAGAGTTATTTCAATATTTATTTCAACAATGTGTATATTAAAACGAGCATATAACAATATATATTGGCATTATTAATAATTTATTAACATTTTATAAACAATTTTGTCTAAATAATTTTTGAATTCATGTTATTTAATTAATCAACTAATATTGCACAATTCAATTAACATCACAAAAGCTTAATGCATAGTTTGGGGACATGAATTACTTTCAACTCATTGATTCTTTTAAACAGTAAGTGAAAATTGAAATGCTCAAAGAAATTATACACTATGGTATTCTGGCCTCATTATATATAATGCTGACATTTGTAACAAGAATTAATGCATATATTTTAATCAAATGCATTAAATTTTTACACAAAAAGCTCTTTTTGAAGAGTGGGCAATGCAAACAAAACATGTTATATGTATGAAAGGATTTAATTTCAAATGCTTATTGATATTCCATTGCATTGTGCAAAATTAACAAATTAATTGAATGCCACTTTACCCAACAAAGATTAACCTGATCATGTAAAATATAATACATAAATAGAATTAACCAAAGATTTTGCATACTTCAGGAAACCAAGAATGTTGAATATTACAATACATAATGATCCTGGAATCAGTAGAATATACCCTTAATCTTAATCTTTGTTGGGTAGAGTGGATGCACTGAAGTTCATAGTGCAACTTGTACAGTTCTGTAAAATATATTTTAGTGCTGGCTTGATGTTTGATCTACAGGCTTTGGCCAAATGCCTGAACCAGCGTTGGCATTGGTAAGTGCTGAACATGTCCACCATGGAAAGTGTTTTTTCAGTTTGCCATCTGTCGCCAGTCGGATATTTTCGTCCAATGAAGGAAAGGGTTTTCCTTCGTTTGGATTGAAAAAACCTGGCTCAAGTCAATTCATCAGGTGGGCAAGTCTTTGTGGGATGTCAGATACGTTGAATGTAGGTGGATACTTAAAAGATCGAAGAAGGTCTGAATAATCCCGCGGTCCCTCGCTTCTGAGGACGAACTTGATCGCATAAATTCTGTTGTGCGGACAAGAGCCTGACGCCCATCCACCTAAAAAGATAACAAGCAGGAAAATCATACAAATCAGTCAAATCGTCGCTTTACAATTCTGCATGTAAACGTATAAAACTATTAAAACACTTACCCGACGCTCCCCATATCTTTGTAAATATCTTTTTGTAGTGTGTTGGTATATTCAACTTCTTTCTCAGGAATGATATAGCGTCGTTTTTGGTAGATGTGAACTGCCTTTCGCTCCCAGCTGACCACACAAACTCTGCAACACATGGACCTATTATATAGAAAAAAACATTGATGTTGATATAGTAACATTAAATTCATGCATGGGTTCAACATACATGCATGTCAAAAAGCTTTTGCAAAATTAGAAAAATGCAAATATTATCGTGTGAAGTGTTTGTTATGTGAGACATTTGTTGAGAATCGTATTTTTAATTCAAATAATCATTGTGGGGACAGTTATGACAGTTTTAGCCAATTTTGAGATTGCATCTGCGATAACTGAACCTGAGACTTCGTTAATGCATGCAAGCATGCTTGGTTTAGAGATTTGTATGAACTCATGTTTTTTAATATATACCTGCGCAAAATTCATCATGTCCAGTAGATCCTCTTCAGAATATGTTGTTAAATTCATATCCTCAAGCAACTGGTCACTTTCTGGGATTCTATGACACTTTCTGTACTCTGTGTTATATGCACTGTCCCCTTTTCTTGTGTGCGGACCAATCCATGGAGCCCAGAACTGGTAGTTGGCCTTCACTTGAAATGAGGAACTCTTGTTCGCTATATTTTGGGTGTGAATTAAAGTTTTAAATTAGTATAAAAGTTTTATTAGGTTTTAGCCAGGCGAAGTTGACAAATTTAGTATATTTTTGTATTACGTGCGGATATAGATGTAACTAGGTCTATATATACTTACCGTTTACACCTCTTGCTAAATGCATCACTTCAACACTTTTCCAGAACTCTCTAATGCTTACACGGTCTGAGTCGTCACATTCAGGTGGAATATCTAGATCGCTAACTATTTTTTGGTAAAAAATATATAACGTATTTAGGCCTTAATATATGTATATATATAGAGAACAAGACGGTGCACTTACGTGCGATTGAGAAACACCCTTTCTTGCAGAGATCCCAGTTTAGATGTGGAGGGTGATTTCCGCAGAGCACACATGTAAAATCGTATATGTGTTCAGTAAGAGCTTCGAAGTGATAGTAAGCATTTCGCACAACGGTTTGATTAAGTTTCACTCCGGCAGTGCTACTAACTGCTGATGCGACTCTTCCTAATGCTGTATGCTCCTGCAATAATTTAAATATAACTTTATCAGTCGAGTCCTGCAGGTGCAGGAGTCACTAATTTTTGGCTTCTCTACCAGCTTACCTCGACAAATGCTCGTAACAGCAACAGGAAGCTTAGACTAAAGCAATGGTAATCGTCAAAGTTATGAAGCCCATCCGTATACTCCTGATATCGGTATATCAGTCCACATTGTGGACATGATTTGTAACATAGTTCAACATCTGAAAAATATAACATGTTTTGTTTATTTTTGCATTTTGAAAGAAATTCCGTAACCATGAAATAATACCCTTTTCAATTTGAATGCCATATTAACATAGCTGACTGCATAATTATAAATATTGAGCGTGATGTGTTATCGAAAGCTCTGGGTGCATTAGCACAAACTTACCTTCAATAACTTTGGTTAAAGTAAATATCTTTCCTTTCCGTGTAATCAATTTCTCTTTGCTAAGGGCAATACCTTTGCAATTGCAGCACGTTTCTTCTGTTGGTACCAGAACACGTGGAAAGGACAGAACATCAGCATCATGTGTCAATGATCGTGGTAGAGATGGCGGAATTCTCTTCGCTGAATATATGTATTCTACCATTCTGGTTAGCTGTAAATCGTTTGGGGGGTACTCTCCAACGTTTACAAAACGAGTCTCTTCTTCGGCTGGATTATCTACCGATTCACTTTCACTGACATCGTTTCCGTAGTCGTTTATTGCCGCGGTTTCTGTTGTGGTGTACTGTCATTGGACAAATCATCTGGTCTCACCTGATATAGATACCACTTTCCGATAGCTTTATGGACGCAGGTGACCTTCAAACGGCAGCAACCGCAAGACCATTTATTTAAAGTAATATCAAACAACACTACCACTCTTTTAAATCGGGAATAATGGTGTACTTCTCCTACATATACTGAGAAGTGGCGAAATCTGTTTGAAGTTTCGTTTTTGTTGCAAAACTGGACAATCAGCGGCCCGCTTGCACTTTCTGCTACCATTTGTGCTTGAAGGCATTCTTGTTCTCTGCTTTGTTTAAGCCACTTCATTTTAACAATTAGTTCTTCGAGTGCTCTTCGTGTAATTTTAGGTGGCCGTTTGAATGGTTCCGAAATGTACGGCACGCTTTTCAAATGACAGCAAGTAAAATTTGGATTCCCGCTTCTTCTCGCTGTTTAGAAACCTCCCTACATTCGTCTAATTCGCATGAGAATCCACCTTCGCTTCCAAAGCTGTGAAGAACATGAATAGGATGACTAGTGCCACTAAATGAGCGTCTTACCAAATACAGTCCCTTGCGCGAATCAACGCAAACTCCGTAAAGATGTCTGTTAGCATTTATGTAATCGGGTGTGACATGAATGTATTTTATGTGGTTCCGAAGTGATTTTTTGGATGAAAAACATTTCAAACACGACTCGCACTCTAAAGTATCTTGCTGGTTATTAATGTCGCTTGAACTCGTGCGCGATTCACGATCCTGTAAGTCAGATGTTTGCGACTGTCCTGTAAGTGATTCGTCGCGAGCAAGAGTTTGCCTCTTGTGGGAATACAAATGATTAGTAAACGAGTCCGTTCGCTCGAAAATTTCTATCACAGGAGCAACAGTGAAAATGCGAAACATTGTTACATGCTTCCGTCTGAGGAAATGCATTCAAGCCGACATCTTAAAATGACAAATTCTAAAATAGGTAAAAGAAACATGATCTTGAAACAGTCCATTCTAAAATTAACCAGAACTTAAAAGTATGAGCTACATATTTATAGCCAAGTGCATTATGAAGTGACGTCCTCAATGACATAAAATTTGCTATAATTAGGTGAAGTAAAAAATTCATTAACTTCCATGCACAAACATTTCGGCCTTCGTTGTATCAAGTAATTGCACGAACAACTCTTGCATGCATGCATGGAATGAACTATATGTAGTCTATACTGAAATTATCCTGAGATGGTCATTCCACATCCTTTTGCTGCCCGTGTATCTATATGACTTGTAAAAAATGACTATACAACTTACTGTCAAAAGAGATTCTTGTTTTCCAGTGAATAGCATGAAAATGTTTAAGCAACTTGCATCGTTTCAATCCTTTGATTTTCGTTGGAGTACATAGTGGGCAATGAAACAGTTTACCTCCGCACTCACAGCTTTCTGAAGTACATCGCTGAAATATATCTCCTGGAACTTCCGTATGCTGCTTCTCCATACGATGATATAGAATTCATTGCCATTGACAAGTAAAACCTCGCTAAAACACAATTGGTGAAAAAGTAAAATAATTTGACACATGTGTTACAGGTAATTTATGTCTTGTATATTATCACTTCGTTCAGTGCTTATTCATATTAGCTAATAAAGTAACCAAATAAAATACTTACATTTAATTGTGAGACAAGTTGCTGTTTTTTCTACCTTGTTCTTCTAATGGTTTCCGTTTAGCAACTGCATGTTCATGCATACAATGTTGCTTCAAACCAGCATCGAATTATTGTGCTTAGCTTAGCAGTTCTTAAGTTCTCCCCTTATATAACCAGGTCGGGGAGTGGTTTTTTATCCCACGAAGTAAACTTCCTGTTGATACTGATAACTTAATTCCTGTTGTGCTCGACCTGCTAGACTTAGACATCACTTGAAAATTTAAAAATTTTGAACATTTGAGTTTTAAGAGCCGAGAAGGGTGTAATGGATATCGGAAAATGGTAAGAGGATGGTGTAACGGACATCGAATAATTGATTTTTAGGATTAAATGTAAATATAGACTAACACTAATAGAATAAGGAACAGTTAGTTGCCGCGGATGCACCATTGCAAGTGTTTCCGAGATTTTATAAATATAGAAGTTGATAATAAATATAGCATTATATATACAATATATAACTCATTGAACTCAGTTGAACAGAGTCAATGAGTTATGAGTTAAAAAAATTTCCTGCATTTCTACCAGTGCCAGTGTATGTCTGCGAAGGCTTCTAATTAGGATAATTTCTAACCTTCCTACCACAATTTTGATTTTAATTTTCAAATTGCCTTATTAAGCAGTTATTTAGGGGACATTTATGACAACTGAGATAAAACAAACGTTAGGAAATTTTCAAAATTTTCAATTGAAAATTTAAAAATTTTGAACATTTGAGTTTTAAGACCTCGTGGGGCTGCATGTTAGCCCAGCAAGTTACTCTCGTGTGCGGATGTGTTTCATGAGGAAATCGCCTCGAGCGGCAAGTTTCTCCCGTGTGCGAATGGTTTTTGGGCTGAGTTATCAGCTAACTGTCCCGTGAGGTCGTTAGCTCAACTGATAGCTCTTGTGTGCGGCGGACTTTACTTCGGTGGTATTGTCCCACTCTGTACATAGGAACACATGCATATATACAACCGCTTGAAATTCTAAAGTATTAAGACTGGATTATCGACGAATACTCCTAACCAGACGAAAAATGAAAGGACTCTTTCTTTATTAGCATACGAGCCCATATCTTATTGACTTACAACTCAAAACTAATAAACTCATTTGACTTATAAAACAGGCGACATCGTCCTCGAGACAAGAAGGGTGTAACGGATATCGGATAATGCTGGATAAGAGGATGGTGTAACGGACATCGGATAATTGATTATTATAGGATTAACTGTAAATATAGACTAACGCTAATAGAATAAGGAACAGCTAGTTGCCGCGGATGCACCATTGCAAATGCTTCCGAGATATATATATATATAAATATAGAAGTTGATAGTAAATATAGCATTATATATAATTGTATAATCTGTACGTATCTAAATCTACTACGAAATAAATCATAGGGCTTGAGCACGCCACATAACATGCCAAGATATTTTTTCTTTTACATTTATACAGTCAGACACCGGCGCGAAGTGAGGCACGGCTCTTTGTCTATTATACATATAAATTTAAAATTTTAAATTTTAGTCTATTTTTCTCAAAAAACAACCGTGAGACATGGTATATTCTCTATTCTGACCCCTGTAACTGATCCGAGCCTGGCATAACATGCAGTGTCGTGAAAATGTGTCAAATGTCATGCATGCTCGTCTGTGGAGTTATGGTGTATTATATATATTCATATATATTCATTTATGTGGAAATATAGTAAAATTGTGCAGTCCTGCAGGGCTCTTTTAAAGTGAACATTGTGCAAAACAGTAGGGGTGTATTGAAGAAGAATCATCTCTTCGCAATGTTTCCCTCTTTTACAATTTTCAGCCTGCTGGCAGAGAGCCCCTTGTAGTTAAAATTGCTGCTTCATATGCATGCATATGATATTGACATAACGATAAGTACTTTCATTTGTGAAATTCCACATTTCCAATCTTTGCCACACCTATACTTACAATATCGGATACATACTGCGAAAATTCTATGAAAATTTCCTTTCTCAGTGCAAGTTAAAACACACAGTACTTAGACGTTACAAGCCATTTTGCAATATTCCTCGTTTTAAGGAAAATCATCACAGCTATAATATAAATATTACAGGGTTTGAAGGTCTTAATTTCGAATGGAATTATACACATCAAATTAGATACATTAAATAATACTCAATATATAATTACCTGTATTATTATCAAACGTGATTCCAAACATCCACCATTTAGTGACATTTACTCAAACCACAAGTGTTTAGTCTACTTAATATACCATGCGTCCAAATCCAATTTAGTAGCTTAATATGCAGAAAATCCTGTCAATGCATGAAATATTGTAGCATGGCAGTAACAACAGTTGTCCCACAAACTGAGCAAAATTTTCTTGTTTCATCAAAATATAATGATCTGACAGTTTGTTTCTAGTTAGAAATTTGTCTTTTTTGAATCTCCGAGGATACAACCACATTTTTCAAAATTGGTTACTTTCTCGTTATGTGCGTATTGTACATCCACCCAACCAACCACAATAGTATTTTTATTTTGCTTAAAATTCGTACGGTGGAACAACCAGTAAGTCGTACTATACTTTTATCATGTCTCTGCGAACGGGTATTTTAATAACTGTATTATGTAATAAGAAAGATCATACCTAATTGCTCCTTTCCAACCATCAGCGAAACTAATTAACTGGATGAAAACACAAGAAGAGCTTGCGAATTGATCGTTAACAATGAATGAAAAATTCCCTTCGTATTTTCTAAAATACGGTGGGAAATATGAAAATAATAGCTAGTTTAAAAATATTAAGTCTGATATCTAACAGCTCTCTTGCTTCAGTTGCTTTTAATCTGCTTTTAATGAAAATCCTGGAGATTTTCAGTAGACCCAGCTTGATAGGTAGTCACTACCTATTTCAATGAATATATGAAAATAATATAACTTAGCATCAAATGTGGTATAACAACTGCCTAAAATAGACAAAACACTTCTTGACATTTCGACCTGAGGGCCTTCGTCAGTACTCAGGAGAGTTAGTAGGAATGAAAGCCCTTTATGAAAGAAAAAAATAAAAAAATAAAAAAATAAATTTTTATGTATATCTATCACACATAAAAATGAGATAATGTTATTTCAAAATTCAAATGTGTTAAGTTATGAAGGGGACTACTTACTCACTTAACAGATCGGAGAACAATGATTTCCTTAGAATGAGGAATGTCAAAAAAGCATGTAGCAATCCAAGTTAATTGCACATTTTGTATTAGTAGTCTGTAAGGAAGGTTTTACGAGGAAAATTTGTCGAATATTTGGTAATTTAGGTAATTAGTTCATTGACGACATTAAATTAAGTAGAGAGACATTTCTTGCCAAAGACAATCATTTAGTTACAGGTAAATCTAGAACCTTAGAAGTTGTGTAGCGAGAGTTGATAGGGATACAGGGTGTGAAATGACCATATAATCGAAACAGAACCAAAATTGTGAAGTGAATTGTGAATAGCGTTGCGATCACTCTACATTTCCAACATATTAACAAAACTATATAAAATTACAATGCTTATTTTATATTATATTTTGATATAGGTAATTGGAACCATATTTTAGTTCTCATTGTTTAATTTGTAATAAATTGTATAAATTAAATAACCTGGGAAACAAGGTTAGGTTTTTGTGGAGAAAAAAAGGGGAAAGTCATGAGTAACTTATGTAAAAAAATTTTTGTAAATTAAGGGGCGTAACCAATAAACAGTGGGGGTAGTTAGTAGTTTGTTGGACAACCACTAACCATGCGGTTCGTATGAAAATGAAAGGGTTTTATTCATGTGTGATGAAACTCTTTAACCCTATTTATACCGGGGGTTTGAACGGGGGTGCGTGCAAACAAGTGACTCCATTCGCTTGCCCTTTTATGACTTCTAATATTTTTCCTCTACCGTATCACAAATGTGAAAATTTTGTTTGAAAAGTTCAAAGTTATCGGGGCGTTTGACGACATTTGTCAAACAAAGTGTCGAGCCGAAAATGGGGAAAATGGGGGTTGGTGATTTATGAAAAAGAAAAATGGTAGTATTTATGGACATCAGAGGTATGCCATAACATTAAACTATGTCGTTTGAATTTAAAAAAACAAAAAATAACACATCCAAAATGTTTTTGTGTCTTCATAGAAAAGAACCAAAATCATAGAATATTTAGGGATTTTTGCCATTTTTCGATAGGTGGTCGTATCGAATGGGGCCAAAACGCAGCATCTTGGATGTGAATTAAACTTTTTTGTTATTTTAGGTTAAAGAGAGATAAAACTTCCTAAAAATATAACTAAAAGGATAATTTCAGGTAATCGACAGAATATTTGAGGGGTGTGCCCTATCAACAAACCCCCGGTCATATCAACATCAAAAAACCCTGGTACAAATAGGGTTAAGGAACTATGTAGATACGTGTGTAGTAATAGGTTGTGTATTATTGTTGGCGATGTTTGAAATCAAAGGTATGCAAGGAGGTAGTTACAAAAGGATAACAGAAGACAAGATAGTCGAGCGTGCGAATCAGCGATCCTTCAACCCGTGTGTTGAGCCTTTAGACTGGAAATTTAGGACGAGAAACTTATCTGTGACCGAATTCACATCAGACGAGTTTCCAGGCTCTAATATGAATTATGAATAGGCCCCGAACTAGGGCATGAGTAGTTGAATCAGGCCTTTATATAGGCGCTGTTTATATGATCTCGGTTATCCAGGTAAACTTGTGATCATAATCAGTTGTAGCAGGCTAGCAGCTGAAACACAAGTGTTTATACACTGGCGGTCAAAAAGAACTGCTCAAATGTTGCTATTGTTGTATGTAACAGGAATCGTAACAATCAATCTTTTATTGTACACTAGCGGTCAAAAAGAACTGTTTAGATACAAATTCATAAAGAAGAAGCGAATATAGGAGAGAGCTTCATAGGAATTTTGGATAATTCTCTTATTCCAAGCAATATTTCAATAATGTAATGCAACCTGCCACACTTCCAAGATATAGTCAAACAATGGTGTCAGGAAGAGGGAGTGACAGAAATGGATTCGACTGCACAGTCAAAAGACCTTAACCATATCGAACATCTGTGGGACAATGTGAAAGCGATAGTGCAAGAAAGGAATTAATTCATAAAGCGTCCATGATTTATGTGTAGCTGTAAAGACTGTCCATATAGGATGAATTTCTTTTGAGCATTAAGATTACCACCTTAACAGAAAGTATGCCACGCCGGTGTAAGGCCGTCATCAATTATAAGGCCGAAGGAGGGTCAACAAAATATTAATATTTCATATAGCTTAGCATGTATCTAGTCTATATTTACTCTTATATTGTTAGAGGGACAGTTACGTTCATTTGAGAGCATTTTAACTTGTTTTGAGCAGTTCTTTTTGACCGCCAGTGTATTAGGAAGTTTTAAACTCGTCTCGGCTGGTTGGGTCAACGTGGGTGTGACACGCTGTTTACGAAAAAGAGTAACCCTAGTGGTAGGGAGAACCATGTAGCCTTACACTGTCTCGGCCTCCAGGGTTAACTTTTCCTACCGGTGCGTGCGCAATAGCGAATAGAACATTGATTAAAAAGACACTATCGCTTGCTATTTGTTTGCAATTTTATCATATAAAGGGTTGGCTTGGTATAGTTGTCTTGGGAGTATGATGTCCCCGATATACGAGATCAGATAAACAGCGCCCTAGTCTTTGACTTGTAAAGCAGTATTTCAGATAGGTAGACCGTAGACACTGAGAGCCATGCGAAGGTTTGCAGGTATTGTTCAGTTTAGGCCACTTAATAAATACTTCTATGATGAGAGAACATGCATTGGAAGTATATGTGAATATCCTGATACGGTTCCAGTAAAATAGTAATAGCAATAATAAAATGCCAACATCAACTAAGTCTAAGATGTCTACAAGACGACGACACAAGACAATAATAAAACGCATTCTGTTGGATTACTAACGCGGTAATATTCACATTGACGTTTATATTAGCTAAAATTAAACAGAGCATCTTAGTCCTATTTCAACTTTCTAACTCCAGTTATTAAACGTGCCAAACATCTTTGGTGTATAATTGTAAACGAACTAACACAGCTGTTTGTCGCGTCCGATAACCGCATTACCGCAGGAGAAACGCAAGTGACAAATAAGGCTATATACACCATATATGGCAGGGGCTCTCTCGTGTAATTGGGGTCTTTTTATGAGGGGTCAGCACTGCCAAGTATAGTAGAAAAATAAAGAGCCGGTCCTCCAGGAATTATTATATAGCTCAGTGGTAAAAATGTCCCCAGAAGTCATATATTCGGCCTTTTTGGAGCGAAAATTTTCCGATTTTTTGTCAAATTTTCGCTAATATGGTGATAATTATATGCAAATTTTCGGATTTTCCGTTTGTAAACATGTTTGTTGGAAATATCACTACAAATCGCCAAAACGACTGTATTTCAAGCAAAATAGATGGAAATATTGATCACAATGTAAGCTAAAAACATTTGGAGGTTTTTAGGCGAGATTTCTGGAAGGCTTTGCGTATTTTCGCTTCTCTAAAATTCAAGATTGGCAATAAATATCTTGGCTTTTAGGAAAGCTATTGAAATTAACTAAACTTACACACATAGATAAATGTTTTAGCTTTAAGATAATACAATTTCTAGTTGATTTGGTAAAATACTTGCAGATAAAATCGAAATTTTTTGCGTGCGTCGTTTACGACCGGACGGCAATGAGTTAAAAGCTTTCACAGCAAGTTATCAATATTAAAAAACAAGCGTAGGCTGCGGGGGAAATTTTTGTATGTGAATGAAGATTTAACAAGAATCAATCAGCAACTGTTGATGTATGCGAAAGAAAAGTTTGATACATTCTATACCTCGGATGGTCATATCTTTGTTAAGAGAAAAGATGACGGTAAAACTTCTATTATTAAGCGAAAAGAGGACTTTAGTACATATTCATGATTGATAATCTCCTTCCTTTTACCCTTTACTCAATTTTATTATACTTTGATAGCTATGAGTGCTTTTCCTATTACTTTGTCCTTTATTGTGTTTATTTTTCTCGCAACTAATTGTTTAACTATTGAGCAGCCCGAGGCAACTTTATATTGGTATCTTAATTTTAATGACGCCTAGTTTAATAATGCATAGAGCAGCTACTTGGACTCTTATTAGTCAATTCTTATGTATTGAAGATAAGGTGGTGGTATGCCACTTAGCTTATTTAGTTTTGTTAATTCTATTGTCTGGAGACGTTGAAAGTAACCCCGGTCCACTTAATTTAACACTAAATATAGGCCATATTAATGCTAGAAATTTGAATGTTGAAGACAAATTTGATGAGATTTCGTCTGTTGTTATCGAACACAAACTAGATATTTTTGCTGTTTCTGAAACTTGGTTAAATCAGAGTATTTCTAGTGATTCATTATGTATACCAGGCTTTAGTCCGATGTTTAGATTGGACAGAAAAGATGGTAGAAGAGCGGGGGGCGTTGCATTGTATGTTTCTTCTAGTTTAGCTTCTATAAGGCGTAATGATTTAGAACACAATGATTTTGAATTACTGTTTGTTGAAATCAAAGTCAATTCTTTAACATTTGTTTGTGGTGTTTGTTATCAACCACCAAATAATAATTCGGTACTTAATGGCGCTCTTTTGGATCATTTACAATTTTGTGTAGATAGTATAAATGCTAGACCCGGCACTTTTGTTTTACTTCTTGGGGATTTTAATGCTCATTTTGACGTAAAGGATATTCAGTCTAGTGACTTCGGAATATATTTTTATAGGTGGATAGAGTGCAATAGCCTTTTTCAAGTGATAAACGAACCAACCCGTATAACAGCACACGGTGCCTCAATACTTGATCTAATTATAACAAATTCTTCGGGATATTTTGTTAATTGTGGTACTTTAAGCCCTCCATATAATTGTGACCATTCTTTAGTTTATGCTCGGATGAGCATTTCCTTCGCAAAACAAAAATGTTATAAACGACACATTTGGGACTTAGCCAAAGTAGATTCTAATACGTTATGTCAAGCCCTGTCGGAGGTGAATTGGGATAAATTATTTCAGGATGTTGAAAACGTCGATGATTTATATAATGAGTGGTTTAATTGTTTTGAGCAAGTACTTAAAACCTTTGTTCCGAACAGAACAGTTGTTATTCGTCCAAGAGATAAACCTTGGATGACTTCTGGAATTAGGCGTGCAATTCGCAAAAGAAATAGGTTGTTAAAAGTTTTTAGGCGGCTGAAAAATTTAGTGGCATGGGAAAATTACAGAACGCAAAGAAATTATACCACATCGTTAATACGTTCAAGCAAGGAAAGATATTTTGCAAATCTAAATGTAGAATTACAGAACCCACATATTGGACCGAAAAAGTGGTGGGGGTTAGTGAAATCATTGTATGGTAATAAAATACAATCTGGAATCCCTACTTTAATTGAAAATGTCAGATATTTCCACGTGCGAACATGAGGTAAAAATTTTCCTAATAGTGTCGATGTTTCTAAAGCTTGTGGTGTCGATGGTGTGGGTAATTTTTTAATTAAAGCTAGTGCAAATGGTATTGCCAAATCTTTTTCTAGGTTTATAAATATCTCTCTTTCTAGAGGAATTTTTCCGTTAAAATGGAAGTTGGCAAGTGTAATACCTATTTTTAAAAAAGATGACCGCCAGTCAAAATTAAATTATCGACCAGTTTCACTTTTGATATCATTATCAAAAATTATGGAAAAAAAAGTTTTTACTAGGCTCTATAATTTTCTATTAGAAATTCAGTTTTTGAATCGTTTTCGAAGCGGGTTTCGCCCTGGTGATTCAACAGTAAATCAATTTATTTTAATTGTTCATAAAATATACGAAGCATTAGAATCAGGTAAAGAAGTTCGTATGGTCTTTTTGGATATTAGTAAAGCCTTCGATAAGGTTTGGCATAGAGGACTTATTTATAAGCTTGAGTTACTTTGTGTAGCGGGCCCTCTTTTAAAATGGTTTAAAAGTTATTTGTTCGGAAGAAAACAAAGGGTTATAATTGATGGCCAGTCATCTGACTGGAATGAAATCGAGGCTGGCGTTCCACAAGGTTCTGTATTAGGTCCATTACTTTTCTTAATTTATATAAACGATATTACTCAGGATCTTCAGTGTGACTCTTTTCTTTATGCTGACGATACTTCTCTTCTTGAAGTAGTTGAAGATATAGATATTTCTGCGGAAAGACTTAACAATGATTAATGAATGGACACATGACTGGCATCTTACTATAAATCCAGGCAAAACCAAATCTCTCACATTTTCAGCTAAAATGTTCAAACCAGCACATCCAACGTTATATTTTGCAAATGAGCCGATTGAAATTGTTAGTGTTGGAGTTAGTTATGGGGTTGGTGGTGGGGTTAGTTATGGGGTTGGTGATGGGGTTAGTGATGGAGTTAGGAATAGGTGTTTGGCTACTGGCTACTTGGCTAACCCTACCCCTAAGGGCCGAGAAGGAGGGCAGCTGTATGAAAGGCAATGGCTTTACTGTATATCAACAGAAAATTTTTGTGTAGACATAAATTACAACATTTTGTTTTGTTTGAATAGGGTTTAAATATCTTCATGATTTTCCACTTTATTATGTATTCCTTAAAAGGGTCTTTTTTCTTTAAACAGTTCTTGTTCACCTGTTTGTGTTATATATACCTCAATTAATGATAAGTATAAATCTACCAGTGGTCTATCACATGCATGTGCTGTGTAAGATTCATTCTGTTTGGCTAATCACTGTAATCAGCATAATTAAACAATATTAAGTAGAGCATTGCATCACTAGTGAAAGATGATTCACAAACTGATCCAAATAGGTGCCAAATTTGGATAAAGATTAGGAGTACAGTTATTAGACAACTCAGTCTAGACTAGTTGTTATGGCAGTGGGGTTGACATTTGCTATCTTGTGGTTTAGTCATACTGAAGTAATGTATGTAATTGGTTGGTGTACACCAGGGTTAACATTGGTTAACAACTGAGACACTTCAACAGTGATCGAAGACTCACAGCTCTATACCAGCCTACTCATTGATGCATTCTTGTTGAAAATTGTTCTATTATTTTAGAAATGGATTGGTAATAACCGGAAGCGGTGTTCTGATGAAGCAGTGTCCAGTTGTTCTTCTCTACCCAAGAAACAGAAGCCAGCCCCAAGTATCCGTGGATGCAGTGGATACAATTTATTTTGCTCTGATTTATTTAAATCAAGTATGTAATACCATGTACAGTTCAACTACCATTTAACGTGTATATTAACTATATTTGACATAATGCTAAAAGGTAGTTAAAGCTTTGTTTTTTTAATATACATGCTATCCAAATCCAAATGTTAAAGTTTATGAATTTCATTATTATTTGAAGAAGATTATTTGTTTTACACCTTAAAGTTTAATCTTATGCCAATTATGCAATTTTAGATGAAGTTAGATGTATTTCCATTTTGGCTGAAAGAAACAAACTAGCATCTGCAAAGTGGAAAGGTTTATCACTGGAAGAAAAGAAACAGTGGATCACCAAAGCAACAGAACAAAAATCTGCTCTGCCTTCCCAGTTGGATCCTGTAACAAAGCAAAAACGTATTGACCACCATATCAACTTAATTGCTAAGGAAGTATGTACTATATACTAAGAAAAATTACACAATACAGTACATGTTAGACTGAGCAACTGTCAGTACCTCACTTGTATTGTACTGATTTACTCAAAACATACCGCTTTTGGCCCATGATCCTAAGAATCATTGTGATTTGCAGACATTGTAATTTTAATTGTAGATGCATTCATACTAAAAGCAGCTAGAAAATGGCAACTAACATGTGCTTGATTGAGGCGTTGTAAACTGTGAACCCTCTGATGACCCTGCTGGAACCGGGGTTGTAACTGCTGTTAATAATAATCCCAGAAGGCCACAATTGCATTTTTACAACAGCTCTGATTAGATTTTAAACATTGTCTTGTTAATTGCCATTGGGGGGGGGGAATTACGATTAGTAATTTTACTTCGTTCATTTGACCTTCTTCCACTTGACTAATTAAATTATATATATATATATATATATATATATATATATATATATTTAAATATTTGTTTAGTTGAGTTTCTTGGAAACTATGGGATGTCAGTCAACTTGCATGCTGCTGAAATGCTCAGATGTTTTTGTGTTGGGGTCATCGGCAGGCAGAAGTTTCCTTCATGGTGACCCAAGCATCTTATGCAAATTTCAAAGTTTTTTTGGTATGTAAATATATAAAGATTACATAGTTGCGTGGAAATATAGAATTTATTTTGAGTGTTTAATTGCATATTATATATTTTTATTAGCATAATATTATTTATTATAATAACTTGTAGGTACACCACGTAAGTATTAAATACTGCAAAGCTTTCGGTCCGTTAACCCGGACCTTCATCAGTGCAATTCATCCGGGTTAACGGACCGAAAGCTTTGCAGTATTTAATACTTACGTGGTGTACCTACAAGTTATTATAATTACTAAAGTCGCCATGCAATCATACAAGAAAATTATAATATTATTTATTGCATGAATTTCAAGCGATTTAAATCAAACCTCACGCGAGCGTGGTATGCAATACATGTCCAGGCTGGCCTGCGCGCAATGCAATTACTCATTATAGAAGCTCGACCCCAAGGACGACCACGACAAAGAAGACGGCGACCCTTTTTTTGACCTCGTCGACGCTCGGTAAAAATTCAATATTTGTCGCAAAATATTGCTAGCAGGAAGGCGTAGCATACTTGATGTCTCATGGGACGTTTCGAGTGCGAGCAAATGATAGCGTTTATCCCTTTTTAGACGCGTCTACAATAATAACCTTTGTCCATCCGTCGGTCGTCGGTCGGGACTTTAATATATGCATGGATGAAAATTCTTGTGGGTTTCATTATTTACAATTGCACATGCGCACGCGTCTTCATTAGTACGGATTTGCTTTTTGTTATGTATACCCCTTTTTCACTATTCAGATGTTGATGAAAAGATGAAATCCACCCATGAAGATGTTCGGCAGTTGTTCAATACCAGGTATAGTAAGTGCGATTATTAGACAATGCATTTTCGATTCGTATCAGTTTACCAGCACATACCAGCGCCACTCACAAACCCTAACCATGATTTTCCTCCTCTGTGACCGTGCTTGACGGTTGGCTTGACACAGTTGCGATTAAGCTCCTCAGCTGAGCCAACTCGGTTATTCAGGGTGGCAACCGCTACACGTCGCTTTATTGTCGATGCATGTAGAGACGACTGGCTACAGCTATTATATTGTGTCTGTTAGCTGGGTTGCTATTTTTACCTCGTAGATAGAATATCCGCGTAGATAGAATATCAGTCAAGTATTGATATCAATATCAGGGCCGTAACTAGACCAACAATTGCGGGGATTCATATATTCGGTTTTTCCCGACAGAACAAGAACATTTTTTGTCAGTACATTTTTTCGAAGTATGTCGTTAGCTGTACTTTGTGAAACAGTCTGGTGGAGTGTGAGCGATTTTCTCAACAAATTTAGCATGCGTTCTTAACCTTTCTCATAATATTATTAATAGTTTCAAAACCATTTTCTACCGAAATATTTAAATAACTTCGATGTCAATGCAGAGTATAGTCGGGCCCAGCATGTACTGTATTTTGCAAAATGAAGTGTTCTACAAAGTGTGCACAATAAATACCTCATCAAAATGACGTTTATAATACAGTAATATCAACATATACATGTATCAATGCGTTGCTCTTGGTATTTGTATGATACTCTCGAGAATATTTCAAAACAACATTTTTGACACTTTGTACTGACCAAAATGCGCGAAGAAGGCTTGGAACAAGGTTGATGAAGTTATCTCGGGAAAGGTCTATTGTGCACTTGAATTCGGAAGCCAGATGACGCAAATAGACCAATATTTTGAGTATTGTGTGACTTAGTTTGTCAAAATGTACATTTTGTCTTGTATAGGTGAAGCAAGAGGAGAAGTAGGACTGAAGGTGCCATATATATCTGGTGGCTTTCATGTAGAAGGACTACCAGCAGACGTGCCTTTCAAGAGACCCAGACAGTACAGGTCTGTGGAAATACAAATGATCATGGATCATAAAGACAACATTACATTTGTTATCGAAGATAGTCAAGACAAGATAGGAAAATCAAAAGAAACTGAAGACACTTTTCCTACACACTCGAACCCATGGCCTAGTTCCAGCACTAACCCCATCACTAACTTGATACCTAACCCAAACACCAACCCTCTACCTAAACCCAAACACCAACCAGCCAGCCAACCCCAACTTACACCCAAAGCCTACAGTAGCTCTAGCCCTCAATGTAAACATAAAGAAGTAGCCAGTGACCTAAAGTTCGAAATTGGGCCAATAAGACACTGCACTTAATAAATTATGCATATCATAGCCAACTAGCTAGCAACGTAGCCTGTAGCCACAGCCTACAAAGTACGGGAATAAGAGGCCAGGTATTCTAAAGTTATGCCTCAAATATTCAGCACTGTTGCTACAGTAGGTAGATCTGTAACAATCAGTGCAGTCTTCAAACTGGCTGGTATAGACTGTATAGTCACAGTGAATAATAAACAAATAAAGGGTCATAATCATAGCTGGAAATAAAAACCTGTGTTTGCCAGCATTATTTGCACAGATTCTTTTGGTGGACTTGAAGAATAAAAATAGACTGCACATATAGTGTGATTTGAGATCAAAACGGACTGGTAGTCACTAGTCAACATACTACATACATACTCATACTATCAATATTATCATTATCATACCTTTACTTTCTCTGTTGTCAATGCAGCTTCTTCGGCAGCTTTTTTAATTGCATCAGAGCAGGTTGTTGATACCATTCCTGCGTTGTAATGCCTCTCAAGAATATCAATTTGCGCTTTTGACAGTTTTGAATAATTTCTCGGTCTGTTGCTCATATCGATAGTCGATAATATTTAATGAGCTATATGCAAATTACTAAATCAAACTGACCAAGATCAGGCCTTGAAGGAATTCCCCAAAGAAATCAGAAAAGCACGCGAGACGAAACGCTGAAATAGCTCATCATTTCCCCAATATCCACTTTAGTCCATTATGTACCCTACACAGGTGACTCAAGTAACAATCTGGCATGGGTATGTCCCGCGTTCTAAAATTTAGAATACTGGCTATATACCCATTTAGAACGGGCGAAACGGGTGCTGAGTGACTGTCTAACTCTTCTGACTAATATTTCTCATTTAGTTTCAACGAAGCAAGTGATATCACGTTTGAGCCTGGTAATCTTCCAAATGAAGCTCTCGTATCAGGTATGCATTGTATACAGTGATACCATGGATGATTGAAGAACTTTAAAAGAGTGCTGATATCCTTGTTGATACAGTGTTTGATTTTATTGTAATGATTCACACTGTGGCCTTACAAATGGCTTTTCCATTTGATCTGATATTTGCTTTATAATGACTTTAAAAACCCAGGATTGTGTATGAGACTATATTTCTCTCATTTACAGTCAGTACATTTATGTTACAAAATATCAAAATATGAATGTGTGTCAGTGTAAAGATGGCTGTAAACAGCTGTGGTATACCACGCTTGTATTTATGAATACAGTAGTTCACTTTGTGATGGGGGATAATGAAAATCAATCAAACAAGCAATACAGGAATTTAATTACTTAGTTATAGAATCAATAAGAAAACATTTTTACCTTGAACTTATACCCCAATTAACATTTATTGTTTTCAGCACAAATAAATTTCTGCATTTATGTTCTTACTGGATAATCTGATATTTAATATTTATTAAGTTAAATAGAATCTTATAATTTAGATGAAAAAACTCTGCTTACCGCAGTTATTAGATGCAAGAGATTATTGGATTCTCTTGTTATTACCAAGAAAGTATATACCTGGGAAGAACAAATGACAGTTTTTCATGAAGACTGGGCCAATGCAAGACACATAATATTTAATTGTGTTATTTCTGGTGAACATTTACAACCAGAGAAATGTCCCTTTTGCCTTGTGAAAGATGCACATATACGTACAATGTCACCAGTGTGGTCTATCATTTATTCTTTGTGAAGTTTGTGATGAGAAAATACATTCTGGTTCAGCTTTTCATGACCAAGAAATTTGGAATGGGAAATTTTTTGACTTGGCCTCACCAATGGAAAAATGGGATAATTGTTCAAAGATTGAATCAGGTTTATATATGCATTCTTTCACTTTATGTGCAACCTTAACTCATCCATGATGAACACCCTTACGAAGCAGGCACTAACAGTACTGTATGACATGAATTGCTTTTACATATTGTAGTTTTATTATGTTTGTTTGTTTGTTCAGAGAGAATATTGCCTTTTGAAAATGAAAACTGCTCTTCATGTAAGACACCAGAATCTTTGATATTTACCTCCAAAAAGGAAACTGTAGCTGTCATAACCACTATATATCTTAGATATGTATGTTAACCCAAGTGGAAGTGCAAACCCTTGGCAAGTAAAATTGTCTGGTGTTAGGATGATGAAGTGGCACCAATTTCGGTAAGCTGACAGCAATCCACAATCATAGCAACATGCCGGGTCTACATTTTACCAGAATTCATTCCTAACTAGAAAATCCCTAAAACGCCTAATGATGTGAACTTTTAGCTAAACAAAGGAACCAACAACACGTTTTAGGTTCACACTCCAAGTTGCATTATAACCGACTGGATAAGGATTTAGGTAACCATTTGTTTGGAGTGTGGGATGCCAGTTTAGCCAATTAGCTGTTCATTGATAAAAAAATACTAAAAATACAAGGAGAAATACAATCGACCCAAAGACCTTTTCAGCTGAACCTATCAATAACCCACAATTTCTTACTTACTAATCGCATCTCGAGATTTTAAAGTTGCCTGAAGTTTCCAGTCCGTATATTCTTGGGTTAAGGGCAGTAAAGAAGAAAGGCGTTGATCACTGTATTAACCAATTACACTGCAGCATTCAACACTTTGGGAAGATAACATTAGGAGACTACTCGGATATGGACATGAATTAAGGTCATCTCTTTTGGAACAATAACAGCGACAATAGTGACGAAGCAGATGATGATGTAAATGATGAGGAAGTCGATTTGGTTGATGATAATATCAATGTTGATAACACGTTTATCATATGAACATTTGGATAATTTATGACTTCTATGACCTTCAAAATATATATGCAATAATATACCACTTCACAGTGGAGTCACTTCAGTTATAGCTGACGTGGGAAAAGATACAATGTAGCTATAATAACGGGCCGTCTTTAAGTGGTGGGGGGGGGGGGGTTATTTATATTGAAGTAGTTTCTATTGAAAGTGATTATTTTAACAACCTATTAACATGGATATATGAACATTAGCTGCCTACGTTCCGGCGTCCCTGTATATATTGGTTACTGAGTTTCATCTCTCATGCTAGGTTTGGTAGGTTAACAAATTTGGGATATTATTACATATATTATATATATATCAAACGACCCTAAATTTTTTTTTCCAATTTTTAATAATTATGAAGATATTTTTGAGGTAAAATTTGTTATCGTCTTCTCAGAATACAATGACCGCACTGAACATGGTGAAAAACGACCCTAAAATTGTTTTTTTTTTCAATTTTTAATGATTATGAAAATATTTTGGGGGTAAAAATGGTTGAGGGCGGGGTTGTGCTACGTTGATTCTGAGATATTTGTAGAAGCGAAATGGTTAATAGTCTAATAAAAAATAATAAAAATGCAAAAATTTCCAATTTTTGGGTCGTTTTTCACCATGTTCAGTGCAGTCATTGTAATCTGAGAAGACGATAACAAATTTTACCCCGAAAATATTTTCATAATCATTAAGAATTGAAAAAAAAATTTAGGGTTGTTTTTCACCATGTTTAGTGCGGTCATTGTAATCTGAGAAGACAATAACAAATTTTACCCCCAAAATTTTTTCATAATCATTAAAAATTAAAAAGAAAAATTCTAGGCTCGTTTTTCACCATGTTCAGTGCGGTCATTGTATTCTAAGAAGACGATGACAAATTTTACCCCCAAAATATTCTTATAATCATTGAAAATTGAAAAAAAACAATTTTAGGGTCGTTTTTCACCATGTTCAGTGCGGTCATTATATTCTGAGAAGACGATGACAAATTTTACAATTTATTTTTTTATATAAGTGCACGGATATATTTATATATGACTATATATATATCAACTTAAAATAGTAGTTTATCTTAAAGGGGGATGGCAATAAAAATATCTACTTTAAAGGAACTTCATGATATATATGTAATAATATCCCAAATTTGTTAACTTACCAAACCTAGCATGAGAGATGAAACTCAGTAACCAATATGTACAGGGACGCCGGAACGTGGGCGGCTAATGTTCATATATCCATGTTAATAGGTTGTTAAAATAATCACTTTCAATAGAAACTACTTCAATATAAATAACCCCCCCCCCACCCCTTAAAGACGGCCCGTTATTATAGCTACATTGTATCTTTTGCCACATCAGCTATAACTGAAGTGACTCCACTGTGAAGTGGCATATTATTGCATATATATTTTGAAGGTCATAGAAATCATAAATTATCCAAATGTTCATATGATAAACGTGTTATCAACATTAATATTATCATCAACCAAATCGACTATCGACTTCCTCATCATCTACATCATCATCTGCTTCGTCACTATCGTCGCTGTTATTGTTCCAAAAGAGATGACTTTAATTCATGTCCATATCCGAGTAGTCTCCCAATGTTATCTTCCCAAAGTGTTGAACGCCGCAGTGTAATTGGTTAATACAGTGATCAACGCCTTTCTTCTTTACTGCCCTTAACCCAAGAATATACGGACTGGAAACTTCAGCAACTTTAAAATCTCGAGATGCGATTAGTAAGTAAGAAATTGTGGGTTATTGATAGGTTCAGCTGAAAAGGTCTTTAGGTCGATTGTATTTCTCCTTGTATTTTTAGTAGTTTCTTATCATTGAACAGCTAATTGGCTAAACTGGCATCCCACACTCCAAACAAATGGTTACCTAAATCCTTATCCAATCGGAAATGAAAAAATGGTTCAAGTAAAGTTAGAGGTTTCCAGTGGCGATACAGTTTGTCAGGTCTGCTTGTATAAAATAAAGGAATACATCTCCAATTATGGTACAGAAAACGGTAGGAATCACAGTAACATCCAAGATGATCCACCTTTGCAGCTATCCAGAAGTAACATCCAAGATGATCCACCTTTGCAGCTAGCCAGCAATAACATCAAAAGTGACCCACCTTTGCAGCTATGCAGCAATAACATCCAAGGTGATTGACCCTCCCAGCACTAGTGAACTAGTGCCTCTACAAAACGAAAAATTAAACATGAAGCAAAGGAGCTGCTGAATGACCTGGTTATTTCGAAAGGAGATGGACAGAAACTGTTTCACGATGTTTGCGATAAAATACTCATAGGCAACAGACCAAGTAAGAGGTTGTCTGACGTCGTCGATGGTCTCGTAAAAGCGTATGAAAAAGAGCCTTCTAGACCAGCTGGAAAGACCAGAATTTTAAGTAGTGTTGCCCACTCATTCTCTAACAAAGAACTTAAAGACAAATTCTATAATGACTATAAAATAATGCAAGCACATAGACAAGCCAGTGAATATAGACCTGGGGCGACGCTACCAAAGAGCAATAAGTTTGTAACAAAATACAAAGTTTTGTTTGAAGACATTGTGTTTCCTAAACTTTATCCATTATCCTAATAATACAGAACTTTCTTCTCATAGAATGGCTTCTTGTGACAGGATTTCAGATTTGATAGGTGGAGGTAAACAACCTGTTCATTGCCTGAAGGATGGCAAACACCATCTTTATGAGAAATATAAGGAAGAATGCTCTAAGCAAGGATCCAGGCCAATAAGTGAAACTAGATTCTTGGAAGGACTCAAAGCCGGTAATTTTAAAGAAATGGTTGAAATGGCAGGACTATGCAACATCTGCGATGATGTAGGTGCTCGCAATTTCGAAAGTTTTAACACACTCCTTTTGAATATTGAAGAAGAAAAGGCATCGCTTCAAATGGCAGTCTAATGGCAGCCAAACTGGATGCAAGCAGTCTGGTTTGTAGCAGGGAACTAACATTAAAATGTAATTTTCAGGCAAATCCTTGACCATGTGGTTTGTCTTGACATTCCAAACTTTTAAGAAGTAGTTATACTCTTTAGGGTGTTCTTCTTGTAATTGCTTCTTCTTCTTTTTAGACCCCCCCAAAAAAATTAATAACCGGGCACGCCTTTCTTGTCGTTTCTTGCAGAGTTCATCAGTACTGCCCCTCGTCAGATGAATAGGTTTGCCACCACAAGGAGCTCCATTGACGCTATTTGTATACACAGTTATTGCAGATTCAAGATTCTGACACAGCTTTTCATTATTCAGTTCTCCATCAACAATGTTTAACCCATTGATTGTAGATGGTATATATACATTAGAATGTCCTAAGGCAAGACATTCATTTTGTAATTCAACCTTGTTGAGATAACTTCCACCAGCAAATCTTGTTGTTACTATAGTACAAATTATACCATGGTTAATATGTCATTCAGTCCACATAAACTGCACTTCATGGACGGATGGCCCTTCATCTGTGGCACCATCTACTCTGATACAGTCAATCATGACTTTTTAACATCTCCAAATCACTGGCATGTTGAGCTGGCTTCTTGTGATGTACTTTGTGAGCTTTGACTACTCCTATGCAAGTTTCTGGTGTAGTTTCTGTCTCGAAAAAAATAAACGATGTTGTTTGCAGAGTTGCAGTGTATTTATTTAGAAAGTCAGTCGCTGTAGTCAGCTTGGGATTTCCAGCTTCTGCAAGTATCTTGTGTTGCTTATGTGTAAAGGTAGAGTCTAATCGAAATCCAGCAGCATCATCCCTATTTAAAATTACTTTATCTCTTCCATCTTTAAGATGCAGAAAATCTAATTCTTTGTAAAATGCACAGCTCTAATGAGCATCAACATTAAGTTTCACTGAAAATCCTTTCCTTGCACGCTTCGAAACAATCCTAGCTGCACCAAAATATCGTTTTGCAGAAAGTTTTCCCTTATTCTTAACACAGCACAGTTGAACTATATAGTACCATAACCAAATTGAACCCCATACTTCTCTTGCAAGTGTGCTTGAATACGTTTGTATGTCAGCTTTGGCCCACTTTTCACATTTCCACTGAACGTCAACACACCAGTTCTTCTCCAGGAATCTGCCCCAATCCAATTCTCGCGGGCGAATTTTTCAATATCTTTTCCAATATTGGGATACTTTAAGACCGTTCTGGATACACGATTGGGAACTTTCCTCTTGAGTAAGTAACGGCGGGCAATTTCTTTAGCAATAGGGCGCTTTTTGTATTCTTTAAGAATAATTTCTTGTTTATGAATTTTATTCTGCAGTTGAGCGGAATCTGCCGTAACTTCTTCCAAATGAACCCAGTCTTCTGGGTTGTCGCTTTCTGACTCAGTGACAACTTCCTGATCTTCTCTGCTGGCTCCTTTTCTGACAGCAAGGAATGCTTGATATGATTGGTCTGCACAATTTTTCTCAATGTCAGTTAGATCACTGTTGTGAATGAATCTGATAAGACCTTCAAGAAGTTCCTTTAAACTTTCTTCAGACAGGTTGTTAATGTTAAGTTTCAATTCTTCAACAAATGAAAGCCAGTTCATTTTATTTTCTTTAAGCATTATTATCAAAGCAGATTGACGTGGTATTGTGGTTGATTGTGTAGTACTTTCTGCTTGTTCCTGCATAACATATGATGATATATTTTGCCCTTCTAAAGATTGTTTATCCTTACCAGTACTTCTTTCCACTGAATGTTCATCGCTGGCATCACCACTTATCCAAACACATGATTTGTCTTCACTACTGGTCTGTGACGAGCTAGCAGTAAAATCATACCCCATACTAACATTTTTCGCTTCCGCTATCTTATTTACAGCTCTTTTAATCTCTTGATACTCTTCTATTGCTTCATAAACCATGGCTTTTTCCTTATTTAGATCGGAAATACCTATTGCTTTTGCCTTGTTTGCTGACTTTCCTTGACCACATGCTACTCTGATTAATCTTCTATCCTTTTCATTGCTTGCTAACTCACACATTCATTGTAAACTGTCTTTGTCTACTCCAGACGACAATTTTTTTTGAGGAATATATTTAGAAACACACTGAACAAGTTTTCTAAAGTCAATATTATCAACAAATTCGCTTACAAAGAACTGATTAAATGAACGAAAAATTATAACAGGAAATTGAAGTAGACGTCAAATAGCTTTGTCTGATTTGTACACAGTTCCAAAAAACTGTCTGTATAATACTGATAGTGGAACAATGCCCTTTTTGCCTATTTCATTCGCAGCCATAACAACAGGTTTACACTTAACACAAATTCGATCACCATGAATATCGCTACAGTGTGTTTTCACTGCCATAACAAATTCAGCTAAAGACATGTCCTTAATACATGTTATATACAGATCATCGTTTACTTTTCGCCCTTCTGTGAGATTCTGCTTAACATATTTCATGTATTTTTCAAGACATTCATCTGAGTTTAGGTGACATTCATTTGTGTCCCCCAAAGCTGATAAATCTACATCTTTGGGGCTTCTGGAAAATCCTGGACAGATTCTGCACTGGTGGTTGCACTCTGTGGTGCTGCAACAGTAGAACTGTAGATCATACCAGCATTTGCGTTTTGCCTTACCAAAGGTGGAATGGAAGGGTCATTTTCAGTGCTATGACTGCTATCACTGCTAATATAAACATCTGTGCTCCCAGGTGATTCATTGGTATTTACACTAGGAACTTCATGACGCCTTTTCTTTGATATCTTCTTCTTGGATTTAGCTTTGTTGAGCTCTTTCAACTCTTTTTCAAGCATAGTTTTCTCTCGATTTTTCTCAAGGATACTTGCCAGAACCATAGACAGTTGATCTTGATGACTTCTTTACATACTGATATCCAGATACATCCACTTTCTTCCGGGCCTCTTCAAATAATTTTCCTTTATTTAACAGAAGACTTGCATCATCCTGGCATCACTAAAAAGCAGCAGCATTAACTCCTATTTGATAATTCATTGGATTGACATATGTGAAAATTTTTCCTCTTTCCTGCAACTCAGCTGAACTTAACTGAACAAGTGTTTTCCCATGCTTATTGTCTTCCTATATTAAAATTAAAAGTACAGATCTAGGAAATGTATAATAAAATTACAATTTTACATTTATACAGATATGATGATGGATATTTTCGACGAGGGGTTACAAAATTTCAAAAGTCAATGAAGAAGGGGTTATGTAGATCCCTGACCTGAAGCAGGAGAATGTACCCTATCAGAAAATATTTGGCCTCTTAGCCTTGGGAACGTACACATGATAGAACAGAATATTCTATGAATGATGAAAATTTGAAGTAAGAACTAATAAACTTTTGATTTGTCAATGGATTATGTCCCTTGGTCAAGATGGTCAAAAGCCCAATCACCACCATGGTTGGCACCAAGCTGAGAAACCCTAAAAATATAGAGCCCCTTAGCCTTGCAATATGTTGTGCACCTGTAACATGAAGATCTATTTCAGAACCATCCTTGAAAACTGTCAAACTCTGCAGTCACCCCACCCCCTCTCCCTTTTGCAAGCGAAGGAGGGTGTGCACCCCTGCATCAAAAATATATCCCAGACAGAAGATATATAAAATACTAAAAATACCCTGCAAACTGAACAAAATATTGGGTCATAGTGATTTTTGTCATAAAAAATAATAACTGGTTGAAGTGAAAGTCTCCTCGTGGCAACTCTGTATTTTTTCCTGCTCAGCTGACTCAGAGACAAAATGTGGGATAGTTCCTTCGGCACAATTCTTTAGAATTTCATCATCATCGATCTCAGTTCCGTCAGACATGCAAATTTTCACGTTTCTCACATCAGCCATCCCAAGTTTTTCTTTGCATGTTCATACAATGTTTTAAAAAAACTATGTCAACAACTAATAACATTTATTATTTATATTACACTAGTAAATAGAGCAATACAGTCATGAGGAGATGCGGTTCAATATGTATGTTTATTTATGAAAAATTATTTAAACATCATATGTATATATGTAAATTAAAATGTTGTATACTCAACGTACCTTTTTTTAATAAATCTTCCAGGCTATCAGCAACAACAGCCTTTTTCTGACTGTTGCCCCAACCTTTAAGAAATATTTCGCAAATACACAATGGATTTCGATTACTTAAAAATATACACATTGAATTCGAAGGAGAAATTTACAATAGCCTATAATAGCGATAACATGATGTAAAGGGTATAACCGCTGACCACATCTTAGAATTGAACAATAATTCCCCTGGGTATTCTCCGAGAGGAAGGGCTTGTTTGTTGTAAAAGTTGCGATTTCCCCGGTGATCAAGGGCCAATTTTGAAATCAATCCCTGTGCAAAGTCCCCTCATTTCAAGTGGTCAGCCCGAGGGCCCCCCTCCAGGGATGGCTGATGACACATGCATCACCCATATTAAAGTAATGAGCCCTTTCCTCTTGTTAAACTTTCCTCAATGGTTGACCTAAGTTTCATGAATTCAGGGTACATATGATATGAGACCCGATATAAAGTACATGGAATAGTCAAAATACAAATAACTAAATTTATATTACCTTCAATAGTCTTGTTGCAACACAAGCTATTGCCTTAGAAAAAAGTCAAATGAAACTGAATTGAAATGTAAAATTCATTTCCCTTTTGATCATTGTTCTCAGACAAAATTAGAATTTGAAAAAATTCATACTTCAGCTAATTACGAACGTTACAGAGCAAAAATTGTCACTGAACGAAATGACTCCAGGTTAAATAACCCCTAACACCTTCAACTCCAAGGATGCAGAGCAAACTGTGATATTCAAGTTGTTATTGATCACTATGCATGTGTTGAATATCTTACAAAATATGCAGCTAAAGGTGAATCATGGTCACCTTTATTGAAAACGGCATTTAATTCTATTGTGCAAAATGTAGACAGTAAGAACAAGATTATGATGCTCAGGAGACAATGCATTATTCACTCTCTTTAAAGCTTCATAGTTCATCATTTTAAGTCATTCATACCAGTTAGTTTAAATGGTTCACATAGAGTACACGCCACACTGCAAGTATTGAGAAAGGTGAATCATGCACAGATTACTCAATCCTTGATGTGTATGCTAATTGCCAACAATATAACTATTCACAAAATAAGAAGAACCTGCTGAAGAACCTTCTTGTTGTGTTTCTTTCCACACCCAGGATTTATAGTGATTGTAAAGTATATTTTATAAAACTCTATCAAAATAAAAATCATTCACAGTGCCCACTGTTCTTATTGCTGCCGCGCGCCAGCGTGGCAGCACACTATTCTTGACATGGCTTAGCGACCTGGCGAACTATATATTGTCGAAATCTCTATTTGTGTCTGTTAACATTTCGGGGGGGAGTTTTTACAGAATGAGGGGGAGCGCACTGAGTTGCCAAGCAAGATCTTGTGCCCGCGGTACATTTCATTCCATGTGCTTAGATTAGAAGTCGGAAGTCTAAATAGAAGAAAATATTTAAGAAACTGAAAAACAAAACGATATGGCTGATTTACATATTGCTGGTAATTTTCATCAAGGCAGTGAACATTTTAGTGTTCAATCTAGAGGTAAGCAATGTGCTTTCATGAGCTTATCGGCAGTTTTAACAGCAGAAAATATCCCAATTTCAGATTGGTCAATAATAACTTTAAATAATGTCTTATTGCAAGCTGACAAAATGTATTTAAAAGCTCTCAACAGTGGCTTAATTGTTTTAGACCCAGGTATCGAATTTTTGTCTGTAGATAACTTACCAAAAGTTGTTGGTGTTTCATGTTGTGGGAGCATGTTTTCATACGAAATCGAACTGCCGGTGGTAGCAGAAGATGTTAATTTACCCATTGTGGTAGAGCCCATTGAGGCACACAATAACACTCAACTACCTATGAGGGTAGAACACACAGAACTACCCATTGTGGTAGAGCCCTTTGAGGCACACAATAACACTCAACTACCTATGAGGGTAGAACACACTGAACTACCCATTGTGGTAGAGCCGTTTGAGGCACACAATAACACTCAACTACCTATGAGGGTAGAACACACTGAACTACCCATTGTAGTAGAGCCCTTTGAGGCACACAATAACACCCAACTACCTATGAGGGTAGAACACACTGAAATACCGATTGTGGTAGAAAACACTGAGCTACCCATGGTGGTAGAATCTATGGATAAAAACCTTATTTGGTTTATTAATTATGAACAGGAGCTTCAGGGTCTTGTTATAACTGACAATGTTGAGTCTCATTACTATACTCTTCATTCGGCACTTTTGAATACATTCATTAGTCATAGTTCTGCTATTTTAATTTTAGAGGGCTATATGATGGCAATAATAAAGCAATCAAACTTTTTCTATATATTTGATTCTCATGCCAGAGACAGAAATGGCATGCCTGATCCTAATGGCACTGCAGTTGTCATTAAGTTTGATAATGTTCTAGATTTGGAACAATTTTTGTATTCTCTTTCGACAAAACTACATGTCAATTTATTTGAAATAGTACCTGTGTATGTAACAAAAACTAATGTAAGCCCAAGCAAGGCTAAAGATTGTAGAAAAAGAAAACAGTCAAAAGCAATCAGGCTCAAAAAAGTGAGTGAGTCTATGAAAAGAAAGCGGTCAAAGGAAACTGACAGTGCTAAACAGATCAGGCTTGAGAAAGATAGACAAGCCAAAAAACAAAAGCGTGGAAAAAAAGTGTCACAGCCTGCAAATGAAATTGATCAAGAAAATTATTTAAAAAATTTTGACAACACAAAGTATGGTGGTATTGAAGAGCAATGTTGGGCTAAAGCTAACATCAACAAGTTTTGTAAATCTATGCAATATACTGTTTTTTAATGTACAATTTGTCAGGAGGCATGGCCCCTGAAAGCTAAACCATGGACACCTTATGTGTGTTCAAGATGCTCTAGAGATAAAAAGTATCCTAGAAAATTTTCATCTGAAAATTCCATGATACCTTCATCTGTCCCAGATGAACTGCAAAACTTGACTCAAGTTGAGGAAATGTTAATTGCTCGTGCTTTGCCAATAATGAGTGTATATTAAACCTGGTGGGCAAAGGGGGTATTAAAGGCATTGTATTAACCTGCCTCAAAATGTCACAGAACTTGCAAAATCTTTGCCAAGATATCCCAAGCATTTGGCAGTAATTATTGTCAAAGTTAAAGGCAAGGACAACACATTTCAAGATGTCAGAGTAAGAAAACAAAAAGTCTACAGTGCTTTAGTTTGGCTAGTGAATAATAATCCACATTATTCTGAAATACTAATTAATGATCACGCATTGCATTCACTGCCTGAAAATGGTGTACCACCAGAACTTATGACTGTTGAGACTAATGATGATATTGTCTCAGACAATGACAGTTTTCCAGATATGGGTCCCCCAACTGATAATCCTTCTGAGGATATTATTTACAATGAGTCAACAGAGATGAGTAGTTTTTTACCTGTTGGTGAACAACAACAACAGGAAATTGAAGCTGTTAGAAATAAGCTCTGTGGAAATGAGCCAATGTCCTGGCCTACAGTTGATAATGAACCAATAAATGAGTATCAAGTGCCTTATTTAGCAACAATGGCTTTCCCAACATTATTTCCTGATGGAAAAGGTGATTGTACCAATCAAGAACTCCTGAGAGATGTTCCTCTTCTGGAAAAAATAAAACATCTTCTAAAGTTTGCTGAAATTATTGATGGTAAATGGGTATACCGTTTTGCAAATCACCCTAGGTTTCCTTATTGGGCCTTCAATATGATTCAAAGAAAACGAATTTTGCAGCAAAGTGGGATATTCCTGAAACAAAATCCAGGTGAAGCACATCTCACTATAGATGAACTGCGTGAAATGGCTGCCAGTAACAGTGCTAATGTTTTTATGTCTAAAGTTTCCAGATATGTTGGAAATATTGCAGGTACAAATGCTTACTGGAATAAAGTGCAAGAGGAACTTAAAGCTATAATAACAAATGTTGGACCACCAACATTATTTTTTACTTTTTCCTCAGCAGATATGCATTGGCCTGAGTTGCATGCATTATTTAATGCTGATAGAGACTGTGAAAATTCTAATATTTCCAGTGAATCAAGGCGACAAAATGTCATTAACAATCCTCATCTTGTGGACTGGTTTTTCACACAGAGACTAGAAAGCTTTGTTAAACACTGGCTTTATGAAACACTTGGTGCAAAGTGGCACTTGTTCAGATATGAGTATCAAGGTAGAGGTAGTATCCATTGTCATGGTACTGCTAAATTAAATAATGACCCAGATTTGTGTCAATTAACTCAGACTGCTTTGAAAGGTTTCTTAGCACAAAAATTTAGAGAAGAAAATGATTGCTTTGACACAACAGAACTAGACCAGGATATTGAGGCTGGTCAGAAAGCTGCTGAGACAGTATGCCGGTATGTTGATTGGTTGTTATCAACTGTAAAGCCAAATCCACCAGATGAGGACATGTGGATAAGACCTGAGGTTCATCCATGTCAACGACGTCATAAAGACATCTCTGAACATGAAAAACAGTCAGATTATGTAGATCTTTTAAACATGGTTCAAAGACACACTCGTTGCAGTACAAGTTATTGTCTGAGAAAAAAGTCAAATGAAACAGATTTAAAATGTCGATTTCATTTTCCCTTTGAGCATTGTCCAAAGACAAAGCTAGAATTTGAAAAAATTCACACTAAAGATAATGATGATCATTACAGAGCTAAAGTTGTTACTGAACGAAATGATGGCAGGTTAAATAATCAACAACTGCAACTCCAAGGATGGAGAGCCAATTGCGATATTCAAGTTGTCATCGATCACTATGCTTGTGTTGAGTATCTGACAAAATATGCTGCTAAGGGTGAAATAAGATCGCTTTTATTAAACCAAGCATTCAATTCTGTTGTTCAAAATATAGATGTTAATAGCGAGTCTCATCGAGCTATTAAAAAAATAGTTATGAAGTCTCCCGGTGAAAGGGATTATGCAGCCCAGGAGACAATGCATCATTTATTGTCACTAAAACTTCATAGCTCATCATTTAATGTTATCCCAATAAGTTTAAATGGTTCACGCAGAGTACGTGAAAATGTTGAAGAAGATGAATCATGTACTGATCATTCACTTCTTGACGTATATGCTAATCGTCATGAGTATAATAATTCACGAGACGTTGTGAACATGAAATTCGTCCAGTTTGCTACGACGTAAAAAAAGTTGTAAAAAATCAACTGACAAAATTGCCAGAGAATGTCATACCAAGAATATTTCCTACGTACTCTCCAAATCCAAAAGGTAAAAATTTCGGTCTTTATTGCAAATACCAACTTTTGAGCTATAAACCTTGGAGAAGTTCTCAGAATAACGCATGGGGTGATCAAGAGGACCCTACTGACGAAACTTTTGTCAACACTTGGCAAGAATTCTTGCAATCACCTTATGGGCAACACAATGTCCCTGATTGGTTTGACAAGTTACAAGCTGTCATTCAAGTCAACAATCAGAAGCTGAATCTTCTGAACAACCAGAAACAATTCGAGAGGAGTGGATGATTCTATCAGATCTTAACACACCATTTGACACATCAGAGGAAACGCCAGAGTCAATGTATGACTGGCATGTTGACAGAGGTAATTATTCTGAACAAAAAATCCATGAAATGCCTTCATGGTTAAAAACAAACAAGAAAGAATTCAGTATGGATGAGCAATATGATGATGTTGATATTGACACTTTTAGTGAAATGCAAAAACTTGCTTACGACATTGTGAATTCTCATTTCAATAATACATCATTACATAAAGAGCCATTGTGTCTGATTATAAATGGCGTTGCAGGAACTGGTAAGAGTTATCTTATTAATGGCATTCGAAATTTGTTACAAAGGAAGTGTGCAATTACTGCTACAACTGGAAAAGCAGCGTATAATATACGAGGAATGACGGTTCATTCTTTATCGAAATTACCTGTAGGATCGCAAGGTAAAAAAGATCTAACAGGGCAAAGCTTGTGCAGATTGCAGGAGAATCTGACTGATATTGATTACATCATCATTGATGAGTATTCTATGCTTGGTCAAGTTACTTTTGGTTGGATAGACAAACGTTGCCAACAAGCAACTGGTCTTATGACAAAGTATTTGGAGGAAACTCGTTAATTTTAACTGGCGATCCAGGTCAGTTGCCACCAGTAGCAGACAAACCTCTTTATCATGCTAAACCATCCAGTGCTGTTGGTGAACAAGGTTTTCAAGCATATCAAATGTTTGAGAAAGTTGTTAAACTCACAGTAAATCAACGAGTTCAAGGTGTGACATCTGAACAAATCATTTTTAGAGAGTTATTGTTACGACTTCGCAAAGGCGAATTAACAATTGATGATTGGAAATTACTCCTAACCCGTCAACCATCAAAAGTCACAAATATAAAGAATTTGAAGACGCTACTAGACTTTCTACAGCAATGAACAAGTTGCCAACTACAATCATGAGCAACTTTCAAAACTAGTCATGATTGCCCGTGTCAATGCTCGTCATTCATCAGAAATGGCAAAAAAAATTTCATCTGATGACATGTCAGGCTTAGAACCAGTTGTTTTTCTGACAAAAGGTGCCAGAGTCATGTTAACTATGAATTTGTGGTCAAGTGTTGGGCTCTGCAATGGTGCTACTGGAATAGTTGTTGATATTATCTATCACAACAACCATCAACCACCTGACTTGCCTATTGCAGTCATTATTGAGTTTGAAAACTATAGAGGTCCTGCTTTTAATGTGGACAAACCATCTTGCATTCCAATATGTCCAATCACCGTCTCATCACAGTCAGAAACTGGTTTTCATGAACAGCAACAGTTGCCTCTAAGACTCGCCTGGGCTCTAACAATACACAAGAGCCAAGGACTTACTCTTCCAAGAGCTTGGATAGATATTGGAAAATCAGAAAGAACTGCTGGAGTTTCATATGTTGCTATAAGCAGAGTGAAATCACTTTCATCTTGCGTCATTGAACCCATGACATATGAACGATTAACAAGCTTGAAATCATCAGCTAATTTACAATACAGGCTTGAGGAGGAGGACCGCTTAGATCGTTTAGCACAGACTACCAATAGCAGTGCGTTTTAAATTGACAAAAAATATAGTTTGAAATTAGACATGGGATTCTGTTAAAGGTCCCATTACTTTCTTGTGTACTGTATATTAGCTTTATTTTCTGTTGTAAATTATTTCCATATTATTTGAAGAATGTCATTTATTGTCACTGTATGTATGAAAATATGCTCATCAACATGTTGTTTGGTAAGTTTAGTTTTTACTTTGTTTCTGTACTTCACTACACACTTCTGCGACATTCGTTGGGCTAGCTAGGGTATTGTAGTGAGTCTAGTGACTATTGTATTAAAAAAATCATGTTCTTTTCTTTTGTATAGATGCCTACTTCTGGATAAAAATAAAGAGCAACTGGATTAGCAAATACAATGGCATAACTGGACAAATATAAAAATATTGGAATATACAATATATACTGCTCAAACAATTGGATAACAGTCAATAATGAAAACATTTTGAAGCTGTCATTTATCATTTCAACATCATTCATTCAGGAAAATCAAGAAATGTCATTTTTGCAAGGGAAACTGAAAGAATAATAGAGTAACACAAGAAGAGATGTGTATGTAACAAAATTAACTTTTTAAACTCAATTAGAAGACACAATGGCATTTCTGGATTCTGGTTTTTGCCAAAAATATTGGAATTTAACCTTTTTCAACAATGTGATTGCACTGAATAAGAAGAGCACGATGAAACTGCTATAGCTACAACAATGATGTCTGCTCATGCAGAAAAGTGAAGAAACATGATTTTTCACGGAAAAAGTGTAATATAGTTATACAGAAGGAGAGGTGAACTACACTGTTACAGTGTTACCTGTGCTATCAGTGGACAACTAAACCAGGTTCATTTACTGTCATGGACCTGGTAGTTCCAAATGTCATTTAATTTGTTTTTCCAGTGTTTTGCTACAAAAATATGAATGAACAATTCATCAAGTAATCTTAAGGAACTAATGGTATAATTGTACAGCCATGTCAATATACTTAATGTCATCAGATCAATTTAGAACTGTTTTTCAAGCACTTATAGTTGAACATTGAACAAATTTCATACATACACAGTGTTGTCAGATAAATTCATGTAAATAGAGTTCTGTATTTTGCTGTGTTGTGATGTTGTGTGTCTGATATTAAATAAAATGTACTATGTGATGTGCTGTGTAGTGTTAACTAATATGTGATGTCATGTGACGTGATGTGATGTATCTGTAGTGTTGCCTTTCCAAGCCTATTAATGACTTAATGTAAAATTATACTTATTAATTTCCGTAAAATCAATTTTGACTAATTAATTATTTGTTAGACAGTGTGTCTTTGTCTATAACTTTATAGGTTCTTTTTCTTGGAAATACCGCTGTAAATACAGCTAGATTCATCCTTAAATAAACGACTGAGCAAATCAGTACAATTTTATTCAATACTGTTTATATATACAACTATTTATAAGTCTATTATTTACAATTTGCAAAAAAACCTTAGTAATTAAACTGTTAAATATTTTCAGCAACACAACAGTGACAACACTCGTCACAGTTTTCTGATAAATTCAGACAGAAGTATCTTTTGTTGAACAATCAATTTCTAGAATCCTATTATCCATATAATTTATTGCTGCAAATGTCGATTTGATGTTTTCGATGTGGGCTTGATTCACTGGTTTGATTTGACTTTTTGAATTTTGATAGAGCGCTAAACAATAACTGAAAAGTTACACATATGGTAGGTAGTATTGCGGGCGCTCCACAGCTCGTGCTTTCTTTTTTCTCTGAGTTTGGACTTGGAGTGGGTACATTTTAAATCAAAGGTAAGTAAAAAAGTTTAACTTTGTTTTCCTACGGAAGGACCATTCGAAAATCACGTATGTGAGAATGTCTCCTGAATAAAGATTGCTATCATTCAACATTTTAGAAACGATTCTCGTGGAAAACAATGCTCATTATTTAATTTTCTAATATATAATTCTGTCGATAACGTTTTGTTACTTGGAGCCGAGCACAGAACTTTTATCAGTAATCAACTTTAATACCAAGTGTACTTGGATGTACTGGTGTATAATTTTTACATTTTTCAGAAACTGATGTACTAAAGTATTTTAAATCACCACCTTTATTTAAACTATAAAGTTTCCTTTTATATTTTTTTAAGATTCAAATTTAACAAGGATGACCAGCCAAGATCAATGTAAGCAAACTATAAACAAAGCTAAGCAAATGATGACATTTAACTTAATAGTAATTTCTGGTCTCCTTTACTTTTTCTAGCTTCAGTTAAAGATGCTAATGGACTTTCTTGCTATCTCCATGCAGTCTTACCAGTAAAAGTATCTGCCTCGGGTACTTGCAAATATTTCAATATGACTTTGCAAACGTCTGATGGTTCTATGAATGCTGTGTGTTTCTCTCCTGAAAAAAGATCAGTTTTGCAGAAATTCCAAACTGAAAAAAAGTCCTGTTAAGATCACGACATTCAGAACCAGTTCAAAATATGGTAAGGAAGATGTTGTAATTGATAAAGCCACAAAGATAACACTAGCCTGCGCACAGACGTAATGTACACGTAAAATACGTTTGTGAATACTTGACCAATTGCTTGTGCGGAATAATTAGAGTAAGTATGTTATTTATGCGCGAACATTTACAAAATGGCGGACGTAACTCCCGCGCGCTAGTATTCATGAAGTTCAAAGCGATTCATGTAAATGTATGGTTAAGTAAGATCATACATTATTAATGTTATTCATAAGATGGTCTGCATATTTTGTCATAATGTAATTGAAAAAGCAAACAACCGCTTGCTTGTAGATGGAAAGGCTAAGTTTAATGTGAGATCTTCACTGGAAAAATTGCCATTTGAAGTTGAAATTGGTTCATCTCCGTACATATGTAGACCTTGCGTGGATAAACTAAAAAAACTGGAAAATCTTAAAAGGCAAGTTCAAGACAATTTAGAAACTTTGAAAAACATTCATAATTCCGGTGAGTGCGTCGCAAAAGGTTTGGGGAAATCGCAATGCCCAGAACGAACCGAAGATGTTGAACTGCTTCATCCCGATGTCGCAAAACGACCACGTATAGAAGCCCCCAATATCGTGTCGTTATCCCCAGTGTCTGGAAAAGGTGTCTGTTCGTCAACAGTTTTGCTACCAACCTTAGCTTCTCCCCTGGCCCAACCAATTGATCAATCTACGCCTAAGAAATCTTTCCCAGAATCAACAGTCCATGCTAAAACTCCAAATACAAGCACTGTTGTTACAGTAAGGGTGCAATGGGCCAGTCGAAACAGAGAACAGAGCTTACCTGAAGATCTCCAGTCACTTGGTAAAATGTTAGTACGTGGTACTTATAAGCAGATTGCAAACGCTGCTTGGAATAGCCCTATACTTCGCAAGCATCTGCAGATCCTGGCAGTGAAATGTGTAGACAATGAGTGTCATGGCTTATGTTCAAAGAAGAACCCTAGCTGTTTAAGATCACCCAGTAAAGATCAGCTTCTTGTATTCTCATTTGAAAAGCTTGAGAAAGAACTAGAGCAAAGAGCACCATTTACCAAAGCTATATTACATGCATCATGTGTCAATAGAAGAAATCATGACAAAAGGGCTCAATGGGTACCTTCCCTTGGTATGGCTGCAGCAATTTTAATGAGGATATTCTTCTATCATTCAAGCTGGTCGGTATGTCCTATATATGCATTCATTGTGATTCTCAGTTCGAATCAACTCATTTTTGAGGATGCAATTCCTGAATACCCATTGATCATATATCCCTAAGTTATAACTTTTCATCTGAAACCCTTACAAAGTAATTAAATTTTAATTTGTATCATTATCTATTTACTAGCCATTGATGCAAAGATTAAAGTACTTACGTCTGGTTGTGTCACACACTCACTTATACAAAAAGTTAGAAGAATATGGTCATGATTACAACAAATCAGTGTTAGATGTTAAGAAAGATGAATGTGATTGGCTCAACTCACAACAGTCCACCCCAAATGTATCACATGAAAAAGATGCTGAGTCTGAAGAGTCAACATCCAGTGATGACTCTTCAGCTGAAAGTGAATCCAATCAATCCGATGGATTCAAAGCTACAGCCAGCAGTAAGCAGCTTTTTGAACACACTGAACGTAGCAGTCAAAAGATTACTATTGACAACATTGATTATCGGCAGGAAGTGCATCATATGACAGAGGAACGCCAAACATTAGACAAACATTATTTGACTGTTTGTGTTACAAAGAATCGTGTCAATGGCAATCATTTAGGATCACAGCAAGATGTTGCTAATTTGAATGTTATGGAAAATGGAAAATGCATTCCAAATCATATGGAGCAAATTCAGCAAAGAGAGAACTACATTAAACTGACAGAGCGAATTGTTGTGAAAAATCTTGAATGTTTGGAACCATTCAAAGATGTTGTAGTGCATCATATCCCACATATGTATAGTAAAGAAATGAGGGAACCTACTGATTCTGTAAGTATCCTTCAAATGCAAATTGTTAAAGTGTGTTTAATGTGATGTGCTACCAGTGTTAATAAGCGTGCATGCAATGATATATGTATGCCTTATGGAAATTTAATATAGTAGTTTATTCATAATCAACAAACATTTCCTATTCAGACATTCATGGGCATCTTGTACCATAATGAAAATGATGCTGAGGGTATGACATCCATATTAAAAGAGCTCCATAAATATGTTCCATTTTCTGGGAAAGGTGTCAATCGAAGGTATGCTGATCAAGCTATAGTGGGTGACCAACTTACAGTAGAAAGAGGTGTTAACATTCATAATACTCTCAGAAATGGATTCAACCCTAAAGAGAGATTGGAAGGAATGCACTTTGAGTTTGCTGATTGGCATGGAACAAACAAAGCTTTAGGTGTAAGTTGAAGGTCTTAGAGCTCAATTATATACAATTTGCATATGCTCTATTTTGAATAGTTCTATATTGAATGCTCTATTTTGAATAGTTCTATAAAATTATCTTTAAATAAAATATCTATGTGTAGTAATAACAGTGTGGCAAAGTCTCACAGTCTACATGCAAGTTTGGCCCCAAAAACCTAATTATAAAACCCCCCAAAAATCTCCAGGTATGTAATTATCTGAACTTGGCAGCTCTGTAATATGCACTATTAACTTTATGCTTTTGCTCCAAAAGTAAACATTAACATTGAAATATTTGGTTTAGGTTGTATTTTCTCATCTCTACAGTACTGCCTCATCCAATGACAAATGCACCTTATACAGTGATAGGAACCTAATAAATAGAAGGAATGTGAAGGCAGATGTAGAATCGAATGTCAATGCCTGTCGCAGGTTTTTCCAGTTGGAAGTTGAAGCAAGATTGGTAACTGCTGCACTCATTGAACTCCAAATTGACAGTGTGCATGCAACACCAGATTCAGACAGGTTACCAGACACCAAGAACTGGTCCAAAGAAGAGAAGAGACAACTGCTGAGAAAACTGGCAACAAGTATTGTGGACAATTATGTACTTGATAAAGCTAAGTACGACGGATTCATAACTGCCTGCAATGAAATGCAAACCAAATTATCGCAACCAAGAACAGATGTGACAAGTGATGGACGTTTCAAGTGTCGACATCCTGGATGCAAGTCCAGCTTTGCTCACGATGGCCAAGCCAGGCTAAACCACGAGTCACGCCATGATCCACCGGTTGTGGTAAAGCATCAAGTGCAGTCTGAGATGTATTTTGAAGACAAGCCTGGAGAATCAGATGACATGTTAAACTATCAGAGGGCACTGATGGAATATGGGATGCTGGTTGCAAATTTGCAAGATGCTATTTGTGAAGGTAGGTACCCGTACAAATACATTTTAACAAACATATGTTAAGAGTCTGTCAAACCAAGTAAACCATTAAAAATATGCCTTCATATTTTCAATCTCAGGAGATGGATTGAGAGTGGTAAGATGTTGGAAGTTCCTCCTGTTGTATTTCAAACATGACCAAGCTAGCTCAAAATACTCCCTTGAAATACTCTACATGATGTTTCAAATCTATGCCATTTTATGCCCACGTTCAGCCCACCAACTTGTTTGGAATAGATCTGTGAAAACAAAGAGAGGTGGCAGCAATATTCCTCTTGACCTAAACCTGGAATTTATAAACCGAGTTGTCAAAGAAGCAATTAAAAAACTTGGACCAAATGCAAGCAAGCGTTCTATTGATAGAATTTGCCATAGTATGACAGTAACAAGAAATCTGATGGGAAATTTTGATGCAGCTGTCAAGTTATACAAAAGGTCTGGAAAGCATGAGGCACCATCTCACAAAAATGATTTAGAAAAAATTGTGGGTGAACTTTTGCAACAACGAGCACTAGTGAAAATGCCTGGGCGATCATATAACTATTACGGTGGTGTCAAGTCTAGTATGCTATCAGGATTTGATCTGCAAAAAATGTTTAAGTGGATAAATCAACACAAGGATTGTGTTGCAGAGGCGTGCCCGATAAATGTATGAAGAAACCATGACACAAGGCTTAATACAATTGTTACTACTAAAATCTAAAATCTATTACCAGTAACTTTGAAATGTCATCATGGAAAATGGTGCTATGTGTCCTTTGAAGCTTGTTTCACAGTATTGGTTAATTAGTCAATTAATGAAATATCTATATTTACTAATTAATTGCTAAGTTTTCGTAAAAACTACTATTATTCAATGATACTTCATCTGATTCCAGAGTCTCATCCATCAACATGCTTTCATCGTTGGAATCAATTATTGAAAATAATGATGAATCTTCATAAATTTCCTCCCAGTCCATGTCCTCAATAATTTCTGCATGAATGGATTCATCTAACTCACTGACTTCTGGGATGTCATCAATGTCACCAAATACTTCATTAATGGCTTTCAAAATCCGTACGGCATGAGAATGGCGCCATACCTCTACATATTTCATTATGTCGGAGATTGAAAATATTCTATGACAGTTTTGTAGTATACCTAATACTTGCAGCCTTCCAAATTCAAGGAGAGAAGTGGGCAACACTACTGCATTATATACCTTTTCCATATGTTCCTGTATCAATTCATCTTGGAAGGATTTAAGTTTCACTTTCAAACAATCTTTTTGCTCCTGATTCACTAGTCTTGTTTGCTGACAGGAATCATTGGGGTCAGTTTTTGTTTCAGGTATCTTGATACCTGACTTTTTACAATCTTCTTCACCACAATTACACTGTTCAGCACATTTGTCACAGCATGAATGCTTACCTGTTATTTGGGTATCAACTGAATATCCAAATGATTTCATCATCAACACCCTTCTGCAGCCTGTTTCTGTGTGAAGAAGTTCCTTCATATCTTGGGTGCAATGGCATGATAAAAGAGCATTAAAAAGAACGATACACTCACTATGAGTTCCAGCACGTCCACTCTCCTGAATGTAACTTTCAATGTTTTTTGATAGACCAAAGTGAATTATTCTCTTGACTTGCTTACAATCAATGCCCATCCCAAATGCTATAGTAGCTATAAGAACTCTTATATGACCTTTGCCATCAGACATGTTCTTTGAAATATGCTTTTTGACTGTCTTGGGTGTTCCAGCATGATACATTTCCACTAGTCGATTTTTGCAATTTGGCAAAGCATCCTTGTAGAAGGATTGTTGCAGGTTTGTCTCAAACACTCTATACAAAATTCCACATTGCTTACGTGTTTGGCAATAAATAACTGTTCGCTCAGCAGATTCTTGTTGACTTTTGACGTTCTCGATGACTTCAGAAAAAATTGTTCCTAATGGAATATCTTTATCCATGTATTGCATGTAATACTTCAAGTTTGCTCGATCTGGAGACTTGGCCACCACCAATGTACCACTACTTAACTTCAAACAGTTGTAAATTATGCTTTTAGTTGCTTTGCTGGCTGATGCAGTGGCCACAAATAATTTCACATCATCTGGGATAAGCGATCTTAACTCTCCAAGATTACCATACCATTTTCAAAATGGCAGATCACACATATTCCCACCAGGAATTCCCCTTGAGAAAAAAACAAATAATACAATAGGAAACCTGCACAAGAATAAGAAATGAAAAATGCAGTGGCAAAGGCAGCCTTACTATTTATCCCTGCTTTGTTAATTTATAATGATATACACATTTCAATAACAAATTATTCCTAAAGATTTGAATGTGTTAAAGAATTAGCATAGCCGGACTAAAATAGTTGGGCTGGCTGCGCCACTGGAAAAATTGGTGTTAATATTACATACCACTGACTAATGCAGTGCGCTTCATCTACAGCCACACACACCAAAGAAGACCTGAACTTCTTACTTGCGAACAACCCTCTCCATGTTGTTGAGAGGAAGCACTCGGGTGAACCATAAAACATGGGTATATCTGCCATCAATTATATCGGTGACTACTTTATTGTTATGCTCTGTAGTTAAACTGATCGCAGGAACGTTCATGTCGTTGAGATAACGAATTTGATCATCCATGAACGATTTCAGCGGTGAAATAACCACAACAATACTGGTCCCTTTACTTCTTCGAAGCAAGACATCAGCTACTATTGGAACGGACTGGAAGATAAGAGACTTGCCATACGAAGTGGGAAGGTTCACAAATACATCTCGGATAGAAAAGAACTTTTTCAAAGCATCAATTTGTTCTTCATACAATGAATTTAAATTAAAAACGTTTAAAACACTCTGAATAGCTTTATCCCAAATTTCTTCTCCGTAAGCCGCCATGTTTTCATTGATTGTCATCCAATCAAAGACAGTTTTATAAGGTTGTATGATAATAGCCAATGGGAGTTCGTTATAGGAAATTGAAATAACACTGACTTCACTGAACATGATTAGTTAAAAGTATTCACAGACGTATTTTACGTGTACATTACGTCTGTGCGCAGGCTAAGATAACACCAGTTGAAAAAAACATTGGATTTGAACATAGAGATCTGGCTCCTTCGTTTGTTACATCTCTGGCATCATTAAACCAAGTTTCAGCAGAACAATTGGTCACAGTGAAGGCAAAGGTTGCGAAAGTAAGCGGAAGCAAAAAAATTTCAAGCCAAAGGATTTCCAGTGGCCACCTGAAAAAACAAGAAATTGTGATTGCTGACCCAACCACCTCGATGAAACTTATCTTGTGGGAGCAGTTTATCGACTGCCTCGAAGCCGACCAAACATACATGTTAAAGAATCTTCGATTAAAACAAAATGGTACAACCAAGTATTTGAACACTCCCAAATCAGATACATTTTCTTTTGAGAAGGTCGAAGAATTTACCGAACCTGTCATTGAATATGTCCAAACATTGTCCACCATCGACGTCTGTGTCAGCTTATTAGGAGTAGAGTCCATTTCCGCCTACTATGCTTGTCGTAAATGTGGAAAAAAGACTTCTTCAAAAAACGAAGGTGTGCTCCAATGTGAGACCTGTCATATGGTTCAAAAAAGTGGTTTTGCCAGTAAGCTATGGTTTTTGCGACTTCTCTTCGAGAATGTGAAAAAACCAAGCGATACCATCAGCTTGTCAATTTTCAATGATAACTTGACAAGAATTGTTGACTACCTGCCAGAGGAGGTGGATTTAACTACAATTTCCCCTGAACAATTGTCTAATGCTCTACTTTCTATGCAGCAAGTTCAAATCACATATGATATTGTAACAAGAAAGGTTATTGATGTCAAAGAAATTAACATTTAATTAACATTTTGATAGACATCATTATCTTGTTTTGAACATTTTATTGTTAATATTTGCTATTGACATTTAATTGTCAGTTGTTTTAGTTGCGTGAGGGACAACCTTGTTGTTAGTGGCAATATAAAATATTACATTGTCAGTTGTTTTAGTTGCGTGAGGGACAACCTTGTTGCTAGTGGCAATATAAAATATTACATTGTCAGTTGTTTTAGTTCCGTGAGGGACAACCTTGTTGTAAGTGGCAATATAAAATATTACATTGTCAGTTCTTTTAGTTGCATGAGGGACAACCTTGTTGTTAGTGGCAATATAAAATATTACATTGTCAGTTGTTTTAGTAGTTTGCATTAAATTTTATTGGTTAAGATTTGCGCAAGCAGTGTTGTGATGTTGTGAAATGCGAGGCAGCATTTTCTTGCGATAGTAACTTCTAGTAGCTAACCATAATTTTACATGCTAAATATGTTAAATATGCTAAATCATTACAACTTCCTTTAAAAAACAAAAAAAAAACTCATTGATTCCTGAAGTTCTACGGTTCTAATTTTTTTTTAATATATTTTAAGTTATCTAATTCAGACTATGTGTTATTAAAGTTATTCAGTATAACATATGTATGAAGTTAAACTTTTATTCATCAGGAGGTTTTTAATCTTGATGGTCTCTTTATTATTCTTCCTCTTGATGTTCTTCTAACTCGGGATTTGTGCACACTTAAGATTGGATTTGATCAGGATTTACTTGTACGTCAACATTTTCCAAGTTTTCAGGGAGGAGGGTGTTTCATTGGTGAGGGAATTTCATTGCCTAAACTGTCCTCTGCTACAGGATCAGGTTCTTCTGACTTCAGAAGTTTTCTCCTATATTCACCAGCATCATCAGTCCGGACACTATACGATCTCGGTGTGTCTTCCTCATAAGTAACTACACCAGGTTTCCATAAAGTCTGATTTGTCCCAAGTAAATAGATCTGTTGCCACCACTTCTCAAGGCACGGTTGGTTGGTATGGGCTCTTTAGTATTTTCCTTTCTATGCTCCAGGCATATGGTACACTTTGATACCATTTCAGCTATTTGCTTGCTGATCAAAGGCCAATAAAGAGCCTCTTGAGCTCTTCGCTTCGATTTCTCGATTCCCATGTGACCATAAATGTATTCTCTGTAACATTTCTTTTCTCATCACTAATGGTACAACTATGCGGTTTTCTTTGAATATAATCCCATTCATTACCGACAGTTCATCACGAATGTTCCAATAGGGTAGTACTAACAACAGTACTCTCTCTCTCTGATCTGGCTATCCATTTTGAACAACATCCATTAGTACTCTCAATTCTTAATAATTTTTCATTGCTTCTCTTATTTCTTCTAGTTTGCTTACTGAAGCTGGTAGGGTTGAACTTACGAGATGTAAGTGAAGATTGATTTCTTTCTCCATTTCTTTGTCAGTTTCAGGTAATGGAGCTCTCAGCAACATATCTGGTAGTGCCATTTCTTTAGCTGGTTTATATACAATAGTGTAGTTGTACCTCTGTATTCTTAGGAGTAATCTCTGCAAACGGGGCGGGGCTGATGCCAACAATTTCTTAGCTATCATCTCCAGAGGCTTATGATTCGACTCAACTATGACATCTTTTCCATAGACATATTGATGGAATCGATCAAGACTAAATTGCATGGCCAGAAGTTCTTTCTCTATCTGGGCGTATCTTGATTCACTGGATAGCCTTCCTGCAACAACACTGCACCCAAGCCTGTCGGTGACGTGTCGCAGCTAATGATACATCAAAAAACTTTAGTACTGGACCTTCATTTGTAGTGAGAGTGTCCTTAATTTCCTGTAAGGCTTTCTGTTGCTCGAAGGACCACTTGAATTCATTCTCTTTCTTCAACAACAATCCAATTCGTTTAGTAAGGATTGCTAAATTTGGAATAAACTTTCCTATGTAGTTCACAGTTTCAAGAAGCCTCTCAGAACAATTACTCAGAACAACAAATCCATAAAATGCCAACATGGATTAAAACAATAAAAGAAGAGTACACTGTTGATGAGTAGTATGATGTTGTAGACATAAATAGTTTTAGTGAAATGCAAAAACTTGCTTTTGACATTGTTAAGTCTCATTTTGATGATATATCACTTGAAAAAGAGCCATTATGTCTTATTATAAATGGTGTTTCACGAACTGGTAAAAGTTATCTTATCAATGCTATTAGAAATCTTTTGCAAAGTAAATGTGCTGTAACTGCTACTACAGGTAAAGCAGCTTATAACATTAAAGGTATATAACAGTGCACTCCCTCTTAAAGTTACCTGTAGGTACAACTTCAGAAAGGTGAGTCAACAGTCAATGACTGGAAATTACTTCTGACATGCCAACCATCCAATATCACCAATTTATCCAACTTTGAAGATGCTACTAGACTTTTTTATTGTAATGAACAAGTTGCAAATTACAATAACAAACAATTAACAAAACTTGAGCTTCCAATTGCTGATCTTAATGTTCACCATTTCTCTGCATTCACCAAAAAGCTGTCTTCAGTTGATATGTCTGGTTTAGAACTTCTTGTATTTTTAGCAAAAGGTGCTGGGGTCATGTTAACCATGAATTTGTGGTAAAATATTGGCCTCTGTAATGGAGCTACTGGAACAGTTGTTGATATCGTCTATCAAAACAATCATCAACCACCTGACTTGCCTATTGCCATCATTATTGATTTTAAGGGGCTGATTACATGGGTCATTTTCAACCCCTGGGTTGAATTCAGCCCTGTTGACCGGGATGAAATTTCAGCCCTGCAAAACTATTAATATCCTATAAAATACAATGCGCGATTACATGACAAATTTTCAGCCCCGGGGTTAAATTCAGCCCTGGGGTTGAAATTTCATCCCTGCCTGAGCTACCCGAGCTGAAATCTCAACCCTGGGGTGAAACTAGCCCCGGGGCTAAAAATTTGTCATGTAATTGTTTCAACCCAGGGCTGATGTTATTCGAACATGCGTAGTAGTGCCATTTACGCACGTGACTGAAACAAAATGGAGTCAACCATACATGACGATTTAATCAAAGCAGACGAAGCTGAACAAGAAAAAGAAACAGAAAGCGTCATTGTTTCTTGCGGAAAGAGGTTTCGTTGGGATAACAATAAAGTTGATACGCTAATACGATGCTTGGCGAATTATAAAACTCAAATGGAGTTCAAGAATTGTGATTTCAACGCCGATAAAGTTAAACAATACGAAGCTGTAAGATTTGAGATGGCTACGATTTATAACAGTGATCCTTCACAATTTGGTCCGCCATCGGCTGTTACTAGCCCATTAATCAATCAAAGTGATGATTCACTTAGTCAAGACGAAAAATTGGAGAAACTAAAGCTACGAAAGCAGCAGGAGCAAGAAAAGAAACTCATAAAGAAGGGGTACCAACGCATTTATGAAAAGTTAAAAGAGATTCGACAGAATTTCTCTGTTGCAGTGACAACTGGACATCGTAGTGGTAGCGGCAAGATCATACTTGAATTCTATGATCAGCTGGTACAGATATGGGGTGGTCCTTCTGCCACTCAACCATTGTCTTTTGGAACATGCAACGAGGAAGTGAACATCTCTGAAAACCTGCTTGATGAACAGGATTTTTTTAACGATCATAACAATGACCCTGTATCCGATTCTGTTACTCCTCTTTCACACAGTGTAGATGCTGGGATGGCCACAGCAGACCAAATTGAGCGAAACGATACAGCCAATTGTTCTAAACTGAAGCGAAGAACTTTATATTTGAGTTTATGTTATGCTGCATTGCATATGTTACATTATGTTATATAACTTATGTTACATTGCTATTTTTTTATAATGCTCACAAGGAAGGATAAAATTTTACAACACAAATATATATTGTGTATTTAAACTAATGTAAACTAGTTTGGTAAAACAGTCTTTTCTGTGATGGGTACAGTCTGTATTTACATTATTATATGAATGTGAGCTTAAACCTTTTAAACATGTTAAACTCTGATTGGTCAAATATCCCTAATTTAGACTGAGAGTTTGTGTATAAAAAGTCAGGACATTTTGTGTTGGCATGCCTAAGCAGTGTCTGGATTGATTGTTGTTGATTTCAATGAGATTGACCTTCAATGCTTAATTTTTTCAGTAATAATTATCTGGTAAATTGTGTGTAATATATTCTGTTACAATTGTTCGAACAAGTTCCCCTTCCAAGTTATTGTACAAATACACTTGATCTGGCATATTTGGCACTTCATCATGCACATGTTGTTGCATCTGAGAGTGAATTTCATCCTGATCCAACAAATCACCTTTATTCCTTTCACAGTAATTGTGTAAAACGAAGCAACTATATATAACAGTTGGTATGGAATCAAATTTCAAATCCACTTTTCGACTTAAAAATCCCCAGCGGGCCTTCAACCTCCCAAAGGCACATTCGATCGGGTTCCTGGCTGATCGAAGCATGTTATTAAATATCACTTGACCATTATTCGAGCAAGACTGATACTCCTTCAAACAGAATTGAGTGAGGGGGTATGCAGGGTTTCCAATAAGGTAGTTAGGTACACCATTCTGAGGTGTGAGGTTTGTGGTAGTTAGCTGTCCACTATTAAGTTTTTTGCAAACAGATGAGTTCACAAAAACTTTTGCATCATGCACCGAGCCTGGCCATCTGCATTCCACGTCCATGAAATTACTGTTGCTGTCACACACAGCTTGGACATTCAGAGAAAAAAATTGTTTATAGTTGAAGAAATCTTGCAAATTTTGCGGTGGGCGTTTGAGTGCAATATGCGTCCCGTCAATGGCGCCGAAAGCCTGTATCATGCCAAATTTCAGTTCGAATTCTGAAGCCTTTTGCCTCATTTCATCCTTATTCCTCGGTAAATAGATATATTTCAGTCCCAACACCCTGTTTATGGCTGAACATACCTCTGTTATCACTTTTGTAACCGTACATTGGTGGATACCAAATGTATTTGCCGTCATCCACAATGAGCCCGTGTCTTTAAGGTAGTACAAAGTGACCGCTACTTTTTTATCAGTTGGAAGGAATCTGTAGTTTGGGGTGTTTGGCCTAATCACTGGGTCCAATTCGGTTACTAATTTGAAAAAGCATTCTTTGCTCATTCTAAACATTTTTTCCAAGTTCCGGGTGGGATATTTTCACCTGCTAAATTTTTCCACCACTGGTCTGTTTTTTTCCATTTACCACCCATGTCGTTCTCGGTTTCCGATGTAGTCTACGAAGCATGAGATGCTTCCTCCTTGCAACCCATTTATTTTTCTTTGAGCACAAATAAGCGCTAAGCAGCAACGTCCACTTCTGTTGTAAACGCTTATACGCTATGATCATAGCATAACATTGCAATATCAACGTTATCATTACCCCAAATTGAAAAAAACAAGCATCACGATTCTTCTAAAATTTTCACTGGCCATGTTTACGAATTTCCCACGGTTTTTTATTATTCGCGGGCATTTTCAAACCCAAGGCTGAAGTTTTCAGCCCCGGGGTTGAAATTATTCATGTAATCCAAAAAATTTTCATCTCAGTCAACAAGGCTGAATTCATCCCCAGGGTTGAAAATGACCCATGTAATCAGCCCCTAAGAACTATAGAGGTCTCTTTTTAATGTGAACAAACCATCTTGTGTTCCAATATGTCCAATCACAGTCACGTCTCAGTCAGAAACTGCTTTTCATGAGCGGCTACAGTTGCCTCTAAGACTTACATGGGCTCTAACAATACACAAGAGCCAAGGACTAACTCTTCCAAAAGCTTGGATAGATATTGGCAAATCAGAAGGAACAACTGGAGTTTTTTATGTTGGTATAAGCAGAGTAAAGTCGCTTTCATCTTGTGTCATTGAGCTTATGACATATGAACATATAACGAGCTTGAAGTCATCATCTAATTTACAATACAGGCTTGAGGAAGAAAACCGCCTAGATCATTTAGCACAGACTACCAATAGCAGTGCATTATAAATTGGCAAAGTATAGTTTAATGGGATTCTGGTATAGTCCCATTTCACTTTATCCGCTGAGCTAAAATTTTATCCTGTATGTGTATCTTGAATATATTAATTGTATATTATTTTATCAAAAACATATTTATTGTATGTCAAAAAAATCATCAACATGGTAAGTTATTCTTTATCTTCTTTCTGTGCTCCTACCTCCCCTACCACATTCTATGACCTAGGACTATTGTGGTGTGTTCCAAAAATTATGTTATTTTGTCTTGTAGGTTTCTAGTGTTGAATATAAAACAGAGCAGCTGACTCAGCAAACACAATGAATTGCTGGAGAATGCTCTTCATCACAATAACATTGGAATTTCACCTGTTCAAAAAATTGGATTACAGTCAATAATGAAAATACTGAATGAACCTGCCACAGAACTATGATGAGCAGTCATGTTTGGAAAATAACTCCTTCCATAAAGTGGAGTTTTTTAAACCATGATTTTGGGCTAAAAAAGTAAAGTAATACAGGAAGAGACAGCTACAGTACACTGCTACCTTTTGGTATTGACTAGTGCACTACTGAACCAACTGACTACTGAGTCCTATAAGTAAAATCGTATATCAAGTACAATAATTATAAAGTAGACTCTCAGGTCCAAGCTATCAAAGTAAATCAAGTCCTCAATAAATCAGACTGGATGGGAATGAGATAACCATTTGCACAAGTGTTCATCTTTATCTCTCTCTAATTGTTCCTTTAGGAGTTCAAGACGATGTTCTGCCTTGTCTTGTTGTTCGGCATATCTAGCAGGGTTTGCTTCCAGGGTAATGCTATTTTGTAATTTACCCTTTCTAGTCTGGCAAAGCAACTCATGATATACAAGGAGTGTTGGTCTTCTCATGACAAAGTGGGCAAATTGCAGTAGTTTCAAGATTGCTCTTCTAAGCTGGTGTCTTCTGTACTCATTAAGTTGGTAGTGTGTGGTGTGGTACATGATTTCCCAAGTGGAACATTAATGACCCATCCAAAATTGTTCTGGTTCCATACAGGCCGCCATCTTGACTCCTAATTTTGATCGGTTCTAGCACGTTGTGAGTAACCCAACCTCAACATCTATTTTATCCAACTAGAAGTTCAATAAATGTGCCCACTGAGATGCATGGTTTCTTGTTGTCACAGGCAACTCTAGCGTTGAGAATACTGTCCTTATGGATATGTGGTTCTCATTTCGTAAATCGGAGAGTTCCAGTCTCACAATAGAGCTTTGTGTTTTGCTGTTTGCTTTTCCCAGGGTTGTCAACGAAAGGTTCTTCGGCTCACCTTCAATATTTAGCTATTTTATTAGATTTTCTGAGCAGAATGAGATATTGGATCCTCCAGTGAGAAACACATATGTCTGAACGACTTTATCGCTTCCGGCTGCTCTGACCTTTACTGGTACGATTATCAGTCCAATAGGAATCTTGTGGCGATGCCGCTTTGCTTTGGTGTTTACAGGACTATTTTATTCTGAATCTCTAACCCCCCTTTCTGACTCTTCATTCTTTCGCATTGTGCATTCTGCTTCCTGGTTGTTTGAGCCCTTGTAGAAGTGTGGAATATACTTCCATGCAACTGTTTACTTTGTTGCTGTGAAATTACTTCTTTTATTGTCTGTGTCTTGGGCGATTTTGCTGGTTGCTTCATTTTGATTCTTTGGGATCATCGCTAAAGCTACTGAAAATTGGATGAGCAGCTGCTCTAGCTATATTTGCAATGAGACTGGATATGTCATCAATTGCTATTTCTCTTTCTTTGTTCTCTTTCTAATTTTCCTAATTATCATTCCTAATAATTTTTGAAAGTATCGGATTGGTTTTGATACCACCTTCACAGCAGAGTCAATTTCCTCCGCCTCCGGAAAAGTGGTACGAAATGTATCAGATTGCACATCGCACATACTTAACACAGGTAGTACAGCTGTTTCCCCAACGTTTTTTACAGCGCCCTCATAGACTTATTCGAAAAAGAGCAGGAGGCCCTTTGCAAGTTACACAGAAACAAGGCTAAGTCTGATTTTATCCTGTAAAATTTCAAAATTATTTGGGGTTTTTAAATTTTGGTTGTACCTGTTAGACCCCAGAGGCAAAAATTTGGAGCCATTTTCAATTCGAAGTTACGCAAATAAACATGAATTTCAGTAGAATATTTTCTTGCTATGATGATTGGCATCACAAATTTTATGCAAATTCAAATAGAGATCTTTATGCTTTAACCACATATTTTTTTGTCAGAGAAGGCTGCTCGCAAAAAAATTGACAACAACAAACCTTGTTAGCAAATAAAAAAGGCTACATACAAACTCTTTGACACACTCTAACGAAAAGGCTGTACTTCGCTATCCTTCCAAAAAGTATCTTTCTCATTGGTTTTGTTTTGTTGGTGGCCATTTTGAACAAGAGAGCAGCCTCTAAGTGAATCCTTGCCAATCCCGTACCCTGTGAACAAAGCACATTTTTGACACTGGATTTGATACAAAATCCAATATGAAATGTATCCGGTACAGTGTGAAAGACACCTTTATTTGTATTTTTTAAGATATACGCACTGGTGCCAGGCCTTTGATGCATCACACATAGTTCGGACGACTATATTGGTGCTTTCCCGCCCATGTTTTACAGTGCCCAGGTCTATATAGACCAAGAAGACAGCCATCAATTGTAATCATGTTTCAATTTGTTTTGTCCCTACTTGTTCATCAAACAAAAAGGAGAACCGAATCATTTCTCATAGGTTTCTTAGGTATTATACCTAAGTAAAAGGTCTATATTCTTCTGTTATAATTTTCTTATTACTCCGATAATGGAGTTCGGTAATAATTAGCCTACTTTTTGCATATGTTTAAGGTGGCTCCCTAGAGTTTTGTAAAAATTCTAGATAGTAGGTTTGTTGTGGCAAATTAAGCACCAATATTGCAGACTAAAGATCAATAATACTTTTGATTATATTGTGGAATACGTTAGAGATGAGAATCTGTTGACAGATTAACTATGAAGGCTGTTGCTATGGAAACAATGAGGTTTCAGCATGGGCGCTAATTATAATTTAATTGCAATTATTTTGTGAATCCTTCGGTGATTTTTTTTATTTTACACCGAATGCTTTGCAGGTCATTTAGTAAATGACCGGACAATTTTAAAAGAAAGTTATTGATAGGATATTTTTTTAATTGCGTAAGACCATATTTTCCCCCTTTAATTTTTTTTGTATCAATAACTTTTTCTTAAAATTGTCCTGTCAATTACTAACCATCTGGAAAAATGTTCAGTGGAAAAAGAAGACATTTCACCGAAGAGTTTGTGAAATAATCGTAATTTAATGATAATTGGTGGCCATATTGAAACGTCATTGTTCCCATGGCAACAGCTTCTATAATTGGCCAATCAATATTTTCTTATTTCAAACATGGTACTCAATACGTTAAAGCTAATTTTAATCTATAGTTTACAATGTTGGTTCTTAATTCTGCATCATCAAACCTGCACTTAAAAAATTCTCAAAACCCTAAGGAGTCACCTTAAGTATGTGTTATTTCTCAAAATATCCTGTTTAATTAGTGTACAACTAAATACACTCAATAAGGAATGATGAACAAGTTACTGTTGCTGCACATAGCAGTGATCCACCAAGCATTATCTGCGATGAAAACCTGGAAACTCATTCAGATTATTCAGACAGGTAAAATTCTTTAACTGTTGTTTTTTGTCATCATCTAAAGTGGACACTTAGTCAAACATTGACTGTAACGTAAGTTCAGTTGTTGATCAATTATACATTATCGAATATGTAATTATATCTTTTTCATACTTCTCTAATGTGTTTACTATGCAGGTGTGATTGCAACAATCCTGTAACAACTCCAAGAATTCCAAAAACCAATCATGAGATGATGTGCACTTGACATTCTGGACAAAAATACAGTAACAGAAGGGAAGACGTCAGAGGTATTTGTTTCAAGGGCCACGCTTTTTGATGACGCCAAGAAAGACTAGGATGAAAGAAACATTGTCCGAGTTATTGAAACAGGAAATGGGTTTACACAGTGCTGAAGGGCAAAGGAAACAGGGATTCCCTGATGCTAAGTGGACAGCCAGATGTGACAAACTGACTGCTGATGATTCGCATTTTCTTCTAGAGTTTGACAAATTAAAAAGCAGGCGTTGGACTTGTTCTAGGAGATGCAGATTTTGTTATACACCCATTCCAAGTTATATGTCCTATTTGTGCGCAGATAATTGTGCTCAGTACAATGAACCAGCTAAGAGCATTGATTCAACATTTACAAGAGAAACACTGTGCTATAGCAGCAGATATCATATTACACTTGAAAGCCTGGATGAATAACCACTTTGTCAGTCACTAGCTAATGGAAAAACAGGCCAAATTGTCATCCAGCATTATCTCGCCAGCAACAGTCTTGTCAAATTCACGGTCAGGGCCGCAGTTCTGACCCGTGACATTCTCCAAGGGCATTTACATAATTAGACTGATGATGAAAGCATACACTAATATACTTCGATTAGTATTTAAATTATGGTTTATCTCAATATTTTTATGAAACTAAAAATGGTTGCTTGCATGTTTTTAGCTGTTGTCATTTTGTCGCCCTGCTCATACGATTAAAGAGAAAATATTCCTATGAGAAATATAATGTACTAGCTACAACACTTAAAACATTAGTCATAAATTGTTGTTCATATTTGTTATTATATGCTGTGTTTTCCTCTGTTAACCTGGGCCTTCATCAGTGCTATTATTTTTTTGAACAATAACTTTTTTGTAACAGTTTGTGTTAACACAGAAAACACGCTAAGTGGGCACGTTATCGTTCGCCAAAATGGTTGCAAGTTTAAAATCTTTTTAAAACCTTTCGCACTTATGAAGACCTGGGTTATAGGACCGAAAACTCCGCACCAATAAATATAGGGGGCTTTTCTACAAATTGATGTTTTATACATGCTGATGTTTTATATAGCTGTTGCAAAAATTCATAGATTCCTAAAAATTTGTAAAAAAAACCTAACTTAAAAATAGGCAAGCAACGCACGTTTCAAAACATGGTGACTCTTCTCCTATCTTCATATGAGGCCTGTTTCATACGTGGAAAACAGAGTTTAATTGTGTATTAAATTTGTTGTCTGTTGTTCAACCTTATAATGGTTTCGTTTCAAAAGACAAATTTAATTAATGCAATTTATTTTGAGGTTCGTAGTCATAGACGACCTTAAAGTAAAAATGATGTTGTATAAAACAAAGATGCACTATAAACATTGTATTCATCTGACGATGTTGAATAAAATCATTGGTTAGCCCTAATCCAAAATCTAAATCTACCTAATCTAATCTGAAGGAAATAAATTCATTTTTACCATTTACTGTATAAACAAGGAGGTGTTTACTCCTTTGTATTGGTTTAAGTTAGGAATGCATCTTTTAAGACCTGGTTTTCATATGTCATAATTCATTGGCAATGACTTTTGTCAGTACTCATTGATGCCTAAAATGCTTTCTCTATCAAAGAAAATTATATACTTCATTGATCATCAACAATAGATTGTAGAGCATTGCTGATGAATTACCACATATGAAAACCAGGCTTAAAGGAAATTAGAGAGGTTAGGGTAACTTGAGAGAATAAAGTGCAAAGCCACTTCTGCTTACTTCAAGCAAATTACCATAACTTTAGGCATTTAAGGCCACTTTAGGTGATTTAAGGTGACTTTAGGCAACTTTAGAACCCGGAGTAGGTCTGAAGAAGACAATAAAGAACAGGAGATAAATGCATGTATATATATTATACAGACATTTACTTGTATAGTGAAAATGTTAGTTTACGTTTAAAGATAGAAAGTACTTTTTTTATAGTTTTTTTAAGTACCATATAATCGCATTTTTTATATTGTGTGGGAAGATTATTCCAAAAATCAATTCCCTTAATTCCTGTAGCTTGTTCTATATAGCATTTTTTTTGTACTTATATCTTTACTATTCAAGAAATAACTTGTGAAAATTTGTGGTAAATTTTGCACATGGAAATATCTCACCATGAAAAGACTTGTTAAATAACATTTAATATGTATATATTCAAAATTTGTAATTTTTGGAAAACTGGTTTGGTGTGTTCAAAATAACTTTTAAAAGTCATTAGCCGTAATATCTTTTTTTTTGAATCTTCATTAATTTTCGAATACTCAATTTTTAGGTGTGACCCCAAATGAGGTTTTCATAAGTTTGATATGGATAAACTAGTGAATAATAAATTAGCTTTAGGAAATTCAGTAATGTAAAATTTTTGAAATCATAGCAGTGCATTTCACCATTTTCTTTCTTACCAAAAGGTTAGAAACTTGTCAATGATAACTCCAAGAAATGTAGTGTTTTTTCTTGTTTTTTTTTGCATTGATAGATAGTTTATTGACATTTAGCAAATATGTAATTTTGTCCAGTTCTGCCTGGATGATCTAACTAAGAGTTTTTATACAAGTATGGCCATAAAGTATGTTACTGTCAAATAATATAATTGAAATGAATTCACTGCAATTTTCAATATCATTAATACATAACAGAAACAATAATGGCCCTAATACACAATGGCCCTAATACCCCCTTAAGCACAGATCCACAAGGCTTTGCTTAAGCCGAACTTCTTGAGGGCCATGTTTTAGCAACACCACTAAAGTGTAATGTTCAAGTTTGCATATCAGAATCTTGTGATTAATTGTATCAAAAGCCTTTGACAAGTCAAGAAAAATGCCAACAGTAAATTTTTCTTCTTCAATTTCTTTAGTAATTTATCAGTAAAGTCAAGTATTGCTTTAGTAATTTTATTAGTAAAGTCAAGTCAAGTAATATATTGTTCTTATTAATAAATTTCATTAATCTTACAATTAGGTTTTTAAGTAATTTATCAAAACAATTTAGTACAGATATTGGTCTGTAGTTTTCAAATCTGTTTTCTTCATTGCTCTTAAAAATTGGGGTTACTAATGTGATAACTCATCTGGGATAATACCATTTGAAAACTTTAGGTTAAAGGGAAATGGCAATATATATATTTTTTACTTCAAAATAAAGCCCACCCTATAACATATTAAAAATCAGTAAAAGTTTAGTCTTCAGACAATTGCATCTTCAGAAAATCGCGATTGTTTATACTGGTGTAATGCGCCCTCATCCGCCATCTTTGATTAAATTTCGAACAAATTAGAGTTATTCTGAAGTGTCTGTGTGACGTCACAACCTGGGTTGTTGTTTTCGCCTAATATATACGTTTCAATATGGCTAGTAAAGAAAGCGTCAAAACTACTGAAATAAAAGACAGCAAAGTGCAGATTATTGAACCGTACATATTTGAGTCGAATAAAGGGGATGAAGGCATGGATAGTGACGTTTCGAGTGAAGATTCTGTGTCAGAAGAGGATGAATTTGACAAAGAATTCAAAGCGGCCAATGCTTGGCGTTGTACTACCCTCGACTGGTGTAAGTGCGGTAAATGTACGATAATGGAGAAGACTATTGAAAGCTTCTGCTGCCACAAGAAAGTATTGGAGTACAATGAATACGACGATAAACATACAACGGCACAAAATAAAGAATTAAGTTGTATAACAAGCCTGTCTTCGTTTGTGCAAAATATGCTATTGAAGGACGTCCTTGATATTAATGTGTTGCAATATTTAGAAGAGAATTGGCCGCTTGGCGATGATCAGTTGGAACAAACGCATAAACTATATTGTCTTGTTTCTTACAGAAGGTGCTCGAGATGGGTTTTTACTATTTTGGGAAAAAAGGTGCGCAGAGTTTTCCCATTGCGTGTGTATATACTTGCGTCCGAAAAGAATTTGCTTCCCTGACTGGTTTACACACTCACTTCAAGTTCGCAAAGTAAATACTGACCGTGGTCATGCAAGTTAGATTATTCTATGTTACAACAGGTTACATGGATACCTTTATATACAATATCTACATGTTTGAACAGATGTCTGTTTTACATTGGCAACCTGGCGAACATTTGCTCCCAAGTGCTTTACAAGCACACCTCACAGTAGCACATTTTCCAGAACATCTGCAGACGGATTAATTTTCAACTCGATACGCTGGTTTGGAAAATCTGCTATACCTCCTGGCAACAACAGATGCCTTGGATTCTGCTTCATTACCACACAGGTATTTGTCTACTAGGGTCATGGGTTCTTTAGGTAAAACAGCATCAGCATGCTTTTGTGCTGCCTTTATGGTGCGGTATTTTTCTCGCAGTTTGAGAGTTTCAAGCTGGACTGCTTCTATATATTCTAATTAAATAACATTTAGAACAGAAACTTATGAGTGAAATAGATGTACTGTTGGATGTTGTGACAAACACTCACTGCAGTATATACTGTAATATAATTTTTTATTTTGTTATCATTAATAAAACTTACTGTATGTTGCTTCTTCTTTTATTTTTCTGGCAATTGATTTTTCCCCTTTGTGAACCTTTGGGTAAATGACTGCCCACCGGTCTTCCCCCTGTTGTGTCTTGGCCTGTTTCCTTTGTGAATTTTCGTTGTAATGCATATTGGAACAAAACAACCTGAAATAAAATAAAATGATCCACTTATTGTGATTTACTATTCACACAAAGTACATACTGTATGTCCACCGGTCTTCCCCCTGTTGTGTCTTGGCCTGTTTCCTTTGTGAATTTTCGTTGTAATGCATATTGGAACAAAACAACCTGAAATAAAATAAAATGATCCACTTATTGTGATTTACTATTCACACAAAGTACATACAGTATGTCTTCTTGAAATTGGCACATTGGTTGTCCAGTGCATGTTTTGCTTCCAATGAGGATGTTTGGTGGTAGTCTGAAAGCTTTCGAATTGCAGTTACCAGTCTGGGTCAGGTTAAAATTTCTTTTAATTTTTTGTGTGCTGCAGAACCTAAAAAATAGTAATTTTGGAAGTGGGCATATACGAATGAGCCTGTGTACAAAGTCATGTTAATTATACAGGGGCCGGTTGTATCAACGGCGTTTAAGCTAAACGGTGTTTAGCTGCTATCCAGCGTATAAATTTGTTATCCGGCGGATAGTTAAACGGTGCATAAAATTGCGTTGTACAAAGCCCGTTTAGCGTCGTGTTTAACTATCCGCTGGATAAATCAGATATAACCAGAGTAAACCGGTTTTTTCCGCCCGTAGTAAGGGCGGGAAAAACGGAAAATGGACAGCAAACGCGCAAGAAAGCCAAATTTTTCTTCGGCTGAATGTGCATTAATTTTGCAATTGGCCGAAGAAAATATAGGAACAATTCGTGAAAAATTCTCGTCAACCCTAACGAATCAAAGAAAGAAAGCCGTTTGGCAAAACATTTCCGACAAGGTCAATTCTCTTGGCGTAGCGAAAAGGAGCTCGTCCGACGTATGGGAGAAATGGAGGGCTATGAGAAATGAGGCGCGAAAAGATTTTTGCCGAGACAAAAATGCTATGGAAAGACCGGGGAGGAAGGCCGCCAGCCCCGCCGAAAGCAACGAGTTTGCGAATCCAAGACCTTTTTGGGGACGAACCTGGGTTCTCAGGGATTGTAGGTGGCATTGAGTCAGGTAAGTGCCAGTGTCATGCGCAAAAAAAATTCTGTAAATATTTTAAAATAAATATGGCAACAGATTTCGCGACTCGCAAGCCATATCGTCGATTCGTCGTTGTTTTTTTTGTGCTTTATGGCTTTGTTTCATATTAAATTGTTTTCAAAGTAGTGATACCTGACCTTATGGAAATTACATAGTTACAATGGAACCATATCCTTTGTTTGGCAGGCTGACAGGCTACTTAATATAAATACACAATACAATACTATTTGAAAGATAAGTATATTAACGCTTCAGTTAATAAAATAGTTGTTGCGGTTTTCTTCACTAATATTGCAACATTCAGGCAGTGCTTAGTGGGTTCTTTCTAAAGATTGTCATCATTCAGTCATACTTTCATGTAATCTCAAATACTTCAAAATGTATAAAAAGCACAAAGTATTTTGTTGCAAAATGTTTCGTTCAGTTTATCACCCTTGTAATGTTTGTATTAATACTAGTAAGCTTAGCTGACACCCTGGGATGATTGCATTTACAACATTTAAATGCTTAGCCTTTTGCCTTATACCACTGATGCAGCCCTAAACAGCTTAATATTTGCATTTTAACTGAAAAATTATACACTAATATTGAAGACTATGCAACCTAAAACTTACAGTATATGTATTTTATAGAAACTTGTGTTACAACATCCCAGCCTGAATGTGCAATGAGCCATTCTGTTATTGAGTCCGATAGTATAATATCTGACTCAATAACGGAAATACTTGAAGCAACAGCACAGCCAACAACATCAGAGCTGTCTGAGCCATCGCAAGAGATATGTGATTTATCTCCTCCACCCAAACCAGTGAAACCACCGGCTGCAAAGAAACGCAAGGTTTCTACACAGGACATCCAGCAAATGCAACTGGAGGTCCTGACCATAGAGAAGAAGAAAATTGAGATGGAGGTAGAGAACATGCAACTCATGAATCAGAAGTTAAGGCTTGAGATTCAAGAGCTTTTGGCAAGGAGTCGACCTGTTATTACCATTGTTGACAACAATTAGAATATTGCACAGCACTACTTTCTGTTGTCTTCGAAATTTTTAGAGTATAGTGACTGGCCTAACATTTTTTTGGGGGAGCAAACCTTGCCCAGATAAGGAAACAATTGTAAACATTACCATGCAAACAACAGAAAGTGGTGCTTTATTTCATTTGAACTATTCTTTGTAAAAAATAATTTCATTTTAATATTTTAAGTTTACAATGTATGTAAAATTGTATAAAATATGTACATATAATGTTGAAACATGTGATACAACTTTTGCCAAAAATGGCAAAGTTTGCAAACTGAAAGGTTTTGGTTCATGGCAGCCTGCAAGATAAGACTAACTTAATTCTTGACATTTTGAGCTAATTAGGCCCTTCATAGGGATCGAGCTGCCTTAGCTGGAAATGTCAAGAAGTTTGTTTTATCTTGCAGGTTGCCATGAACCAAAACCTTTCAGTTTGTATAAATAACACATGAAAATAAATAACAGTATTTCATATAATTAATGTAAATGCAAATTGTTCAATATTTTAAATTATTAATTGTTGCAATTCATTCAAAGTAAGTGTGTGCAATGTGTTCTCTCACTGCTTGCCCTGTCTCGATCCCCACGAATTCATCATCCTCATCTTCATTCCAGTGCCTGTCATCCTCAACTTCAGGCAATGGCTCATTGTGGTCGATAGCAATGTTGTGCAGAATACAACACGCAGCAACAATGGTACACACCCTTTCTGGACTCATTCGAACTTCCGAATGCAGAACATGAAAACGTCGTTTTAGAATACCAAACACTCGTTCAATGAGGGATCTGGTTACTTTTAATGCTCGGTTGAATCTTCTTTGGGGTTGGGTTTGAGGTTCGGCGTAGGGGGTCATAAGGTATGGTAGGCAAGCATACCCACTGTCTCCAATCAAGACACCATTTTCAAAATTTGTGCCCTCTAACCGATGGTGGATGTTAGATGACCGGAAGATGTGGCTATCATGTGTCGATCCTGGCCATTTTGCAACAATGTTGGTGAATTTCCCTATTAAAATTAAAAAAAATAGTTAGCATTAAGCTGTTAATTAATTGAGCAGTAATGATATAAGCGTGTTGTCCATTGAAGATTTTTCCTTGACGTATAATATTTTAATGTGACCATGCAATGACTGATTTGATTCATTTCATGTCATGATAACAATATAACATGATTTTCCCTGATTATTTCCTGCACGTATATACACCCGGAACAAACACCCGGCTTACTTTAATATTCTATTATATTTATTGACAATAACAAAGCTATTGAGCATGCGTGGCCTATTAATATTTACGCTTGCGGCCTGCGGCATTTTTAAAATTATGGTGATAAAAGAGTGTAAAAGTTTTACGTAGATGTAGTACCTTTGTGGTCACAAATTCCTTGTACATTTATGCTGTGATATTGTTTGCGATTCACGAAATCCCACTCGTTGACTGTTGGCGCAATGATTCGGATATGGGACGCATCAATGACACCGATTGCACACGGAAAGTTTGCGATCTCGTACAGACCCTGCTTCACGATGTCTCGTTGTTATTGGGTCTCTGGAAACTTCACAAACTCGTGAAGCCTCCGAGAAAGAGCCACCGTCACTCGCCGGATAATTCTACACACTGTAGATTTATCCAAGCCTGCTAGCGTGTCTCCGGTAACTTGTTGGAAGCTACCACATGCCAAGAATCGTAGTGTTATTAGCACCTGATTTATCGCGGAAACTAACTGGCTACGGTTTGTTGTTGGACGTATTTCGTCTTCAACTAGATGAGTAATGTACCTAATGGTTTGTCGACCGAAGCGATAGCGTCGCTGTAACTCGTTGTCGCTGTAGTACATCAACACATCGTCTATTTCACGCCTGAAAATTCTATCGGCTCGTCTATTAACTCTTGGAAGAGCATAAAAATGAACGCCAGGTAACCTGTACGCCATTTTGTTAAGAAAATAACTATTTATCCGCCGTATAACGACTTAAACGGTCTCAAGAGACCGTTTAAGTTTACACGGTGGATAGGCAAAATTTAACGGACGGATAGTGCTAAACGGGCTTCGTACAACGCGATTTCTCGAGCGTTTAAATTTTATACGGTGGATAGCAATTTAAACGGTGGTTAGCGACTTAAACGCCTTTGATACAACCGGCCCCAGATCAATATATAGGCATCATACCTTGCTTGAGCCAATCACGATCCAATACTTCATGAGTGCATTTTTTAAAAATTTTGAAATTATCATGAACATATGTACATTAGTTATATGATTTGTATACCTTGTATACTCGTTAACTCTTGTCTCTTGAAGCACAAAATGTTTAATGACTCCAAAAATCTCATTATTTTGTTCAACCCCATTCCAGTGGTTAGAATACTAGAAGCCAAAAGTAGGTTAAAAGCAGGTAATCTATTTATAAGGGGGCCTGTTGTCCATGATATATCATGTGCTGCTGAAGAGAACATGTGATCAAAATTGTACAATAGCTTCCAATGATACTCTTCACTGAAACAGAGCAGTGACTTCCACATTTAAAGCAAACACCAAAGGTTGTGGCAATGGACTCTTCACACATAACAAATTTTAATTGGTCCTTGACAGATTTTTCAGTTGTAAGTATTATTGTTTCTTCCCCTTCTTCATCTTGCATCTCTTCTTCATCACATTCTTCAGTTTCATTTTCTGCATCTGGGATCACCATATATTCTTTGTCATGACTGTCCTAACCATCTGACTCATTCTCTGACTGTTCTAGATCCAACTCTTCGGCACTACTACTAACCTCTAATGCAGCCTCTGTCATGCTCACACCTTCATATTGTCTCTCACTTTTGCAAATGTTGACAGTTTTTTCAGGTTCAATAGCTATGTCCATGTTGGTTGGATCAGTTTGGACACTGGTTGCAACCATCTTAGGCTTTGACAGGTACTTAGATAACAAGTCACTGGTGATGCGAGTTTGTGTTCCTTTTGTGACCATGGTTTTACTCTCTTTGGTTTGTGTACCTTGACTCCTCCCAAAATATTCAAATGGCAAAGAATGGGTTTAATGAGCTGACATCTTGACAGGCAACCTCTTGTTTGCACATTTCACTACTTGTCATTGCTTCTGCCATTTTGGTGGTATTTGGCACTTTTACACATTTTTCTGCTTGGAAAATCAAGTGCTCAACCTCCTAAGAAAATCAATAAAACCTTAAATTTATTTACATCGTTTATATATATATATATATATATATATATATATATATATATTGAATTACATACATGTAGATGATCTACATACCCATGTTGTCTGCTTTGGCTCTTTATGTTTATATTTCTATTCATATTAAATACATACTCATTAACATAATACACATTAACATACACTTACTTTCTTCCTTGACAGAATTCCCCATATGCCTCTTCTTTGATTCTAAAGGCTTGTCTGTTGCATCAAGTGCTTTATTTATAGTCGGAACAGCGTCGGGTTTAAGTATTAATTTGCATTTACCAGAAACGTTTATTGACTCCAAAAAGTATGGGGAATGCGATGGAATATATGCATCTTGGCTGAAGTGTATTGAACATAAACACATGCATTTGGACAGAACGAAGTTTTTTCGTTTGCAAAATTCAATCAAGAATCAGCCCTCGAAATTACCGGCGGCAAAAGGCAATTGCCGCCGATATTGCCTCCGAACTCGCCTTTACAGGCGGCATTTTTTTGCCGCCGACGGTATTTTTGTTGCAATTGTGGTAAATGATCTATTTTTGTGAAATCTTCCCACTTTTTTGGCTTGTTGAACCTCAACGGTCTCCGGTGGCCGGTCTTGCCGGGACGAGTTTTGAAGAATTCACTAGTTCTTTGGCGTCGTAATTGTGGTATGTTTTATCACATGTGACGTGAAGTATCACGCCTACACGCTGCTACCGCTGCACATGTGTCCCGCCACATCACCTCCTGGCTACTTCGCGTCAATTAAAAGATTCGAAACTTTTCTAGTTTTTTGTGTTTCACTGAATAAAGGTACGTTTAGTTTTTGCTTTTTTCAGTCTTTCTTGTAAATGGTTAATGCTTCTTTGCTTCAATCTTCTGTCTGGTCTTCGTTTGTAGCTGTACGGACAGTACGTTTCCAGTTTCCGTCACGTTTGTAGACTAGTTAAAACAGTATTGTAATTATTTAAATAAACAACGTATTAAAATAATAAAAGATTCATTTCATACGTAAACTTTACACTTTGCTGTCACCTAGTATCTAATTTAGTTTTCTACTTTTGTTAAAAAACATTTCTTTATACTATCTTTGTTGAGCAACTTACTTAAAAACTTCTATAGATGGTTAAAACACACTGAGAACTCAGAACAGTTAGATGTTAATATTATATAAAAAAAATAGGCACACGGTGTGTGCACGTGTCCGTGCCCAAGGAATACCAGTGTCCAGTGATGTCAACAAACAACAAATAAGTTTAACAGCCAAAAGTAGCAGCCTGCAGCCCAAAATTTCGGGCTGTGGCCCAAAACTCTGATAGACCCAAAACGCTTGTTTTTAATTGTTTTCAAGTTGTTTGCTTCCTGGCGTCACGTTGATCGCTGTGTTAACATAGGCTGTCTGGGTGGTGGTGGTGTCAAAATTTGTAGCAGGCTGCTCCTTACCAAACTAAATTATGGCAGGCTGCTCCTTACCAAACTAAGTAGCCATGTGCATATTATATATATAATAATCTAGTATTATATAAAGCATGCAATAAAGTTTGTAATTTTCTTAAACACAGAATCCTATATGTGCTTTGCTTCGTGGAAATGGTTAAACTGAAAACTGTTGAAGGCTGGGGCTTCACTTGTCTGGGGTATGAGACAAATGGACATGGCGATGTCACGAAAATGTTCTGTAGAACATGTCGGGAATTTTACTCTTCGAACAATGAACAAAATAAGTTGTCTGAAAAATTCACAGGATCTGGAAAATTCCTAGAGCAATCAAATGCATACGTAAAAGGCACGCAAATTATAAAGAAGGCAAACTTTGAAAAGCATCTAACCATTGAGAACCACAGGCAAGCAGCTCTCAGGCTTAGAGAAAAGGAACTAATGTCTGCAGCTGGTCCGTCAAGCAGTGGCGAAAGTAGTGATACTCATGCCCCTTGTGGAACAAGTTCTATTGGACATGGAGGTCCAAAGCAAACATTGCTTCGACCAATGATTCAAAAGTTGAACGCTACCCAACGACAGCAACTTGGTAGAAATTTCAACTTGCCCATTTCACCTGCTCAAATTCGAAGTCATTCAAGTCTTATGCAGATTTTGCGGCATTTGAAAAAACGTACCACAATGTTGATCTTGGCAATGGTTACTTGACCGACAAAGCTGGAGCAGAAATCATGAAGTATATCAGCATTAATCAGCGCATGACTAATATCACGAGGCCATTGAACAATAATGTTTTACATTATTACAGTGTTCTCTTTGATGGAGCCAGCAGCGCGAAATGTGTTGACGAAAAAGAACTGTTCGTTATCAAAACTTGCGTGGAGGGACAACCAACATTTAATGTCATGTCTTTAGAGGAACCTGAAGAATGTAACGCACAAGGAATCAAAGAAGCAATGGAGAAATCCCTATCTAAAATGAACTTTAACTTTGAACGTAAGAACAAGGAGATAGGAATGTGTAGTGATGGTGCAGCAGTTAACCGCGCAGTTTACAATTTGTTAGCTGAGGAATTTGGGGATCATTATCTCATTATGCTCTGTCCCTCACATAAGTTTGAGCTTGCTATCAATGATGCATTTGGTTCTTCCCGCTTGCATAACGGGAGAAGGATTACACTGAGGTGTACTCTCTGTTCAAAAAGGCAAAGTCTTTTTATGGGTATTCCCTTGAAAAGGTACAAGAGGCTAAGTGGGACTAGGTGGACTGAGCATCGTGTTGCCGCCTTAGATTCCCACCTTCATAACATGCCTGTACTTCTAGGGTTTTGTGACCAGCAAATAAATTCACCTCATAATGATACCATTAAGAAACTTATTCCGACCATCCAGGGGATAAGAAAGTGCGTGTCTAACACGACGTCTTTGATTTTTAACGCAGTAAAACTCGACATTCTCGCAATGCTGCGTCCAATGAGCATGATATTACAGAATACTGCGCTGTTATCACCGCAGTTCTTGACTACTTGTCAAATGACTGTTGATAATGTCAACCGAATGCATACTTTGCTCACTGATCACGAAGGGGCTTGAATGTGATTTACTGAAGGATGAAGAACTCTTTCCTCGCACGATTAAACTTCTCGCTTCACTTGAAGAAGAGGATACCGAGATCATACCAGAGCGTCGTACGCGGATGGACGCTGCTAACAACCCTGATAATTCGCATTCTTTGTTTCATGGCTACCTAATGTCAGGCACCGTTGATAAGTCGTTGAAACTGGTCACTAATCAGTTAGCAGAGATTCTTGACCGACTCGCGAAATCGCTAGGTCAACGTTATGCACCTATTATACAGGACGAGTTTTTCACTGCCACGGCAAAATTTTTGGATACCGAGTCCTACAGTAACACAGATTTTGAAGCGTTGTTTAAGACTGTGTTGACTATCAAGGATCGGTACCATGCCCTTCTGTTAGCAAACGGTTCTGATCTCACTCGATTGAAAGCCGAATTCAGAATTCTGTATACGCATGTCCAGAAGTTCTTGTCCGAATGTTCGCCGGCCAATGCTGGCCGCAGTTGTTCAAGCTCAGGGATGGGCTTTGTTTAAGAAATACTGCATATTGCCGAAATCTGCATTGCAATCCACTGTCAAACGCTGAAAGTGAACGAGTCTTTTCTTATCTGTGGAGACAACTCTCAAAAGAACGAATGTCCCTGAATCATGAAACATTGGAACGAATTCTTCAACTTCGATGCTCAAAGCAAGATTATTCGCTTGAATCCTATGACGAGGCAATCGATTTATTTTTGACGGAGTATCCGGATGGCACTGTCCGAAAGCGAGGTCGACATGTGGGTGGCCATGCATATCCTGATCATCAACACAAACGGAAGAAAAGAAATGACGGGAACTCCAACATTACGACACCATCACTTGAACGGATCAACGAATTGTTAAACGAAGCAAAATCTATTAAAGATATCGACCCAGATTTAGTAGCGCTTTCAGATTTGGAGTCAGAATCAGAATCTGAATCAGACAGTGAAAGTGATAATTAATTCATAATATTAAAACTAACAGTATTGCGCTTTCTGAAACAATATTGCCATTTTTTAAAGTTTGCTTATGTTGCAAAATTCAATGTTTACTTAAATATTGGTTAATAAAAGAGTAGAGATGATTGCTAGTCACGATCAGTCAATGAAAATGACAAATTGTTTATCCAAATCAAACGGTTGCAGTTGTCATCAATTTACCATTCTAAATCACTGAGAAATCACATGTGAGCGCCTATGCCATGTTAAAAATCGCTGATATGTGCAAATTTGGAGAGGGATTGGCGATTTAGCGACACAAATAAATTGCCGCCAAACATGGACGTATCGGCGGCAATATTTTGCCGCCGAGAATTTTTCCAAATTTCGAGGGCTGAAGAATTTGCATCGTTTTTGTTCTTTCTTATTAACCGGCTTTAAGAATGAGAAAAAATGTAATTTCTTTTCAATGTTCTTTTTGCTGTCGCTATTGCACCCCTAGACGGGACAATACATCGTGATTTAACTCCCGGATAATATTTGCATTTCGCGCTATAATCTTCAACCCAGGTTGTGACGTCAGACATGGCAAACTCTACATAAATTAGCATAAGAGAATTCCTTTTAAGATGGCGGACGAAGACGCAGTACACAAGTATAAACAATTGCGATTTTCTGAAGATGCAATTGTCTGAAGACTAAACTTTTACTGTTTTTTAATATGTTATAGGGTAAAGTTTTTTTTAAAGTCAAAAAAATATATATTGCCATTTCCCTTTAAAGATGTGTGTTAGAAGTTTAGAAATTTCTTTAGTAACTATTTTCAATATATTTGGAGTAATACTATCATATCCACAACTTTTGTTTGAATTCATGCTTTTCAATTTTAGTTTAAGCTCGTTTTCTGTGATTGGATTAATATTTTAATAATTACCTGTAGGGTATTTATCAAAGCTATTATTATCAAGTTGTTTGATTTTATTTGCTAGATTTGGCCCCACATTTACAAACTAATCATTAAATTTATTAGCTATTTGTCTCAGATTATCTATCATACATGATAAAATAGTTTGAAAAAAACTTTTCGATATTTTTGTATATGTCTTATGTTTGTTAACTTTTTCATTGAGGGTTTTCCACACCATTCAGGAAGTTTGCTTGTGTTTAATTAATATGTTTTGATAATATATTTTCTTTGCTATTTTAATGATATGGTTTAGTTTATTTTTATATTTTTTTATAGATTTGCTCTTTTTATTGGTTGAATTTATTAGATAGGTTTTATATAATAATATTCTTGTATGTTTGCATGGTGACAATCGATAAGTATTTAAGAGGCTGTGTCTGTAAAATCCTCCCACTGACTTTTGGTTGAAATATAAACCTCCCCTGATTTTTTAACAAATTATCACGGTTTGTAAGCATACTTTAAAAATGCATTCAGATTTTTTATTTATATTTTTTTTCCCGAGATTTTAGCCTTTTTAATTTTAGCAATTAATATTGAGAAAAGGCAATTTCCGGAAAGACAAAAACGGCGATTTTTAGACGGCCATCACAAACTCGCCATTTCGCCTGCAGATCTAATTGTTAAAAATAATGAAAGGCTAGCCTTTATGCTATCAATTATTATAAAAGTGAGAAAGAAATCCTATTTTTTTTCTCGGTACGCTCAGTTGAACGACCTTCTCTACAGACCCTTTAACTCCATTACTCGAAGCACGCGATCTCAAAACCCGTTTTTTAAAAAAGTGGCACTTACTCAGAATTCAATCTATCTTCGAAATTAAAGTACTAAAGTGAAATATTCTCTGGATTAAATAATATTTTTGGGCTAATAAATCGGTGATGGAATAATTTTATCCGAAAATATGCTAATTTTAGCTTTTTGCTTTATAAGCGCCATGAATGATATTTAACAAAATACAGTGCAAAATTTACTCCATCGCCGTGAAATGAATACATACTTAATATAATGCAATACTTGACATTTCACAAATAAAATTCTCAAGAATAGAACGCCAAATGACAGCAGAAACGCAGTGACAGTGATTATACATTAGTCAATGATAAATACATACCGGGATGTATGGCTGGATTCATGCTGTCAACAGATTATCTACCCTCATAATTTTCCCACAGATCTGTCCGTCTACTGATCACATGGTTAGTTTTCGAGATTGAAGACTTTTCCCGTTTGTTTACGTAGTTTCAATCCAAGCGACGGAACTGTCGTAGTTTAGGAGTTGTTTTTAAAGCGTGAGGCTGAGCCACTTCCGGTGCTATTAATTGGCTGTAAAACTTGTCGATTTCAAATCACCCTTTCTTGCAAATTGTTTTATATTTACAGTTGTATTTCTTTATATAAAAATCTAAATGCTTTACTATAAGAAAATAAAACAATATTTATTTGCATATTTACATACCATGAAATATTTTTGATACTTATTAATAATTAACTTTAAAATATATTTACTTTTAAATGTCATTATTATTGTTATGCGTTTTCGACACTCAACACATTAAATTTCAAAGTTCCGTTTGCAAAGCAGTTATTTAGTTATTCTAAATAAGAAATTTCATTTAATTGATATAAACCTAACTATGGAGTCCGTGGGCTGCTTTCTCAAAAGCCATCGCAAAAAGGAAGAAATCGTGAGGCTTGTAGAATGCAATGATGACGTTTCTGGTCATCTTGCTTGTTGCCACTTATCCAAAGAGTCTTTATCGGAATCTCAATTAATTCTTGCTCGTTCCGGGCTCTACGATGTATCCGAAAATCAAATTTTGCAAATGAAGATATGTCCCAAACATCGAAATCAAATGGGGAAATTTTGGCGACCTTTACGAACATGTCAATATCCTGGTCACGAAGGCAAGGCTTCGCATAATGTCAAGGGTAATCGCGTAATTAATCTCGAAATCGCAAAGGATATCCTGCGGTTGTTCAACCGAACCGTGCCTATTGGATCGCGTAAGCATTTATTGCTATATAAACTATATATGTATATTGAAATTATAGGGAAATATATGGTATACCAAACCAGCAAAATTACTGCAGCGTGGAACTATGCACGTATATGTATATAATTAAAACAGACATGTCTTTTTATAAAAAAAGCATCTATTCGCGTAGAATGCTATGCTATTGTAATTCTGCAAAGCTCTATAAGTAAGTGAAACTACATGTAGAATCTATACATATTAAGCGAATCTAATTTCAGCTATTTGAACAAAATGTCGCAAGGCACATATCCTAAGGTTGAAAACCGCCTCAGTGTGGATTAGGTTTTCCGAAGAGGTTCCAGAAGAAAACGACTCAGTGAATGAAACGACAGAAAGGTAAACATTTAAAATGCCATTTCAATTTTTTGTAACTTAGTTCAGATTGCCATTTGACGAAGGTCCAAATGTGAAGGTCCAAATGTTCATTGTCTCCAGGATGGCAAAGGTGAATTTGATGTCTTCAAGCACTCATTCTGAAACTTCTCCACGTAATGCGGTGGAAACACCAGTGCATAGGAGGAAAGAAACCTTATGGACACCCAGCCTTAGGTGTGACAGTGACTCACAAAGTTCTAGTGAAGATGAGCAAGTAAATTCCATACAAGTTTTTAACAAACAATGCAAACTCTTTCTATATGTTCCAGCGAGAATAAAATGACCGAGCCGTTAACTTTTCAGTTGACTAGTTCCTGGGATTCCATCTCCAAAGAAGAACAAGAAATTTGCATTGAAAAGGCAACAGAGACTTGCAAAGTAATTTGCGAAGTGATTGCACCCAACGCAAGCAACAAACTCTTTGAAGCGATGAAATGGGCCGAACCTGAAATTTCGGAGGAACTTGAAGGGCTTATGATTGCTTATCAAAATGCAAAAACGAGAAACCTGAAACTACAAATTTTAAGTCTCTATGCCCATAGATATCCAAAAAAAAAGCTCAAAATAATTCACGAACCCTACGGAAAAATCACCACCTGGCAAATAAAAATGGCCAGACAACACGCCAGTAAACATGGACCTGCAAATATTGTCCAAAAGACTGCACAGCATAGAATTCGTTTAGACATGGGAAAAGTGGACCACTTTATTGAATTTGCAAATCGCCCGTACTTCTATCACGACGTCGCCTTTGGTACAAGGAAGATAACGTTGGACAGTGGTTCCAAGATAACGATGCCAAATGTCGTGAGGAATGTCACCAAATCGACCATAATTGCACAGTACCTGAAATACTGCACAGAAGAGGAAGTGGAGCCATTGAGCCGCAGGACAATGTTTAGAATTTTGGATGTCAGAGAGGCAAGTCAGAGAAAGTCGCTTCAAGGTATTGACAACATTGCAGCAGACGGATCGCTTGGATTTGAAAGAATAAAACGCATTGTGGCTGAAAAAGATTGGACCGACAATATTCTGAAGAAACTTCGCCGTGCCACTTTGTATTTGACAACTGATTATGCAGTACATTGTAACGAGGAAACGCCATGCCCAGACCACTGTAGGAAATTTGCCTAAAGTGACCCTGCAGATAAGTCGTTTCAGGAATTGTGTTCACATGATCATTCGTTATTTTGTGAAAGATGTGAGGATTTGAAAGCCGCTCTCTTTGATATTGAAAATAAGATCCATTCCTTTTCAAGTCACATGTACTCTGAAGCCCAAAAAGGGGATTTTCTTTATGACTTCAACAAAGCACAGACTGATATATTTCGTTGGAAATGTCATATAATGAGATCTTGCAACCAAGAACGTGGAAAACAAGACGCTTTGCAAATGCTCGATAACTGTTCTGCATTGGTAGTAATGTACTGGGCCATGAAATTTCTGCAACTTCGGCACAGAGAAAAGCAAACAGAATGGTATGGGAAACGAGGTATAAGCTGGCATGTCAGCAGTCTCATTTTTAAGAATCCAAAAGAAAATGAGAAAGTTTCAGTTTCAACCTTTGCACATTTGATTGATGCGTGCACACAAGATTGGTTTGCCATTTGCTCTGTATTTGAGGATCTTTTGATAACCATTCAAAAAAAGTATCCTCATATTAAGAAAGTATACCTCAGATCTGACGAAGCTGGTTGTTACCACAACAACATGTTGCTTGCTGCCCTGAAAGATGTAGGAAAGAGGACTCAAATTGATGTCATTCAGTATGATTATTCTGAACCACAATTTGGAAAGGATATTTGTGATCGCATATTGTGCCCAATGAAACTGGCCATTAGAAATTACTGTAACAAGGGTCAGGACATTTTAAGAGCAGAAGACATGAGAGAAGCACTCATAAACCATCCGGTTAAAGGTACAACTTGCTCAGTGAATCAGATTGATGAAACAGCTCAGTCGATTAAAGTTAAAAACATTACACAGTTCAACAATTTTCAATTCGAAGAGGATGGAATTAGAGTATGGAGAGCGTATGGAATCGGTACCGGCAAACTTCTCCATTATTCGAGCATAGTGGTGCATCCCCAAAATTCAACAAATGCCAAAACCCTTCAGCATTTTTTTCCTTTCGAAAGTAGGACAATGGTCGCTGAAAACAACAAGGAAACCGAACAGCAAGTTTTTGAATGCACAATTCCAGGCTGCGGAAGAGTTTTTAAACGCCACGAGAATTTGAATCTACATTTGGAAACCGGAAAGCACTACAACAATCTGGAAAATGAAACTGTGTATGACAAAATACGGAGAGATTGGGTAGAAAAGTTCATGACAATTGACATACGACCTAAAGGAAAACAAAAAAAGCAAACAAAAGTAGCAGTGGCAGAAGTTGCCCACGAAACATTGGCTACAAGCGCATCACAGAGTACAGCTGCAGAGTACAAAATTATGTGGGCTTTAAAAAAAAATGTAGCCTCAGCAAGATTCAGCGAGAAGGTCCGCAAATACCTTATAGCTAAATTTGAAGCAGGTGAGAAGAGTGGACGGTTTACTCGTGAAGAATGGTTAACGTCGTCGCAAATCAAAAGCTTTTTCTTGCGTCTTGCTGCAGCCAGGAGAAAAGCTGGAAACGTGCAAACATTGGAATCTGCATCAGAACTAATAGATGAAAATCTCGTAAATGAAATAACAGCTGAAGGAGAGGAAGAAAACCGAAAAGAAGTCTTGGATGAAATCGCCGAAAGCCTACAGGTGCAACATCCCATCATATATGACGTGTACGATCTATGTGAGTTGAATAAAGAGAAGAAACTCCAAATGTTTAATATGAACATGATGAAAACAATCTGTTCGTATTTTGAAATACCGTTCAAGTCCAGAGATCGCAAAGCAGAACTGCTAAAAACAACTAATGATATCTGAGTGCAGCTGTATTCGTGATTGATGTATACGGAAGTGTTATACACCACCAAAAGACAACATCGCGTTATACATCAAGCGCGTTCGCGAGTATACCGATAAATGCAGGAAGGAGGTATAAGCTCAGGTATATGGGTAACATTGCATCGCTTTTCCTTGTAACAGAAATGCGTTACGTTTTAACTTTTGTTTATACTATCGCAAGAGTTTTGTGAAGACAATGCTATAATATAAGAAGTTGATAGCTAATACACAAAAGCGTGACGACGATATGAAAATATTTAGCATGTATCAGTCTTTATATGATACGACTTCGGACTTTTGGAAAATTGATATTTAGGGTAAAAAAGTACAGTTTTTAACAACTTATTTGTTATAGATTCGCGCAACACAGCGCGTCATCACGTATACTTTAATCCATGGAATTTTTTAGTAAAGAAATATTACCATGTCCATGTACTGTAATTGCCTTTGCAGGAAAGGTTGCAGCATGTAAATGATTTAATTTTGCGTTTGTTTACTTTTAAAATCGACAACTTTTGTAGTACAATTACACAGTTAAGGTAGTTTTATTTAATAATTAGTATGTTTTATGTAATTAATACTAAAAGCTAACTTCATAGCACATTAGCACCGAAATTGGCCCAAGCTTTAAAAACAACTGCTAAACTACGACAGTTCCGTCGCGTGGTTTGAAAATAGGTAAACAAACGGGAAAAGTCCTCAATCTCGAAAAACTAGCCATGTGATCAGTAGACGGACAGATCTATTAGAAAATTATGAGAATAGATAATCTGCTGACAGCATGAATCCAGCCATACATCCCGGTATGTATTTATCATTGACTAATGTATAATCACTGTCACTGCGTTTCTGCTATCATTTGGCGTTCTAATCTTGAGAAATTTTATTTGTGAAATGTCAAGTATTGCATTATATTAAGTATGTATTCATTTCACGGCGATGGAGTAAATTTTGCACTGTATTTTGTTAAATATCATTCATGGCGCTTATAAAGCAAAAAGCTAAAATTAGCATATTTTCGGATAAAATTATTCCATCACCGATTTATTAGCCCAAAAATATTATTTAATCCAGAGAATATTTCACTTTAGTACTTTAATTTCGAAGATAGATTGAATTCTGAGTAAGTGCCACTTTTTTAAAAAACTGGTTTTGAGATCGCGTGCTTCGAGTAATGGAGTTAAAGGGTCTGTAGAGAAGGTCGTTCAACTGAGCGTACCGGGGGAAAAAATAAGATTTCTTTCTCACTTTTATAATAATTAATAGTATAAAGGCTAGCCTTTCATTATTTTTAACAATTAGATCTGCAGGCGAAATGGCGAGTTTGTGATGGCCGACTAAAAATCGCCGTTTTTGTCTTTCCGGAAATTGCCTTTTCTCAATATTAATTGCTAAAATTAAAAAGGCTAAAATCTCGGGAAAAAAAATATAAATAAAAAATCTGAATGCATTTTTAAAGTATGCTTACAAACCGTGATATTTTGTTAAAAAATCAGGGGAGGTTTATATTTCAACCAAAAGTCAGTGGCAGGGTTTTACAGACACAGCCTCTTAAGCTTGTAGGTACACCACATAAGTATATTATACTGCAAAGCTTTTAGTCTGTTAACCCGGGCCTTCATCAGTGCAATTACCTGAATACACATTTACCTTTCGGGAGAAAGGCTAGACCTTTTAGAGACCACATATCATCTGAGATTACACATCTCATCTATCGCCACATTAGTAAAATTAACTACATGGTGTTCACTTAGACCAACAACTGGTTTTAAAATTCCTAGCAAGGTGTTTAGCAAGATTATAAGTCAGTGAACCTTGAGATGCAACTATAGGTACACCTGATTCGTGTATTTGGGTAAAACCAAATTAGGACACACACTATATGAAGGTCTCATGTAGTCATGAAGCTTTTGAGACAAAATACCTGATTTTCTAAGTTCAGATAGTTTAGAATATACTTTACGTTCAATATTGGCTGTAGGATTTCGTTTTAGCTCTTTATATGTTGGAGTTTCAAGAAGAGCACAGATTTTATTTTCATATTCTAAGCAATTTAATAAAACTGTGGTGTTTCCCTTATCAACCTTTAAAATATGTATAGACTTATCAGCCCTTAGGTTCTTTACTGCATCCTTCTGCTCCATGGAAAGATTAGATTTTGGTAAAGTTGTATGTCGCAAAACCTCGATTATTTCAACGCGAATATTGGATGCGATAGCATCACTGAGACGATCCAACTTTGGTTCTAGATGTTTAACAATTTCTTCTTTAGGGATCTTGTATTGTACAACTGCCTAATTTAAACCCAATGCCAAGACTTCTTCTTCAACTGGCTAAAGTTTTGTGCACTTTGGTTAACAACAGTGCATCTTAGAGTGCCATTAGCTAAATCTTCTTGTTTTCTTTTATCTTTTGATCTTCTGGAGGTCAATCTTGTGTATTTGGCGATCTGTATGGAGTGTGCTTGGTTAAAGGAGCTGTGTCACCTCGTGTACATCTTTTCTGCGCATAACAAAAATTAACAAAGAAAAGAGACGTTATACGGGAACTGGATACAAAGATTGCCGCAGAAATAAAAGATCCTACAGAACTTTAAAATGAAATATTTGAATCCGACAAGATGATCTATGAGCTAGAAGAGAACATCAGCTATATACGTAAGTACATTGAAACATTCTCCTTAACAGGTCATGCACAAGTCATGCCCAAACTCTTCTCCTACACCCAGTACCTCGACAGATGAACCCCCGCAGCCAAACACAACGCAAGAACTTACACAGCAAAACACATTGATGATAGAACCCACACAAGAGAACACAACACAAGATGCCCCACAAGACGGCCTAGAAGATGCCCCACAAGAACACACCCCAAATAACCTTCACATGTCCCAACAACTTCCTACAACTGTCAATCCAAACGCATCTCCATTTATTCCGGAAAGTCAAACGAACTCCTCATCTACCAATGCACCTCTGTTTATCCCACAAGCACCCATGACCAGCAATCCATCGTCATTACAAAATACTTGTAAACTTTTAAAACGTCTACCAGTATTTTCAGGAAATCCCCTTCATTGGCAAACCTTCTGGGATTCATTTGACAGTGCTGTACACAGCAACCATTCCCTAAATGGCGTACAACGTTTTAACTACCTAAAAGCCCAACCTAAAGGAGATGTGTCACATGTTATAACTGGATTCTCTCTCACCAATAGTAACTATGAATAGGCAGTTAACTTTCTTAAAACAAGATTTGGGCAACAACATAAAATAGTAAATGCGCATATGCAAGCCCTTCTAGAAATCTCGACACCAAATGAACAACTAGACAGTATCCAAGAGTTTTACGACACATTAGAAACACACATCAGAGGACATGCCTCAATTGGAAAAAGTCACGATTCATATGGTGACCTTTTAGTACCCATCATACTCGGAACAATACCCAGTGAATTTTGCAGAAATTTAGCACGGGACCATGGAAAGTTAAATTGGACAATCAATCAACTACGAACTGCCATCCAGAAGGAACAAACAATCTTAGAAACCGGGAGTTTGTTAACCCCCAATCTAAAGATCATCAGCAACTAAATTCTACTATTACATCTTTCCACACCCAATCACACAACCTGCCACCTAAATTCCAAAAGATCCCTTGAAATTCACCCAATGGTAAAAGCGATCTGTCCTGCCTGTACTGCAATGGAAAACACCATCCAACATCATAAAAAGTTATAATTGATCTCCAAAAACATTATGATACTGTAAAGAAAGAAAACCGCTGCTTTAATTGTCTGGGACGCCATCGAGTAGCTCTTTGGAAATCGGTGAATCGCTGTCAAAATTGCAAACAAAAACATCACACAAGTCTGTGTAACGTGAAATCCAATGATGAACACCAGAAAAAGAACGATAATGAAAAGAGACAGGATGACACAACAAATGACCACTCAAAAGGAAACCAAACAATTCACACCACAGTCACACCTATCACCCCAGCGACCATCAACTCAACCAACATCAATTTGGGTTGCGGTACAACCTGTTTACTAAAGACAGCAGTTGCAACAGTAAGTGATCCAAAATTCAAAGCAGATGCAAACATTCTATTTGACGAAGGGGTACAACAACGATCCTTCATACAGCAGGATCATGTGAAACAACTCCAGTTAAAACCAATAAGAACAGAAACCATTCACCTATCAGCGTTTGGAGCAGCTACCCACGCCATACGGCAGCTAGATGTTGTCACCATTCACCTAATGACAGATTCTGAAGAAGAAATAGCGTTGGATGTCTTAGTTGTTCCTGACATAGCCACACCAATCCAAAACCACCTGCCCTCCATTGTACCCAAATTGGAATACCTCAAGGGCGTTAAACTTGCCCACCCAGTCTCCCTTGAACAACGGTTTGAGATCACTCTGCTCATCGGTGTACACTACTATTAGAGAATTGTCAATCTTCAAGTATACCCTCAACTCGAATCCTGAACGTGATCATTAACCACAACGAAGACATGTTTGACCTGTCGGAATTACATCCCCTATCAGTAACAATGACCCAGCAAACCAGCTTCACGAGTACCAAAGCACATCAATAACACATGATAAAGACGGTGCTTACACTGCCGCATTCCTGTGGAAGAAAAACCATCCTCCACTTCCTACGAACTAAAGGTTTGTGAACATTGAACCAGATCGTCAGCCCATCGTCTATCCCAGCCTGATCTTCTCAAAACGTACGGCGAGATAATTACAGATCAAGAGAAACGCGGATTCATTGAGCAAGTCCAATCACAACAACATGGACAAAACCTGCACTACATACCACACCACCCCGTCATTAAGAATTCTCAAACAACGCCAATACAAATGGTCTACAATTGTAGTTGTTGACAGTCGTCTAATGCACCAAGCTTGAGCGATTGCCTACGGATGGGACCTCCGCTATTGACCGATATATGTTCCATCCTTCTACGTTTCCGCACACACCACTACGGTTTCTCTACTGACATCAAGAAAGCATTCCTTCACATACGTCTTAACGAACAGAACCGAGATTTTACTCATTTTCTCTGGTTGTCAAATCCAAGTGATCCAGAAAGCCACCTCATCACATATCATTTCAGGGTTTACTTGTTTAGCTCTGTTAGCTCTCTCTTCATGCTTAATGCCACCTTACACCAACATTTGGACAACCACAAGACACCTGTTACCCAAGACATGGAAGAAAATCTTTACATTGATAACCTGGCCTCTGGTTCCGATACCGAAAGCAATGTTATCAACTATTACAAAGAAGCAAGTTTCACAATGAATCAAGGAAACTTCAACCTTCATTCCTGGGCCAGCAACAGCCCCTCACTGCAAGCACAAGCAGCTGACGAAGTAATGGGAGAGAGAAGTAAAGAAGTAAATGTCCTTGGGCTTAAATGGCAACCGGCGGAGGACAAACTCACCTTAGTCAAAAGCGGTAACACACTAAATCCAAATGATTTAATAACAAAACGTAAGATCCTACAACAATCTGCAAAAGTTTACAATCCACATGGCCTCCTATCCCCAGTTACAGTAAGAGCCCGAATTCTATTACAAGACCTATGGCGGAGAAAAGTACCTTGGGACACGCCCGTTGATCAAAACCTAGCGCAAATGTGGTCCACAATCTCCACAGACATTGAAAAGACAATCACCGAACACGCCACCCTACCAAGAAGATACTTCCCAGAAGCAATACAACCAGAATATGAAATCCATTTACACATGTTCTGCAATGCCAGCACAGCAGCGTATGGTGCAGTGGCATTCCTTCAAGGAAACAACCACACCTTGTTTGTTATGGCAAAAACTTGAGTTGCCCCACTCAAGACACGGACACTCCCTCAACTGGAGCTCATGGCTGCCCTGATCGGCGCAAAATTTGGTTTTTTCATTCAAGATGTGCTACGAAAAAAATTCAGCCGACTCAGTGTTTATTTGTTGTCGGACAGCCAAATTATTCTTCACTGGCTAGCAACCAGGAAATCACTACCACAGTTTGTAGAAAATCGCGTGAAGGAGATTAACCAACTTTATCCTTCTCCACATTGGCATTACTGTCCTACATCTGACAACCCAGCCGATCTGCTAACAAGGGAAATCACACATGTTCAATTTCACTCCTCAACCACTTGGTTCCATGGTCCACCCTGGCTAACATCCAAAATCCAATGGCCAACATGGACCCCTAAAAAGAGTCAACCTTGCTCGCATCAGAAATGCTATTCTCGACCACCCTTGAGCTTGCAAACACCGATGATGAGTGTCTTCCACCACACCACCATGGTTTACATCATATCATTGAGGTATCCAAAGATACCGAATTATCCAAACTCATCCGTTGCACAGCCTACGTAATGCATACTGTCAATATCTTCACCAAAAGAAATCCACCCCAATCTGGGCCCCTCAACACTCATGAGTTGCAAGAAGCAGAATGCAAGTGGTCAGAATGTCCAAGAGCTCACCTATGCCAAGGAAATCGTAAATCTCTGTTCCAAGCAAGGCAGTCACTTAACACTTGTTCGCCAGCTCTGACTTTTCCTTGATACCAACAGTCTTCTTCGCTGGGGTGGGAGGATTCACAACGCCCCTCTCAGCGAGCTAACCAAATTCCCTTATCGTCTACCTGCCAAACATCCCTTTACAGAATTGGTTATCAAGGACGCTCACCAAAACCAATTACACGCAGGCATGACTTCCACTGTCACAGCCTTGCGCCACAAGTTCTGGATACCTGCAGCCCGCCAATCAGTAAAGAAAGTACTACGCAGCTGTGTTACCTGTCGAACCGTCTAAACTCCACCCATTTTCCTCAATAGGTGGAAGAGATGGACAATTGACAGGGTATGATTTATCACGCATACATATGTAGTTTGCACGTACAATGTGGGGTAATAATGCAGCCCGAGTTGGTGGTAACATTTCTCCCTCTAAATTTTTGGAACGAAACAGTGCCCACCATAGCGCTGGCAAAGTTTTGGGACCTTTCGAACAGTATACACGGCACACGAATTGCTCCAAATCCTTAAACTGTGTTGGTAATTAATTGTCAACTAATTCAGTTGGGATAACACCTTCACCAAGTTCCCGAAAGCAGTTGATGGAAGGATCATCTTCATCAAGCTCCATGTAAGCACCAATCCAGGTCTTCTTGGTAATACCCACAAATTTTCCACCCCAGTCAGCGCCAGAGAAATTGTGGAGTCCAATAAGTCCTTGGCATTTATGACTTCCAACGACTCGTACTCGTTCAACCACATCGATTTCTCTGTACTTCATGCCTTTGCCAGTTAAAAACTTAAGGCGATTGTTAGTTCCAAGGCGTCCACGGGAGACCAGGTCGATAAGAAGTACAAAATACGTCAGTGTCTGGTGACCAAACACATATTTCTCGGCAATGACTGTCAGCTATAGTAGCCAGGACTTGGTGCGGAATTAATGTATCTGCTTCTTCGTGTGAATGGTCTTCTTCAAAATCTTGCCCTTTGATCTTAGTGCCATACACCACGACTAATTTGCATGCACTGTTGTTGGAAAAGTGTTCTAGCAAGCCCTGAGCAAACATCGATGTCAGGCTACTCTTGGTCTTTGATGAAGACAAAATCTCCTTGAGAGGCACGGTGAGCTTCATCTCTGGATGGATCTGGAATTCTATGGACGTTGCTGCTCTCTTCTGACGGGTCTTGTTTTTCAGCGATTGATCTAGATAACGGTCAAAGACCACTCGACATTCATCATAGCAAACAACCATCCCCTTGATACGCTTGATGAACGCTTCTTGTAGGTTAGAAAGATTCTTCATGGTCGGTGTTTTCTTCATACTCTGAACCACAGCCATGGCGTCAACAATTAGAACTCGCAGTAAGCGGCCTGTTACTGGTGCTATATCGAGAGGAGTGGCAGATTCAAGTGGCGAGTCAGCTTTGACTTCTTCAAAAGCATGCATCAGACTCGCTTTGTTAGTGGGAATATATAGAGACCCATCCACAGCGCACAGCGAGCGTGGAACCACTGACATCTCATATTTTCCAATAGTTTCCTCCAGTTTGGGAACAAGCTCCGGGCGGCTTCGTTGGATAATAAGAAATCTGCCGAGTAATTCACGTTCCTCACGTAATTTGAACACCTTGTCACCGACGCGGACCTTAGCTTTTGCCATCCAGTTGGAGAAATTCTTTAGTTTGAATTTCTTCATTTTGTCCCAATCGGAGAGTTTTGATGTTGGCAGCAATCTTTCACAGACAAACTCTTCAAAGCGTTTCTGACCTTTCTTACCAAAGTGCAGAATATCGTCTTTTGCATCCTCTGGCACAAGAACTGATGAAACCAAGCTCTTCAAAGAAGATCTTTCTTTAAACGGGTTTCCAGCACAATGCAATTCGATGGAGTGACGGAGCTTTAGAGCGTTTTCTCTGGACCGTATAGAAACAGATCCCGAAAGCTGATAGTGTTCATTGCGCTGAGAAGAACTGGATTCTTTAGGAAAACTGTTGAGGTACTGCTTAACGATCCGAGCGAGATGAGGTGTGGTGGTAACTAGTCGGTCCAGACCAGTTTCATCTTGACTTAATCCTACCATTCCGCCATGACGTTTTAGTCCTTTGATCTTTTGTTCAAGGGTCTGGTCGGTGAAAAGGCAGGTGAAGGGAATCTCTGATTTTGCAACAACAAACTCTCCTGCCTTTAACGCTTGCCATGTCACTGGATTGTTCTGCTCCAGAGCGTTCATCTGTGCAAGGTGGACAGGCATAAGGCGTGCATAGTTTAGGAGATCATGGGCGAAGAAGTACTTGATGTTGTTTTCTAACACTGTTAAGTAACCTTCCCAATCACCTGAGCGGCAAGCATTGATAATGTGTAAGAGACTGTCCACCTGCTCAAGGTACTGCATGAGAAACTGGGCAAGATCTCCGTTGTCTTCTTTAGCTTCATGTGGTTTTATATTTGCAGAGTACCATGACTGGATGTGGTCGTAGACCTCTATCATTTCTGGACTGCGTTGGTGGAGAGCCTTCTTTAACGCACGACATTGGACACGAATATTTTCGGGTAGATGTGCCGAAAAAATTGTTTCAAACCTCATCATCATGATCGCCAAGCTAGTTGTAATGTGGTACTCAACACCTCGTTTGTAAGCCTTGCCACTGTATATCCTGCGAAGAGCTGCAGATGTGTATATACCACATTCAATAGCACAGGTGTTGATGCCACTACCGTCGATGGTTTTACCAAGGGCATGCAGTGCAGCGAACACAATGTGAAGAACGCCTGCTCGAAGGATCCAGTTAGTGTTACCCACTGTCTGTTGAATCTGGAGGGCACGGTTATAAACTTCTAGGTCAAGTGTTATCAGAGTTTTCCTCTCAGGACCAACCACATGAGCAGATATTCCCTGTGTCAACATCAACACAGTGTGCAGAGTTGTATAATCTGTGGGAGAGGTCTTGAAAAGTGGAGAAATCACTTCTGAATTGGTCAAGATGCATTTTTGGGAGGCATGGGATAGCAGAAGTGATTTAGTAGCAGCCCAAGTTGGCATAACGTCTTCCTTTGCTAACTTCTTTCTCTTACGGATTGGATCATTCACAGACAGAATAGAATCACTTAAATTTCTTGCCATTTCACTATCGACTTCACGTTCTTGATCTTCAATCTCCCGTCCATCTTCAATCTCCTGTCCCTCTTCAATCTCCCATCCATCTTCAATCTCCACATGTCAATTGTCCGTGATTTCATCGTCATCAGTACCAAAATAGTTCGCAAGCGCCCAAGTATGGTAGAAGTCATTCGAAATTATATCCTTTCGCTTACCAAACAAGCTGGCCTCAAATTGACAAGGCTTAGGTTTGATTATTTGCTCTTGCAGATAATTGATGTGAAAGGATTGTGTCGGCGAAGGAAGCTTGTCTGGGATAACAAGCGGTGGGTTGACAGGTTCTCCATCTTCCGCCTGCTGATTGATTACGATCACCGTGCCATGGAATGTATTCTGGCCAGTTGGCGTGTCTTCTAAAAGGTCAATGTTATCTACCTTTGTTAACTCCTTTCTTGACAAAATCAGGCAGGCAAAATCCACCAGTCTCCTTTATCCAGTGCAGAACACTTTGCTCAACGCGCTTTTCGAGGTCGAGTACCTTCTTGTAGTTACTCCCAATGTACACCTCTGATAAGTTGTTGATAAGGCTCTTATCGCGCACTCTAGAATGAATTACAAGAGGCAGACCAATCGAGAGGGGCGTCTGAGTAGTCTGCAGAAAACCAGTGTTTTCCTTCAGCTGATGTTTCACTTGGCGATCACTTCAATAGCAAGGACCGAAGTTCTATTCCTTTGCTAACTGCTTTTGGAAGAACGATTCTATCAGGCTCATTTTTGCGCAGAGATTTAACAAACTGTACACTTGGTAGGCGTTCAGCAAGTAGCTTTTTCAGATACTTACGGTAGTTTGCCGTCTCAGAAATCTGTACACGATACCTGTTCAAAATCGATATGTACGTACTATTAACCTCGGCCATACTGATGAATAGGTGTCCAATAGGTGAGAAATTTAGCATGTAAGATATCACTCAAAAACTCAGAATGTTTGTTGTGGTTAGGGAAATAATTAATGAGATTGTACTGTGCATATAGTATAGTAATTGATTTATGGTCCTAACGAAAACCCCGCCATGGTAGCTATAAATATTTAAGAAGTGCAATCATAGTGCTACTGTATTACTGCTCAAAAACATTCATTGTAGTTTTACAAGTGTTTATTTACTACAGGTGTACCACTCATTGTTACGGCAAGTGTTAAAACTTGCAACCATGGAAACTGATTCTGAATCCAAAGAAAATATTAGAATATTCTGGAGACTTCTCAATGCCGCCTTGGCCGAGCTGTCCGGGAGTGAAGGCTACAGATTTAATCCAAAGGGAGTGATGATTGATGAAGGAGGTGGATGGTGGGCTTCCATACCCTGTGAGCTTCCTGAAGGCATCCTGGACCGAACTATCAGCTGTGAGAAGCATTGGAAGTTTACAGTGAAAAGAATTGTTACAGCCATCCAGGCTGCGTATGGAACAGATGTGGGCCAGGAGTTTGTAAACATCACAGATGGTATTATGTACCATTAATGATATCCTATAGATAGATTAAAGAGTTATCAGTCACATCTAAGATTCTAAGTAATACAGTATTACGGTATTGACTGATACAGTACATCAGTTTACATACATATCAAATATTGTGCTTGACGTGATACAAACACGGAACTTGGTATACAGTGATAACAAACACTCAGGGCCATCACCCCTCCCCCTGAAATCATCTTTCCTGACAGGCTGAAAAATTGCATTTATTACCCCATCATAACTGACAAAGAATCAGAAATTGAAAAAAAAAGATTGTGAAGTCGTTACGAGGAACAAAAAACAATACCTCTTAGTATGTTTTTACGCTTTTGGCACCTTATCAAATAACGTTGTTACTCATATAACAACTCTTTGCACAAGATGGGGTAATTGCAGGTTCTCGTTTTAGAAAAAATACGGAAAATTTTGGTATGATCACATCCATTTTATCGGCAAATTCAGTCGATCACGCCTCCGAGGGAACGAGGTTGACGCCTTTCCTGCCTACTGTACCCGACTTTCAATCCACAGTGTGGTTAGTTATTATTGCAGTACTAGTGAACAATGCATACCGACCCTTCTTTAGGTATCCTAAAAGCAGCTACTCCAAACATGTTCCAGGTCTCCAGAAATCAATTAGAGGTGTTTCAACAAACGTATCCTCTTAAGGAACTTGGCAACTGGTGGGCATGGTGGGAAAAAAGGAAAAGTCATGTTTTCCGTGCATTTAGACCCTCACTAAATGCGCCCCAAGCTAACCTTGCAGAGTGTGGCCATTCATCTTGGAAAAATAGTGGCTTAGTACACCTTGATCTACTGGATGCTGCCAGACAGGATGTGGCAGAAAACTTGCAGTTGCATGCCAATATTCAAGGGTATGAACATGGTACATACCGTGGAGGGAAAGGGCCGGACAGAAATATTCTTAGCAAAAGGAGCTACGCAGAACAAGAGAAAAAAGCCCAGCAATTCAGTAATGAGCTTCTTCAGTACATGGAAACCAGTGAAAACACGCCTCAGCCCAAGGCATTTGAGACATTTATTGAGGAAGGCGCTTTTCACAGGCACGATCCGCCTCCACGATCACTTCAGCCGCAAACATCACTCAAGCCATCGAGACGACCGTGTCCACTACGTAAGTCCAGAAGCAAAAACTTCACGAGAGTGCTTGATTTAGCAACGAAGATGAAGTCTTTGGCAATAACCAGTGAGGTTATCATCAACAAATATGAGAGACATTTCTGCCTTACAACGACATCTGGAGAAAGCTACAATGTTGAAGTAAAAAACACCCCAAATTGCTCATGTAGGTACTGCAATGAAAGGGATATCTGTAGCCACATTGTGTGGCTGTTGTTGAATCGTTTCAAGATCTCCACTGAAGATCACCTCCTGCAACAGAGGGGATACACAAGCCACGAAATTCAGCGAATGTTTGATGACGATCTGCAAAAACCGGAACATCCACTTCAGCAAAATCAAGTGAGAGGAGTGCGTCACCGTCTTGGTCCGTGACCAAACATGTGCTGAAAACAAAGCCTAAATGTCCCTCTTGTCATAAAGTGATTAAAGAAGGTGACTTGAAAATAACTTGTGCGGCCAGGTGGTCACCCCCACACAAAACCAGCGAAGGGAAGACTTTTACAGTGCCACGAACATTTCACTTTTGCCCCAAACTGGAATGCGTTTGCTCAAATCCTCCAAGAGACAGCAGCATAACAAGCCCTCCAATGTCCTTTCATGTTGACTTATCGGTAGAATTTTGTCCTGATGAATGGGAACACATTACATCTTTAAACATCCCATTGTTGTTTGACTGATATTATGTGAGACGTACTATGCCATTCGTGTTTTTTTTTCTGTAAATTTGCAAACTTGCATGTATTAGAAAAGTTGTGTTATAAATACTAGTTACTTAAAAGTTTGATTTGTCCAACTTGTATCAAATTGTAAAGAGATAAGAAGCAGATTCTAAAAATAATTACTTTATTAAGAACAGGATCTTCTAGCTACTGTAAACATTATACTGCAAACTGTACTGTAAACATTAGAACTGATGTCAGAAATCTTATGGTTGATATTATACATGTTTGTAATAGTTGTGGGTTCTTATGCGCTCGCTCCGGGTTTAATGATTGCAATTGTATCGTCAAATGTATCAGACCCTGCTTTTTTCGCCTGTACAAATGAAGTACGTTTGTATTAGCCTTACAAAAAGTTGAAATTAAAAAGTTACAAACTACTAGCCAATTGCATAACGTATCGTCTCTTCATAGAGAAAACCTTTAATAGGGGAATGTGTTCGGATCTAAGACCCTGAAGCACAAAATTATTATTATTATTATTATTATCATTATTATTCTTGTTGTTGTAATTATTACTATTATTATTATTATAATTATTAATATTATATTTGCCACATTTAACGTGTGACAGCGGACAACCGCACGGCAAAAGCCCAATTGTCCCCTTACAAAACATACAAAGACAACAATAAAACAAAAGGGTGGTGTAAAATGTCATTTTCCTTTTTTTATAACAATGCGCTAGTGATTTACACTGACTCGGTCACTTGACTCAGACTCGGTCTTGACTTGGACTCGGACTTGACTCGGTCAACCGACAAACTCACTCGCAATATCTGCAATTTCACGTGCTATTTTTCTCAAAACTTCATGTGTCATGATTTGTTGGATAGCAACATGTGCATTACTGCAACTCACTTGCTACCCAACAAATCAAGCTGAATGCAATGTGAGCATGGTTGGGTCTTCATGTAGCTCAATCAACTCATTGGTTGCTGCTTGCGATATCCGAAACAATTTTAGATTCAATTTTAACGATTGTATAACCCAATACCTGGCATTGACCAAAAATGTACCTAATTTCATACATTTACTCATACATATGAAAGAAACACAAATATGACAGCGAAATAAACTGCTAGCTTTTTCAAGAAGGGATTTTACTATACTGGTATATTAATAGTAGTCCTGGAATTAAATGCTTTGTATTAACTATACTTTTTGGGCATATTCTCTGTACTCCAAATCAGGAATACCCTAGATAGAAACTAGCAACACAGGCTCATCCATTGATCAAGTTGTAATATATTTTTCAACAGAGGGAGCCATCCCTACAAAACCCATCCCACCATTGAGTATGGAATGGGCAAGAATTTTCCCAAATAAATGAAAGAGACCACTATTCAACAATGAACTACAGTGGGTTGGAACAATGTGATCTGATGCTCCCTTAAAGAGTGAAATGCCAATACCTGGATCCCCATCCCAGTTTTGTCAACACCAGATGAAAGAATTCTTTAGTTAAACCACCACCATCAATTTTCATTTTATGGTTGAAATCAATGTCTGGGGTTGACTTGAGATTGAAGCCATGTCTCTTGTATATTCAAATTACATCACATAGTAAATTTGGGGACTGGGATCTGCAGCTTTTACAAATTCAAATCTGTAGGGAGGTAAATAATCACATGTGGGTAACGGTTGAAGGGGTTTATGTATATATACTAATTAATTTTTATATGCTTATTACAGTTCACAGAGTCGAGATTTTGATTTGTTTGGGGGGCTTTCAAATATTTTTAATAAAAATAAGTAAGTTAAAAGAATTAAAACAATATTATATGCGGCTGACAAGATCAACTGACAAAGAGTCAAAAATTAACATTCAAATCGAAATAGTTTATACGTGTTCACCCTGCAAAACTTTCGAGAATAACTGAGAGAAACCTTGCTTTGAGTTCCTCATAATTCCATTCTTTCTCGATAAAAAACGCACATACTACAAGGTTTTGCAATCTGAAAAAACTTTTTTTTCTCTCCTCGGCACAGTCGACCATGTAGGACTAGGCAGGGGAACACATTTTTCAAGTATTTGGAGTTTTTATCGTTTGATTGGGTTGGCATACGCTTTCTTAACTGTGTGGCAGTTTGTCTAACAACTTGACGTTTTCTCTGCGGCTGATTAACTGAGTAATTTTGCCAAAAATTTAAGTTATGGCAATACACCTTTCTTCATTTGGTACAAAGTCTGCGGACCGTGTGTTATTTAAATTACTCTAGGTCGATGGCATATTTTCTCGCGGAATTACACAGGGTATACATAACCTGCTGTTTAATTCTTGATCAATGCTCTTGAATCTCTTGCCCATGTTTGAAGAAACAGTTTCCAGAGGCAGGTTCTGCTCCTGAGACATTAGATCTGGGACTATTGTTCATACTAAGCACTGGAGATTGCCTGAAGTTTGTTTGTTCCACTATTTTGCAAACTATATACAATAAGTGCACCAAAAAATAGATTATAACAATTATGCATACTTATGCATGGCAATTTTTTCAAGTTGAAATACGATAATTTATTTTGATCAGTTAATTGCGATTCAACTCCAGTTTTAGTAATTCAACTTCAATTTTAATAAATTGACTTCGATTTTGCAGTTTTGGTAATTTCGACATCAATTTGAATGACTGCTTCATTGCTCTGGATGTTAGAAAATTTTATATTTAGTGCTAAAAAATTAATACAGTGTTTTAATTGTCTTAATTAGTGTGGAGTTAAGTATCAATGTAGTTTAAATACTTTTTTGCATAGAATTTTAAATTGTGAAAAGTCTAATTTGAAATTCTTACTTATTCTATGTCTTGATTTCTTTTCTGTTAGTATGACCATAATTTGAATTTTTATTGCAAGAATTTCGATGTGAACGATAAACATGATACCTATATTGCTGGTGTGTTTTAAAAAAAGTTAATGAAATGTGGTGGAGCGATAAATTATTTAAGTCATATTCTCTTGTTGATAATCCTCATTCCATGCCACTTTTGGAAAGAGGAATGATATCGTTTGAAAAAAAATGAGGGGAAAGACATTTTTTTAATGTGCATTTAGTAAAAAAAAATTATTTATTTTTTGATACTGAATTAAAAAATGTGAACTTTTTATGGGTTATTTATTTACCTATTGATGACTTATTCTGTTGACGCTGTTTTGTACAAATTAAAATTGTTTAATTTCAATAACAATGGCTTGCACGCTTTTTGATCAAATAAAGTATGAATTTAAAATCGAGTACAGCTGTGGGAATGGTACAGAAAAATGAATGAAGTTCTTCATGGACGACAAATCCGTCAAATCTATGAAGATAGACGATCTAGTTCAATGCATCCATGAAATTTGCAATTTTGTCCCAAAAAATATAAAGTACATGAACTGCGATAACAACTGAGTCAACGTGCGACATGAAGATTCAGAATCCTTTTTAGACATGGTTTTATGTGCACAGCCTGTTCCTCATAGAGAAAATCTTTACCGCATAATGTTGAAAGTGTCAAACACAGCAACATCCGTCCATGGCCTTGAGCAAAGTCCCAGTTTTATGGGTGAGACCAGTAAAAGATTTCATTCACCATCTCTTCGGAAAAAAAAGAGCTTTCAAGGACAGCGCTAAGTCCAAGTCTAAGGAAAAATTGAATTTTAAAAACGAGGATGCTAAATATGTTGACATCAACAGCTTTGTTTATGTATCGCCAACCCAAAAGTATTTTGAGAAATTGCAACGATACATAGTGGCTCAGCAAACGGAAATAGACGATAAAGAGCTTGAGATTGAAACTCTTGATAACAGCTACGGCAATCTAAACGATAACAGTCCAAAATGTACAAACTGTCACGTAAGTGGGCATAACAAAGCCAATTGCATGTTTCCACGTTGTGTGTCCACGGCAATATGTGGTGACATTAAACGCAATCCTGACAAAGGCAAGTACATAAAAGACAAGAAACATGAACTTAAAACTATTACTACAGGGTTAAATCTAAATGTTTAAAGTGTCGCTGGGATCGTTTGCATCACAAGTGCAATTAGATTTGATTAACAGTGACAAACAGAAGTACCTTAAAAAAACTTTCACTGGTCCATACATTCCAAATTGGTTGACTGTTAACACAGACATCAGAAAACTTAAAAAAAATTGTCGCGGTGAAGTCCCTTCCAGATCAGCAATCCCGGACTTAATGAAGCAGTTTGACAAGGGATGGTTTGCAACAAATGCTAAAAGAAAAAGCACCAGGATGATCCTGTGGTCAAAATCTGCTCAGTAAGTATCATTGCATGGTTACCCCTGGAAAACTTTATCTCATTCTCTAAACCAAGTTGTTTAAACCATTCATGCTCAAAATATTTTAGTCTGCATGCAAAAAATACAAACCTATTTATTGTAAACACATTTTTGTTGTAAACTGGTAATGATTTTCCTTTTCAGGATGATGAATTAATTGATAATATGATTGAAAGTGTTGTTGCACCCAAGCTAATTGGATCTGGGCAGTATGGCTCAATCACTCCACTGTACCTGGTGGCCGAAGGAGAGGTTGTTGTAAAATTTCCTAATACTGGCCTTGTCAATGCTTTGGTTGTTCTGCTTGCAACCTATTATGCATTCAACATAAAATACCCAAACAAAGGGAGAAATTTATTTTCATTTCTTGAAGCTACACTTCTTGACAACTTTGAAGATGCCAAGAAGCGTGTTTCCATCAACAGATTGTTGAAAGACATGGAATATCTTTGAGATTATTTAGTTCCTTTTAGCTTCTTGTGTTAATGCACAGTTGAATATATGATTTGGAAACTTCTGGGACAAATTATTTATAAAACGCTCAGCTCATATATTGTTCTTTGTTCATCCTTATTATGTTCATCTGTGAACAATGAAGTTTTTTACAGACAAAATATTCGAAGTGCGTAAATCGAATTTACGTGCCATAAAACATCGCCATGTGTAATCATATTAATGTTATGAGTTGTACATTAAAAAGCAAAACATAAATCGAAAACGAAATCCTTTACATTCATGTCGAAGAACACATATTATTAAGACATAAACTAATATACATTTAAAACATGAGGAAGTCGATTGAAATAAAACGCGAGGAAGCGGAAATGGCCATGCAAGAGGCAGAAGTGAGTCTTGAGGATTGTTCAGGTGAAAAGCAGGAAAATAGTTTCGCCTGTGCGAGTGAACTCACTTTGCAGCTTTATTAGCCTTTACTAAGTTTTTATAAACATGGATGGAAATTGCCAGTCAGGGCAAGAAAGGCCAACAAATGTTCAGGATATTGTACAATAGAATTTTTAAGAATATTATTTGCAAAACATGTAGTTTCAATAATGTCTTACTTGATAACTTACAGGCCACTATTTTATAGTATCCCTTTTTATTTTCCTGGAAAACACAACAGCCAATTACACAGTATATGGTATCCCAACAAGATGTAAAATGTAAATAATTTTGCTTCTCTGACTAGCATAGAAGAATAAATTATTTACACCAACAAATTACTAAAATAGACTCCATACTGTTCTCTTATGATTTTACAGCTGTTGCCAATTTACATTTGCTCTTTCCAGATTTACCTGTTTCTGAACTTGAAACCATCTGCAATAATACCATTGGTCTAACAATAAAGACACACCCAATGAAAATGAAGGAGGAAATATGACCAATAATGAAGGCAATGGCAACCAAAATGATATTGAACCATTTAATAGTGTGGGTGTGTATAATGAATGCTATAGGAATTAGCTTTTGCTTCTCAAATGTCTGATTGTATTTTTCTAATTTGTATGTTTTTAGAGGTTCCTGGAACAAGTGGAAATATTTCAGATGAAGAAATGTGGGATATGCCCAGCCTCGTCCCCAGGCTCCATTACGTGCGCGTCGTGCGCATGGGGAATGTCGCGCACAGGGATTTTAACACGAAATGGAGCCTGGCAGAAAATGCAAGCCATTCTACAGAAATCAAAGAGAAGTGTATTTTGTTACATCTGTGCCTACACAAGTGTCAAAAGAACAACTCTCAGAGGTATTACACAAGTGTCCAAAGAACAACTCTCAGAGGTATTATAAACAAATTTTTAGTGGATATTAAATATTCATGAGCCATTTGCGCCGATTTCCATGTGTTTTGTGTATAATTATAGTAATACTCGCATATGTTCGCGTGACAAAGAGTCTTTGTCTTTGTCAAAGACGAAGTCATTTGGCAAAACCGTTTCATTGTGCATTGCTATTTTCCTTTCAATGGAGGATACTTTATTTCTTTCCTATGTAACATACCAGTAGTAAAGTAATACTAATAATGTGGTTAAGCAAAGTAATAATCATTGAAGACTTTAATTAAACCAAATTATCATTACATAATGTAGGAGACAGTGATAGTGACAAAGACGATGAACATAAACAACTGCCTGCGTCTCCTCATGACACAAAACACTTGCTAACACCAGAATCAAAATATGTAGCAGAATCAAGGCCCAAACGGTTGGCTTCGTTTTCTCAAGGCACCTCTAGAATAATACGTTCATATTACCATACATTTTTTCCAGGTGTAGTGCATCGGAATGACTGCAAATTGGTCCATCTATTTTACTATTTAGTCATTGACAATATCAAGACTATTGTTTGCTGTTGAACTAATACTGCCCTAGAACAAATCCATTTATGCCAACCAAATGTTCCGGTCAAATAAAAACTACTATGGTACTCTGTTGGCCAATTTAAAAACTACTATGGTAAACTACTGTTGGTATATTACTTTGACTACATGCCCTCTAACAAGTTATAATAATACATCTATCTGCATGTCAATTGTCTTTTCCTAACCCACTAATAAGTTAGTCTGTACTCACTCAGAGTGATAATTTCTCAAATGGTTGCTCGAACTTGTACCTTACCAGGCTATTATAAACCATTAAAAAAATAACATGTCATGTATATTTTATAGAAAGGAAATTTATAATATGTCAAGAAATTCAAAAACTTGTTGAAAGCCAAAGTAGTGGATATGTTAAACGGCAACATCTGTATATGTAAATATCTGTCGCATATAAAAAGCGTGTAATTGAGAAACTTAGCTTTGACTCCTATTAAAAACGAGACGTAACGTTGGTGGCAGCGATGGGATGTCTAACGGAAAGGAGCAAAGCGTTGATGAGACTCAGGATTGTCAATATCATTTTTAGATGTTCAAAATGGTAAAGGAACAAATGGCTTTGGTTCATTCTCAAGGAAATCTGCAGCGCGAGCAAGTTGGGGAACTACAGCAAACAGTACGGAACTTAGGGGGACAAATTGAACATTTGGACAGCCGTATCGGAAGTTTGGAGAAGTGAATAAGTTTGGAGTCTGAGCAAATTACTACGCTGAAAGACGAATTGGATTTGTCACAAAATAAGCCGCTAGTACTTCCGCTAGACTTTGAACTTATTATGACAGTTTATGCAGAAATGAGAACGGAGCTGTGGGAGGACCTTGAGAAAAAAATTTCTGAACGTGTTAGTACGGAAGTAGCTGCAGAATTGGAAAGGAGCCGACTTGCGTCTGCAAGAGAAAAGGTCAGTGGGGGGAATGCTGCTAGTACTCCATGTAACTACAAATCAAATGAAACAACGTTGATGCTGGGTCAGACGACACAGAAAGAGAGGTCATTTGTTGGTAAATCTACTACATTAACAACAAACATTGACGAAATAGCCGGGTATAAGTCAGTAATAAAACCTAACGCAGCGCAGCGTAATAGAAACCACTCAGAGACGATCTTAGGAACAACGCAAGTAAGAAATTCACGGCCAGTACAAAAGCCGATGCCGTTTGATGGTACAACGTTATGGGATGCTTACTATGCCCAATTTGAGATAATTGCCCAAGTTAACGGTTGGGACGAAGGGGAGAAATCCGCGTTTCTCGCATCAAACTTGAAAGGCCAAGCATTACTGGTTCTTGGAAATTTGAGACCAGAAGATCGCCAAGATTTCAAATGTCTAGTTACAGCGCTGTCTAATCGATTTGGCTCTGTCCATCAGACTGAGTTATCGCGAGTACGGTTCAAGAATCGGGTAAACAGCGCGACGAATCACTACCAGAACTATCACAAGAGATTGAACGATTGGCGAGACTCTCGTATCCAGAAGCTTCTTCGACATTACAGGATGTATTGGCTAGAGATCAGTTTATTGATGCACTGCCAGATGAGGAAACACGATTGAAATTAAAGCATGAACAACCAAAAACGCTACAAGAAGCACTAATGCTGGCTCTAGAATTCGAATCGTTTTATTTGGCAGCCCATCAGCAACGAGCACGATTAACAAGAGAAGTCACGTTGACTTCACTTCCTACCATGAAAGCATTAAATACAATCGGTATAAAAGGTGCGGAAGAGCGAAAGGTCAAAGTGGATGAGCAACTTATGCAAGTAGTGAGCCGCCTGGAAGCATTGATGCAACAATGTCTCAAGGGTATCGAAGCAGCTTTTGGTGGAAACCAACGTCGTCGGAGGAATAGTGGCTGTTGGCACTGTGAGGAAAAAGACCATATTCGCAAGAATTGTCCCTTGTTGAAAACCGGTGATGATGATGCTAACAAAGCTGGTAAAGGTCGCAATCAGGGAAACGAGAACTAGCTGGTTCTGCGGGGCGGGAGCCAGCTAATAAGTGTGCCCCTGAAATTGTCTTTAAAACTAGAATAAATGCAAATACGATGAATAGTTTGTCTGTATCGGGATTGGTGGCTGGCAATTCGTGCGAGATGGTTATCGACACGGGATCGAACATTACGATATGCCGCCCAGACGTTTTAAAGAGGAATGAAAGAGAACACAAATACGTTTTACATCCCGTAAATGTTAGTGTAAAGACTGCAACGGGGGAACTGGCGCCTATCAGGAGCAAGGGAAAATTAGAGATTTGCATTGGATCAACGATTGTGGAACATGATGTTTGGATAGCAGACATAGAAAATGAATGCATTATCGGGTTAGACTTTTTAACAGTGAACAGTTGTTTGGTGGATGTACCGGGTGAATGTCTGCGCATTGGGAGAGATGAAGTGCAACTGAAACGTACAAGTTTAGAATCAATGTTTAGTTGTCGAAAAGTTGAGACTTGTGTGGTTCCTCCAAGGAGTGAGGCATTGGTGCCCTTTTGCAACTAGTGAAACATGGGGTAGTGTATGTCCTGTGGCGGACCATGGTTTTTCAAAGAACATCCTCGTGGGAAGAACTTTGGTCAACCTTGGTAATTCTGCTTTTCCTGTACGAGTAATAAATGTATCCGATGCAAGTCTTACCATCGCTAAAGGATCTGAAGTGGCAATGTGCAAGATGGTTGACTATGTTTCTTCGATGGAACACCCTGGAAATCAAAAGTTGAATGCGGGCATTCCAGTTCATCTCCATGATCTTTTTGAACGAAGCTCAATTTACTTGGATAAAGATCAGAAGAATAAGCTGCATACCTTGCTGATGGAATATGCTGAAGTGTTCTCCTCGGGGCCACAAGACATTGGGAAAACTACGAAAGTCAAACACCGGATTGATACTGGAGAGTCAAAACCAATACGGCAACCAGCAAGACGTTTACCTCTTGCAAAGTTGGACGAAGCAGCAAAGGCTATTAAAGAGATGTACGACCAAGGTGTAATAGAGCCATCCTCGAGCCCTTGGGCAGCTCCTATTGTGCTGGTAAAGAAAAAGGACGGATCAAGCCGCTTTTGCATTGATTACCGTAGGTTGAACGAAATCACAAAGAAAGATTCGTATCCACTGCCAAGGATAGACACTACACTGGATGCATTGGCTGGTTCGACTTGGTTTTCCACGCTAGATCTCAAAAGTGGATACTGGCAGGTTGAACTGGAAGATAAAGGCAAAGAGAAAACAGCATTTCATACATGTCCAATACTGTCGCATGCATACGGATTGACAACCTTTTTCACCATTCGTAAACTACATTTTCGTTTCGTGACACTTTTCACGGATCAATACTGATGGTAAAACGGGACATACAAACGGACTGAATCCCGACTGCCGTACGAACCGTACGAATGGAAAAAACCCAGTTACCATTTGTAAATTTATTAACAAGTGCGCTCCCTTGGAGTACGATATCCGCATACACGCACAAAACGACTGTCGATTCCTTCAATCCGTACCAACCGTACGAATGAAAAACGTTCATATACCAATTGTAAAAAATTCATCACAGCACCGTTTCCGCTATACGTCTAACCCCCTGTGGAGTACGATATCCCCATACACGAAACAACTGTCGATTCGTACGATCCAACGAAATGCAAAACGTGCATTTACCAATCGTAAATAACACCGTTTCCGCTATACGCTTAGATCCCTTTTGAGGATGATACCAATACACGAGTTTTTAAAACAACTCGCTAGATATCGCTTCAATATATTTTACCCAAGATATGCCTTATCAATTAAATAGACTAATTACTGATATATAATATTCCTCGTTCTCAAGAAAAATACGAGCAATATAACATGTTGTTATTAAAAGCCGCAAGATATCACTGCAATATATATAGCGCACAACTTCACAAGATATGTCTATTAATAAAATAGAGATGTCTTTAAGTTAAAGACAAAACATTAGAAATGTATTTTTTTAAACTGTAGACATAGATTCCCTTGGAGTATGAAATCAAAACACGCATTGCTAAAAATCCGCTAGATATCACTTCAATGTAATATTATGGTACCCAAGATATTCCTATCAATACAATAGTCTAATTATATATGATATTCCTTCGTTCTCAAGAAAAAAAAAGAGCAATATAACATGCATTGTTATTAAAATCCGCAAAATGTTAATGCATTATATATAGCACACAACTTCACAAGATATGTCTATTAATAAAATAGAGATGTCTTTAAGTTAAAGACAAAACATTAGAAATGTATTTTTTTAAACTCTAAATTGTTTTGATGGCTTTCATGATTTTATAATTATGTTGGGCTCTCATATTTATCATAAGAGCTCGTTTTCCGCCTGGCAAATCTCTAGCTACGATATTAAAATAGACTTGTTATATGTAGCTACTATAGCGACGAAACAATCCATTCGAAAATGACAAAAGGAGGGCAGCCGTTATTGAAAAGGAACAGCGTTAATTTAAACGTATCTTTATCACAAATTGTTTTCGATCGACACCTTTTCGGGGACAAACCTTAGTCGCATCACTCGCATGGTGTTAAATTACTTTATTTACAAATGGACAAAAATCTGTTTACGGATCGTAAACAAACAGTCCATTCGATACAATGGTACGGATCGACAAGCTTTTGAGAGCCCTGTCCTAGACACATCATGCCCTATTTACGAATCGACACAGTTTGTTTACGGATCGTAAACGAACAGTCCATTTGATACCAATGGTACGGATCGACAAGCTTTTGAGAGCCCTGTCCTAGACACATCATGCCCTATTTACGAATTGACACACTCTGTTTATGGATCGTAAACGAACAGTCCATTTGATACCAATGGTACGGATCGACAACTTTTTCAGAGCCCTATCCTAGACACATCTTCCCTATTTACAAATCGACACAGTCTGTTTACAGATTGTAAACGAACAGTCCATTCGACACCAATGGTACGGATTGACAAGCTTTTCAGAGACCTGTCCTAGACACATCTCGCCCTATTTACGAATCGACACAGTCTGTTTACGGATCGTAAACGAACCGTCCATTCGATACCAATGGTACGGATCGACAAGCTTTTCAGATGCCTATCCCAGACACATCTGGCTCAATTTACGAATCGACACAGTTTGTTTACGGATCGTAAACGAACAGTCCATTCGATACCAATGGTACGGATCGACAAGATTTAGAGGGGTCTGTAGCTTGGCACATCTCTTTTTTACGAATGCACAAAATCTGTTTACAGATCGTAAACCAACGGTCCATTTGATACCAATGGTACGGATCGACAATCTCTTCATCGCCTTATCCTATAGACACAACCTGCTCTATTTACAAATGGACACAGTCTGTTTGGGGATACAGCTGTTTACGCCTTAGACACGCGCTAGTTTCCATGCCTCATGTTCTAGTCGACAAAATGCGTTTACGAATCGACATAGTCTATTTACGGATCGTAAACTAAGAGTCTATTCGATACCAATGGTGCAAATGGCTGCTTACTTCTAACAAATAGAAATGCCTAAACCACTTTACCATCCGTATAAAAAAATTTACGAAACGAACGACCCGTATGCTTGCAACAGTATTGGACAACCATCCAGCATTTTCAAGGGGTAGTGGTCTGTGGCAATTCAAAGTCATGCCTTTTGGCCTTAGTAATGCACCTGCAACTTTTGAAAGGCTAATGGAGATGGTTTTGGTCGGATTGCCATGGGAAGTTTGTCTCGTGTACCTGGACAATGTCATCATCCATGCAAGGAAGTTTGATAGAGCCTTGCAAAATCTGCGACAGGTGTTGGATCGCATGCATAATGCGAACCTGAAGTTGAATCCCAACAAATGTGAGCTCTTCCAGAGAAAGGTGTTCTATCTTGGCTACATGATCAGTAGGGAAGGAATAGCAACAAATCCACAGAAAATTGAAGCAGTGTTGTCGTGGCCAGTTCCCGTGAACAAGAAGGAACTGCAAAGTTTTCTTGGGTTGTGCTCGTACTATAGAAAGTTTGTCGTGAGTGTACGGTGCCTTCGGTGATTATGGTCCTTCGCAGATATCGCAAGTCCCTTGCACAAATTGACTGAAAAAAACGTTCCATTCATCTGGTCACAGGAATGCGATGAAGCATTCAAACGACTTCAAAATCTTCTCACATCTACTCCAATTCTTGGCTTCCCTGTTCCAGACGGCCGTTTTGTCCTGGACACTGACGCGTGTGACACTGGAATCGGTGCAGTTTTGTCACAAGAACAAGATGGGGAAGAAAAAGTGATCGCTTATTTTAGTAGAACATTGACTCGCCCTGAAAGGAACTATTGTGTAACACGAAGAGAACTCTTAGCCTTGGTGAAGGGAATCGAACATTTTCATTACTATCTGTATGGATGACAGTTCCTAGCAAGAACAGATCATTCGTGTTTGCGATGGCTGCTGAAATTCCGACGTCCTGAAGGTCAGATTGCGAGATGGCTGGAAAAGTTGCAAGAATATGACTTCCTGGTACAACATCGCCTAGGGAAAAGTCATGTAAACGCTGATGCTTTGTCACGTCAACTGTGTATGGGACAGGACTGCATATATTGTATACGTCTAGAACAAAAGGATCAAGAACCGATGCAAATTACCGAAAAAGTTACAGCAAGCGTTTGGCGTTGTGCGTCTCAAGAACAAAGCGTGACAGTCGATGACCAGGAAAAGCTTCTCCATATGTGGAATGAAGAAGAATTGCAAAGAAAGCAAATTGAAGATCCTGATATTTGTCCTCTTATCCAGTGGAAGAGAAAGGGAGAGGAACGTCCAAAATGGATTGATGTTTCTTCAAGCAGCGCATTGACAAAATTATACTGGATGCAGTGGGAATCATTGGAGTTGGTTGGTGGACTATTGTATCGACGATGGGAGAGCGACAGTGGGAAGGAAGTTAGAATTCTTCTACCCCGAAAACGATACATGATGAAATATTGAGACATCTGCATTGTTCCAGTACGGGAGGTCATTTGGGCATGAGAAAGACGGAAGAACGAGTCCACCAACGATTCTATTGGATGAATTGGCGACAATTTGTGCACGATTGGTGTAAGAAGTGTGACAAATGTGCTGCACGGAAAGGAAGGTCTGGTAAACTTCGTGGTCCACTGCAAATATACAATGTTGGCTACCCAATGGAAAGAGTAGCAATTGACATTCTTGGCCCTCTTCCAAAGACCGATAGTGGGAATGAATATATCTTGGTAGCACAGGATTACTTTACGAAGTGGCCTGAAGCATATGCCCTGCCTAACCAACAAGCAGCGACTGTAGCTGAGGTATTGGTCAGTCAATTCTTTTCACGTTTTGGAATTCCTTTGGAGCTACACTCAGCCAAAGGAGGAACTTTGAGTCGGCCCTTTTTCGAGAGATTTGCACAATTCTGCAAATAGAAAAAACTAGGACCACGCCATATCATCCCAAATCCGATGGCATGGTGGAACGATTAAATCGCACACTAGAGGTCGGTCTTACAATGTTCATGAATGAGAACCATAGCGATTGGGACAAGCATATTCCACTTTTCCTAATGGCTTACCGTACGGCTGTCCACGAGACGACAAAAGTGACACCATCATCAATGATGTTAGGTCGAGAAATGAGGGTGCCCATTGACCTTTGGACGGCCAGTAGATGATCTTGGACCTGTTAGTGAGACAGAATATTCTCTAGATTTGGAAGAAAAATTCAGTTGGGTGCATTTGTTTGCGAGAGAGAATTTGGAGCAGAGCAGCGCTACAATGAAACTTCATTATGATAAAAGAACTTCGGTGACTCGATTTAACGTTGGTAGTGGAGTTTGGCTACACAGGGAGATCTCCAAAACTGACAGCCACATGGGAAGGACTATATGTGGTTTTAATCACCTTAATGATGTTGTCGTTCGTATTCGGCATAGTCCTCGAGCGAAACCTAAAGTTGTTCATGTAAATCGCCTGAAAGAATATCATGGAAACGAGAAACTTGATTGGTTTGCTAGCTGCACGAAAAAGTCATCGCCAGTTGAGCAGAACTTCCAGATAACAGAGGAAAAAGATGCCTCTACCTCATCGGCATGCGGGTCCAAAGGTGTGCCAGATTCGCCAGAGCACCAGTCAAAACATAGAAGCACAAGGAAACGAAGGTCTCCTATACGGTTTCAACCGTGAACTGTAGTTACATTAACTGGGACAGATAAATAATCAAGGGGGGAGTAGTGTTATGCAATTAAGTATCCCAGCTGAGTGAACACAGACAATACAACCTGGGGATATTCCAGGCTAATGTAAATTAATGTATGTATATGTAAATATCTGTCGCATATAAAAAGCGTGTAAGAAAAAGGGTGTGATATAGATATAAATTCATATTGAGAAACTTAGCTTTGGCTCCTATTAAAAACGAGACGTAACATAAGTTTAGTTTAAAATACAGTAATATTATATACTTGTTAACCAATACTAATTCCTCTGTTCATTAAGGATAATAATCTATGGCATTTTGAATACAGTATATGGAGGGAGATCAATTTGCTGGCTAACATAGCAAGGGGGTCAAAATTGTCTTGTAAAAAGTTCAGATCAGGAAAGATATTAAGGGGTAATGTAACAGTTTGTCTCAAAATGCATTACTCCCCCCCCCCAAAAAAAAAAAAGAAAATGACTCTGGCTATGCCTCTGTAAATTGTAAATTGCTTTTAACGCTAGATGTTTTTGCATCTGCAGGACTATCTATAGCAACATAGCATTGAAAGATACACCACTACAAAGTCGACAAGTTGTAAAGGAATTGTTTGCAGCAGAAGATACAGACTTGTCACATCTAAAACAGCAAGTGATGGAAGCTGAATATCAGTTAGTTGAAGATTGGAATACCATTCGACAGGCACTGAATGAAAGTGACATGTCTCAAGTAAATTTTGCAGTGATAAGTTATCAATCGAAACTGGACCTTTTTTTGAACCTAGATTCTGCAATGATGAAAACATATTCGAAAAAGCTTGTTATATTAAAGCAGGAAAATGCAGATAATGAAGTGAGTGATTCACAAAAAGTACAAATTAACAAGGAAATGAAAGAATTAGAACGCCTTTGTGGCATTGGACTTCGCAAGGACGGTGATGTTCACCATGTAATTAATGAGAGAACTTTTCCCAGGCTGTTAGAAAATTTTGAAGAGACCTGTCTATTGATATATAGTATATTACATGCTCTCTTGGTATTTGATATGCGTCACAAGTTCACAAATCCCCTAAATACAAGATGACATGTGGTGTCAATGCCTTAACACTACTCAATTGTGTTCAAAATCAGAAAATTGGAAACAATATTCGATTACTATTTGGCTTATTGTGTGTGACTTATGGAGCTAGCAAACAATTCATCAACATGTTGAATGCCATTGGATTAACTCCACACTGGGACACAATGTATGTACTTCACATAATTTAACCCATTATGTGCCCTGATGCGAGCAACTTTGGTATTTTACGCTGTCTAACGCCAGACTATTTTACACTGTCTGACGCCATACGATTTTACTCTCCAAGGGGAGAGTGCTTAATGGGTTAAAAATTATGGTTGTTTCATTAGTATTATCAGTGGCGAAGCCAGCCCAACAATTTGGTCATGCTATGCAAATATTTGAATGATCATAGACATGAAAACAATCAATTTCTAAAGAAATTAATAATGATAATGATTTATAATTTGCATAGCATGACCAAATTGTCAGGCTGGCTTCGCCACTGAGTATTATTAGTATATTTATTAAATTAACTCTTTGATTAATGGATATTACAGTAAGGGCTTTTCCCTGACAAGTGAAATTGCCTAGTATTTTTGGGAATCCTTGGGAAAGGATTTAGATCTCACTTGGTTTATTTCCTTTACTATAGGGTTGCAGTATTTCAGCATAATAGAGAAGAAGGCCCATTAACTCAGCTGCTTCTTTTTCATGTTTTGCATAACACATCATGGTTCTACCAAAAGAACGCACTTGAATCTTTTGATATTCTTTTCCCTACAAGAAAATATGAGTAAAACTTGACATAAAATAATTTATAAATACACTTTAGCTTATATATATAAAAGGTCACATATTAAAGGCATTCAATTTCAACTTTCAAGACAATATGCACAGTAAAATATAATATCAAGGATCTAGTTTTCTTACCAATGATTCACATAAATCGAAAAGCATCTCCAAGCATTTTTGCGTTTCATCCTCAAGAAGTTTACAACATATTCTAATGGCATTATCTCGCTCATTAGTGGTGTAGCTGCTGGTATGAACGATGCGGAAGTGGTGTTCAATGCCATTTTCTTCAAAGAAAAGTAAATTTTTGACACAGCTTCTCTCCCACACAAAACCTTTCCTCCAATAAACGCATTGAATATTGGTCTTCCCATTGTGTCCAGCAAAGAACGCTCACTATCTATCAACTTAAGAAATACTTGCTCATTTCTTTGTTTAACCGCCATCTTGAATGCATTTTCTGCCAGGCGCTCCGCCCGCGCTCGCTGACCAATGCATGTTCCCCCACGAGAGCTTCCTCACTGACCCACGCGTGTTCCCCCGCCGCGCAGGGGACGAGGCTGGGATATGCCTCTGTCATCACAATTTTTTAGTCTAATAATAGTGGTTTGGAGTCACTAAAACGCTTTATTACAAATGCAGTCAACTCATTTGGAGATAATTTGGATTTAGTGATTGATCAAAACAAGGACATACTTGAACAGGCTGTGAGAAAATATAAGAATTGTGCTTTTGACGTCACAAAGCCCTTGAATGTTTCCTTCAAAGGGGAAGCTGGCCTAGATGCAGGAGGCCTAACAAGAGAGTATTTTCAGCTCCTAATGGATCGAATTAGAAAACAAACAACTGAGTCTATTATGCTGTTTGAAGGTCAAGATAATCACCTATTGCCAATTCATAATTATGACCTTGTTTCAGGAGGGTTTTTCACCTTGGTGGGCAAGATGATATTACATTCTGTCCTTAACAAATGCCATGGAGTTATTGCACTAAGTCCAGCAATAGTTGTCTATATAGCAACTAGTTCTCGTGATGCAGCAATGGAACACATTACTTTGGAAGATGTGCCTGATCCTGTTTATCAAGAAGTATTGAACAAGGTAAGATGTCTTATGTTTTGTGTGTATCCTTAAGACATTCAAGGTTTAAGTGGCAAGAGATCTGAAGAGTTGTATCTGAGAACTTCTTTTTTTACAGCTTACTAATTTTCCCGAAGACTGATTGGACGAATTTACTCAGTCAGAACGTCCTCTTAACATATGTGACTTGCTTGTCTCTGTTGGTTATCCACACTTAATTAACTATCTCTCCAGAAAGATGGCAGCTTGCTTTCGAATGCTGTTTGCAGTATGAGGTAATTAGCAAGAGGATAACAGCCTTGGATGATATGAGAAAGTGCTTACAGTGTGCTAAAGTGTGGGGAAACACAAGTCTTACATTGTTAGAAAGATGGCCAGAGTTAAAGGAAAAGTTGTTTCTGGGAAAAATTCAAAATTCAATTGATCTCTGTGAGTTTACAGCTTGCATCGAATTTCAAATTGGCAATTATGCATTAGCAAACAAAACAAGACACTTTTTTGAAAAATATGTGGGGGAATTAAATGAGAGAGATGGTAAGTAATCATGATAACATATTTTTTATGTACATTTTATGACACCAATTGCTACATTTTAGTCCAGTCCTTCAGTGTATAGTGGGATTCAGGAGAATGCAGTCATTAACCCCTCCTGCCCTTAAGGGGACGAATGTGCCCTTATCCTCAGTGGGAAAATGCTAATTGCCATGCCGTTATTTCGACTAGTTTTTGTTTCTTAGTTGTAATTTTCTCTTTGTACATAAAAGTAATCATTGAATGAGTTGAAATTTGGGTATCATTGAAAGAGCATAGCTGCAAAATTTTCTGATTGATTGGCCTTAGGTTCGAATTGGCCCCCTTTGCCCTTTCATCATTCTGGCGTCCCTGAGTGGAGGTCTTGTGAGATAATGGTTATTAAGGAAACTTAATTTTTATTTACATAAAGCAAATGTTCTGTACACAGTTTTCTTGTAGTAAAGGCAAGTGTGGCTATGCTTTCTTTATCACCTTGTAGATTCTGGCAAAGAAAAAAGGTTACATGATCTCGTACTGTTTTGGACTGGTTTTTCTTCCCTACCATCTAGCTCATCAGAAAAGCTTGTGGTAAGACTATTGCAGCAAGCTCCAAAAAAGGCTCTCCCAGAAGCAGACACTTCCCCCCCGATTTTGACGTTAGCGCTTCTTGTAGCGTATGTTCTTTACTCAGCAATTGTCGTCGTAGTCTTTTCGATTTTCCTTTATCTATGATCTGCAATTGTATTTCGGTGTCTTGCCAGCCCTCTGGGAATTCACATAATCTCGCTGCTTGCTTTAATCTTGTGCAATAATCATCGCTGGTTTCGTCTTGTTCTTGTTGGATTTGTCTGAGTTGGTATATGTTGTAAAGATTGTTCCTTTTGGGTTGAAAATATTCTGCAAGCTTCGAAGCCGCCGTTTCGAAATCGTCTCCTGTTTCCTCTAGCGTTTCAAAAATGTCTTGCACCTTGAATCCCGCGGTGTGTAGAAATAGGGCTCTTTTTCTGGCTTTGTCTTTAATATCCATTGCGATTATATAGTTCTTAAATCGATCAACGTATTTGGTAAGTCTGTTGCCGACTGTCGTTTGGTCTACGTCTGGGTCAAACGGCGGAAAGTTTATAGACATGCTATTAGCCATGTTAACACGTGTATAACTTTTATGATTATAGCTTTGGGTGTTTGTCTAGTTATCCTCGTCGCCAATGTAGGATATCGTGTTAGTATCGATATTTATTCACCTATGTTTCTAGATATATATCACAATTCTAACGAAAATATTAATGTTTACTCAAAGACTCCGTATTCCGTTTTTTTTTATATATATATTATTTGTCCTTTTATATGTCTCTGTTCGTACGCATGAGTACCTAATTATGCGCATATTTAGTTCTATTTTGTTACTGAGGGATCGTTATTTGCTACGACACTACACCAACTAGCCATGGAGACAATTGCCAATTCAGAGATGCAATGGACAAAGCTCTCAGTTATGGGAAATATGGTTTTGGAAAAATGTAAACAGTTCCTTGAATTCGAAAACTGCCTAAAACACAAGTACTTCTTATCAATTAATGTTGTGTTGAAAACCACTTCCATGTTTATAAAATTTATGTTTTGTTGTGACTGGAACATTAAAGACTATGCATCTAAAGTCTGTTCGGAGAACATTGTTTGCTCATAAGTTTCATCATCAGACCCTCTGCAAAACAATAGCATAATTGAAAAATAAAATTCTAAAAATTCTTCACATGGAGGCCATTGTTAGAAAGTGTCACTTTAACAAGACTTATGTAAATTGCAAAAGGGCAATTCCATGGTGACTCATGTTACATTCTGAACAAAATTACCAGAGTAATTTTGTTCTGGTGTAATAACAAATAAATTTGTACTGACAAATTTTTGCATGCAGGTACAAATAGTAGTGGGGCATTGATTCACAGTAAAAATTGAACATATGTTTATAGCATGATAATTTTGCCGACCATAAATTGTTGTGTGACTCATGTTACAACAAAGTGACATGAGCTAACACAAAACTAACAACTTTTGAATTTCTTCGGAATTCATAACAAGGAGAAACATATAATTTCTACCAAGTAACTCTATATGTTAGGCAAACAACCATCAAAAAGAAATATTATATTTTGGATTACAACAGTAAGGATTGCAAAGTAATACATGTGACTCACGTTACGTGACTCATGTTACATATATGGTTCATCTTAATAGCTCAGTTCAGAATTGTTTCCAATAGGTCCTGAAACATTAACACTAACACCTGAGACAACCCAAGTGTATCTTCTAACTTTATACTTGAAAAAAACAACAGATTATACGAAATTATGTATAAAACAATCATGTTACTGTACAAAAGCAGAATATGTACCTAACCAAGCCACAGTAATAAGTGCTTAGAAATCTGAAAGTGTCCAGGGGGATTAACAACTACTGGTGTGTTTAACTTTTTAACAAACTTATCTTGTTGGTAAAAGATCTCATCAGCAATTGTAGGCCACTTCCAGTATTTCCCAGCTCTCACCATCACCAACACCTGGACATCATCAGCCGTAACAGACTTCACTTCTCCTGGATAAATTTTTCCTTTGTATTCCACAGCATACCAAGGTTCCTCATTTGCATCACTCTCTTCGTCATTAGATTCATCACCACATTGAGGCATGTCAAAATCTTCTGTCAAGGCACGTCCAATGATTTTCCCCAGACTGTAAGAAATGTGTTTCTCTCCTCGATCTCTGATGTAGCCATCTCAACAATCTTTACATTGGACGAATCTTTGGCTGCAACAACAAAGCTCTTTGCATCATGAACAATGTTTTCTTGTCTTCACGGTCTTCCACACCTGACGCTTGACTGCCCCACCAATGCCATCAACTGGTCCCTTCCCATGTGAAGTAGCAAACTAGTTCCATGTAATCTGGATCTTGTACTTATCTTGGAGAGACTTCTGTGCAGCTACAATAAACCGGTTCTTGAACTGGGAGGATGAGCCATCCGACCAAATAGAAATGGTTTGGGTGTTGGATGGTAAAATAGATAGCAGATAATCAATGTATGCCACTATTGTATCCTTGGAGTGATTCAGATTGTCTGATGCTATGACAATAGGGTATAGGATACCTGAATACCATAGTGCAGCAGTAAACAAACTAACTTGACTCTGCTTCCAGTGCGCACTCTGAATTTCATCTTGCGAAACACAAGTGTAATTCTCAGAGAAGTCCACTTGAAGAAAGGCAGCATTCAATGGTGATTCTGCTTCATTTCGCACTTTGTTGTAGGCCTCGGCCTGCCTTCTCTTTGTAAAGCAGTGTGCCATGAACTGAGGGATAATTGAGCATATATGGGTATACAGGTCTTTGGTGGTGCCCTCCTCTAAAACTTTCACAAGTTTATTACTACCGTCCATCTTCCAGACATACCAGTTGACATCACCATTTTCTTCCAGTGGATAAGAATTAGCAGAACCCTTACCATCTTTGCACTGTTCGCATTGGTTCATCCAGCACTCTCTTTTCACAGGATAGCAGAGGCATGATTGCGGGAACTTGTGTGTGTAAAGTGGCATGCTTGGCAAGACCTTATGTAAAGTATTTACAGCATTTATAAAGTTCTCATGGTATTTACACAAGCATACATTGTGGGGTAGTTTGCTACTAAGTAAAACATGCTTTGGTCTGAGTTCAGCAAATTTACTTTTTCCAATTTTGTCGGGGTACTCTTTGCGGAATAGAGTGTAAGTCTCCATGACAAAGGAGGTGAGATGACGGGTTTGATAAGAAACCTTTTGTCCATTCTTGTCTTGGACTTTGGTAACATCTTTTCTGCCAGGTGCCTGTCGACTAATGTCATCTCTTTGGTAGAAAGCCTTAACTAGTTCCACTAATTCATCACTCAAAGCATCGGATCTTCTTGGTGAGTCGGTTGATGATGATGATATACTACAACCCTCTAATTCACTTTCATATAGTTTATGGTGGACTGCTTTTCGTCTTCTTGGAGACTTTGGTAGGGCGTCCTTGAGTGCTCTTTTAGCTCTAGCTGTTGCTCTAGCGAAAGCTACTGCACTGCTGAATGGTGTTGTTGGATTAGCTGCAATACTTTCTTTTTCCTTTTCTTTTTTTAATGCCCTACATTTGGCTACATGTTTCCTCGTAGCTTCTCTCTGTTCTCTTTGAATGATTTCCTGCCTTTGTTGAGATAAACTCTCCAACAGATCTTTGCTTTTATGACGACTTTTCTGGGCAATTTTACGATGGTGTCTTCGGTATTCCTCATACTTTCCTTCTTGTTTCAACTTTTCACGTTTTCTCCTCTGCCTCTCAGCCGCAGTAAGCGGCATTTTGTTAGAACGGTAACTATGACAGCAAATCGAATTATAAATTAAACCAAACTTTGAAAGCATATATTTCCAAAAGAATTTATCAAAGTCTTAAGAATTAATAATGTAATTTAACAATATACATATCTAACCTTAAAAACAACTGTAGTAAGTCTTGAAACGGCAATATTTATGTCAGATTGCAATGGATTCACCTTTTCACCATATCAGTTCGAGCCGCCAGAAAACAACAAAGATTCAATATAATCGCCCACAAGCCTATTATACAGCAGCACTAGATCAGGAGCTACTTCATGTAACCATTTTTTCTTTTATCTCTGCTATTTATTTATTTATTTATTTATTTATTTATGCTAAGTCTACTTTTTAATTTATGACTCACGTTACATTGTAATGTGACTCATGTTACCAATATTTGGAATGCTCTCACAGAGCATGGGTTTAGCTAACATGGATTAAATTGATATTTATAGTTAAATTATCACTAGAAGAAAGAAAATAATGAACAACAGCCGTTAACTCGCAACATGTTGTTCGCAAAATTAAAAAATTAGTGTTTTTGTGACTCACGTTACATGTCAGATGAACTAAACTTTAAAGAACCGTACTAGGCAATAGAATAATATTTAGAGAATATGGGTTTTTTCATGGAATAGTTAATGACTGGATGGTTGTTGGCCACTGATTTGTAGTGAAAATATGTTAGGCTTGCCTTAAAAAAGTTACATGGTGTCATGGAATTACAAGAATTTCAATTTTCTGTCGTACACAAACCTGGGAAACTTCACAACAACGCAGATGCACTTTCTCGTTTAGTAGCCCCTCATCAGTCTCCGGAACCTGCCCGGACGGACTGCTTACTTGATACAAACCACGGGACAAATTCAATGTGCACTTCACAGGAACATGTGCCAGATAACTGCACAATTGCCATCAATCCGACAAACAACATAAGGAACTGTCAGCACACAGATCCAATAATTTCTCAAATTATCAATGCTAAAGAAAGCGGTACGCCAAGAAATAAATTAGCTACATGGCGACGTAATCCCAAATTGGTCTCGTTCTGGCATCACTATGATAGCTTGTTTGTTCGGGATGGGGTGCTTTATAAATCGTTAAAGACCAGAAGTACACACCCAGATCCAGCTATCCTGGTACCAAAATCTTTAGAAATTGAAATATTAAAAGACACGCATGACAGTCCATTTGCCGGGCACTTAGGGGTGACTAGAACTCTTGATCGTGTTCGAAACCGTTTCTTTTGGCCAAAAATGCGAAAGACTGTTGAAACATTAGGCATTGCGACGTTTGTGTCCAGAGAAAAGCTCCGGCGCCAACAGATAACAATGGCAAAGCACCACTTCAAAGCTTGGAGGTTAGTGAACCCTTTACATTCTGGGCCTTAGACTATATGGGCCCATTACCCGAAAGTAGTCGTGGAAACAAACACATTTTAGTCTTAATGGATCATTTTATGAAATGGTGTGAGGCTTTTGCCACTCCAGATCAAAAAGCATCAACAGTTGCTAAAATACTTGTTGATTGAGTTTTCAGTCAGTTCGGTCCCCCAGTTGTCTTACACTCTGATCAAGGAGCAAATTTTGAAAGCATATTACTGCATGAAGTGTGTGATATAATGGGAATTACAAAGAGTCGGACCACTGCATATCACCCTCAATGTGACGGGCAGGTAGAGAGGCAAAACAGAACCTTGCAAGACATGTTAGCGGCATTTTGTAGTAAACATGACCATAATTGCGATCAATGGTTAGATTCGGTAGTTTTCGCTTACAACACTAGTCGGCAGGAGTCGGTACGAACTTCACCATATGAACTAGTCTTTGGTCGTATGCCTAGATTACCCATCGAACTCGAGTTAGGTTTTCCACTCAAAGAACCTAAGGCACAATCAGAATACAGCCAGTCTGTTAGGAAGATATTTAAAGAGGTGAGAGAGGTAGCGAGAGTTAACTTAGAGAAAGCAAGGAAGAAACAAAGGAAATGTAACGAGAAAAGAAATCAAACTTGGTGTCCATTCGCACCAGGAGAGACGGTATATTTACGCAGACCGAAAGGATGGAAATTAAGAACCAGGTGGATTGGGCCGTTTGAACTTATTTGCAGGCTCAGCGTTGATTACAAAATAAAATCAAGAACAGGCAAGATTACGTTAGTTCATCATGATCGGTTGAAGCGCGGCTATGCACCATTAAACAACGGCAAAGTTGTTTGTCCTGCTCGAGAACTTGGGGGCAACCAAGTGGTTTACACTGTTCCCACGAACAACGTTCAACCTAATTGCGACGATGCTCCACATATCCCCCGGGTTAGACCTAGGAATCTCAGGCAAAATGTCCAACCCCCTGATCGGTACGGTTTTGTTGCAAGATAATACTCCCTGTAAGAACACAGTCGTAAACATAGTTATCGTAAATTTCACTGCACTTCTTGTGGGCAAGAATATTATTGTTGGGGGATGGTGTAACGGGTTAATGTAAAACAGACTGCTTCCGGACAGTATATGCATGGTAATACAAGACGCTCAGGTTAGTATGAGCGTACAACCGAGGTGAGAAGGTTGCACGTGTAAAGCTGAAAGAATATATATATATAATTATCACTCATTTGAACATCGCATAACTGTAATCAAGCCACAGTATTTTGTCAAAATTTACTTTCATATTACCCCTGAATATGTATTCTGCCAAAATAAACTGTTATTTTAAAGTTCTTTTTTCATTACCATGGAATTACCCAAAAGATATCTATTGTATGAAAATGGGGGAAGAAAAACTTCATTCAATGTTGAAAAAATGTCACTGATGCAAAAATAACTTAATATTACAAACTTAGTTGAAAAAAGATTGCAACACTTCATGTACTATTTGATAAGATGCAATGCCATTCTCATCCTCAATAGAGTCTTGAATATAATGGCGGCATGTAATGTTTTTCTGAGCTCCGTCTATCTGGCCTGTTTTGCTGTGCTTGTTTGGTTTGGAAGAGATGTTATCGATGACAACTTATATGGCAGTGTTTGTCTGTCGATAGTGAATGATTTTGGCGAAATAAACGAGCAACATTTTTGTGAAATAACGGATAATTTGTTATATGTCGAAGGCCTGTCTGATCATGTGAATTATGCTGAACCTGACTGGAGTTTCTTCATTGATTATGCTCCTAGTAATAATCTGAGAAAAGTTGGCTTTTGCATTTGTCCACCTGGTGGGACTGCTTTGTCGACGGAGCTTTTTTTTGGATGTAGGATCTGTGTGATTACAGAAAATGTGCAGAAAATACAACAAATTCTAAATTTGATGCTTGTCTTGAAAGTCCTACCCAATCAAGCGGAACAAGCTAAGATTCGCACATTATCTCATTTCTGCATTTGTAAAACTCAAAGCAAATACAACTGGAAATGGTTAGCAAGGCGTATTTCGTACTATAATAATTCAACTGCTACGTTTTGTCTGTTAATCCAAAGTGGTGATATTGAAACAAATCCGGGGCCTGCATGTAATATCTCAAATCTTACAGAAATACAGCGTGTTCCATTGAATAAAGAAGCATAAAATAGCGGTCTATCGCTTTGTTTAATAAATGCGCAATCTATACAAAACAAGACAGCCAATTTTGTTGATTATGTTTACAATAACAAATTTGATTTAGTTATTGTCACTGAGACCTGGATACAGAAAAGGGATGATGCAGTGCGTGTTGAACTGTGTCCAGCTGGTTATAAAATTAGTTGATCATTCACATTTAAGATGGAAAGGTGGGGGCATTGGTCTTCTTCACCGTGACTGTATGAGAGTTACTACAGTTAGAACTTGTGAAGAAGAATCTTTTGATTACTCTGAGCTTCTGATACAGCTATCAACTTCTTGCAAGCCTAGGATTGTCATTGTTTACAGATCCCCACCCTCAGAAGGCCACAAGGTTTCTATTAACATGTTTATGAAAGAGTTTTCTAATGTCTTAGAATCGGTTATCCTCTCGAAGGAGAGCTTGCTTGTCCTTGGGGACTTCAACATTCATGTGGATGACTCCAAGGACAGTGGCGCTATGAAGTTCCTTGGACTTGAGCAGCACGTCATGCAACCGACTCACATCCATGGTCACACCCTGGATCTTATTATCACACGACAAATGGAGTCACTCATAAGGTCGCCACCACGTAGTTGCCACTATTTTTCTGATCATGCAGCTGTTCATAGCAGTCTTCACTTAGGGAGGCCTGTTTCCGAAATCAAAAAAGTTACCTATAGGAAGGCGCAGGGCTGAGCAGGCCTGGAGGATATCGAAGTTAGCTGAAGACCTTTTGGTGTTCAAACGTCTAAAAAATCATGTCGCACACATCAGTAACAAGGCACGCAAGGAATTTTACACGAACTTTATACAAGAACATGAAGGTGATCAGTGTAAACTCTTTAAGGCGACTAAAGCTATGCTCCAGCTAAAAAGTGATCTATGCTTTCCTGATTATCATAATAACACCGTTCTTGCAAATGATATTGGAAGCTATTTTCACCGTAAGGTTGCCAATATTCGTAATGAGCTTGACGTTACTCATGATTTTTACGATGAGCGTGTTAGGGTAATTGACGACCCTGAATTTAATACTGATCACGAGAAATTATCCAACTTTATAGAACTTACTCAAAATGACATATATCAACTTATTAGAACCACAACCAAGAAAACCTGCTTGCTTGATCCTATGCCTACTTCTCTGTTAACAAGCTGTCTCGAGGAAGTTCTTCCAACTATTACATCTATGATTAATTCTTCTCTGTCGCTTGGATATGTCACATTTGAGTGGAAAGCTGGTTTGGTTGACCCGGGGTTGAAGAAATCTGCTCATAATATTTCCCTTCCGAATTTGAGACCAGTGTCTAACCTACAATATGTATCCAAATTGACAGAAAAAATGGTTTGTAATCAGACTCAAGATCATCTGTTGCGGTCGGGTTTATATCCAGTGTTTCAGTCAGCGTATAGGACATGTCACAGCAAGGAAACAGCTCTCTTGAATGTCCATAATGATATCCTTATAAATATGAATAACCAGAAGGTCACTTTTCTCGTACTGCTGGATCTGAGCTCCGCATTTGACCTGGTAGATCATCAAATTCTCCTCCGTCGTCTCCAGGTTACCTTTGGAATTACCGGAAACGCCCTTAGTTGGTTTCGGTCTTACTTGTCAGGATGATCACAGTGAGTAGCAATAAATGGAAGTTGTTCAAGAGATTTTTCTTTGCCTCACAGTGTCCCTCAGGGCTCCTGCTTGGGACCATTGCTGTTTATAATATACTCCAGTAAGCTATTCGAAGTCATAAAGAGCCATCTTCCAGACGCTCATGCTTATGCTGATGACACTCAGTTGTACATCTCTTTTAAGCCTGATTCCACTATTGGTGAATTAGCAGCAGTCACTGCATTGCAAAATTGCATAGCCAACATTAAGACATGGATGACCGAGGATAAACTCAAGCTGAATGATGAGAAAACCGAATTCCTTATAATTGAAACTTGTGCGCAACTGGAAAAGATAAATACCACTGAGCTGAAAATTGGACATGCAACGGTTTCATCGATATCCAACGCTCGGAATCTTGGATCGTGGTTTGATAACAAGTTAAGCATGAAAACGGCAATTAATAAGATGTGCCAATCTGTGATTTATCACTTGCATAATAGTAGGCGCATTAAGAAATATTTAAGCTTCGAAGACAAGAAATCGATCGTTCAGGCCATTGTCTTATCAAGAATAGATTATTGTAATAGTTTACTATTTGGTGTCTCATCCACGTACCTGATGAAGCTTCAAAGAGTGCAGAATGCTGCAGCCCGCTTAGTGTGCTCTGTACCAAAACATGAACATATTACGCCGTCATTAATCAGATTACACTGGCTCCCAGTTAAATTTCGAGTAAATTTTAAAATTGCAATGCTTACATTCAAATGTGTTAACAAAACTGCTCCTGAATATCTAAGAAGTTTAGTGACAATCAGGAAGACATCTTGTTATAATTTGAGATCAAACACAGGAACGTTACTACAGAATAACACTGCGAGATCGAAAAAGACGTTAGGAGACAGGGCATTTTCAAATGCCGCAGCAATTGTATGAAACAGTCTTCCTGTTTTAATAAGAAGACAAGAGAATTTTAGTGTTTTTAAGTCACTTCTTAAAACACATTATTTTAGGGAAGCTTTTAACGTTTAGATTGTCTTTTTAGAACTAATTGTAAATATTCTAAGTCTCAATAATTGTAAATATTCTACTTCTCAATAATTGTAAATATTCTATAGCTCAATAATTGTAAATATCATAGTTTTAGTTTGTAAAGCGCATTTGATCATATCAATGCATGATAATTTGCGCTATATAAGTAATATATTATTATTATTATTAATTAACTGTTGCAACTGAATTTCACTTAAAGGAACTCTTGTTTCTGGAACAACTACTGTGTAATCTTCCTGTCCATTGGGAACAAGTTTTTCTTCATCAACACCATACATTTCAATGTTTGGTAAAGGCACTTCCCCTTCAATAACTGACAAAACTGCAGAATACCCAGAATTTCTCAAATCTAGCATACCTTGTACCCAGAATTGGTTGGCAGAAAAATTGCATTCTGTCGACACAGGGTGGTTATTCCACTGTCCAATAAATTCCTCTAAAGCCTTGTTTATCAACTTGACATAAACAAGATGAAGACAGTATAAGTGCAACTGATTTGATGCATCAAACAGGTTCCTCTGTTCAAGAAACAGGAAAATATTTAAAAATTTGCTGCAAATAACACGACTCACATCTCGCCACAATCGTTCAATCCTTTGATTGTGCACAGATTTTCCTGTTATATGGCTTCCCCTGTTTATACCTCGCTCCTGTAGCAATATTCACGCTTTCTCTACATTTTCCAGTCTAAGATAACTACGCACTCTTGGGGGCAAATTGTATTGCTGTATAGCATTCTGAAAATGATCAAGAACTGTTTCAGCTTTGTTTGTTGGCTGATGCCTTCAAAATCACAATTTATGAATGCTCCCTTATTTGCATAAACATAACAAAAAACGGTCAAACTTATACTTTACCACAGAGCATTTGGTGATGGTACATTGTGGACCCTTCGTATAATGGTTCGTGCAGAGCGGAGTGTTCTAATTGCTGGATCAACTCTTCTTATAGCTTCTTGCACATGCCGTCTTTGAATGCATAGACCCCTACTCCTCAAATCGCCTTCCACGAGACGACCACCAGAACTTGGCCTAGTTCCTAATATTTCACGAACATGGTTGTCTAGATCGTTGTCAGAGATGCTGCTGAATGCTGTTTCTCTACCCACTATAAGCCCAAACTGATGTATACGCCGTCTAATAGTTCTTTCTGAAATACCTAAAATTCTTTCGATATCAGCCTAACGAAAACCAGCGGTATTGTGCAGTATGCTTAACTGTTCTTGTGTTACATGTATCCTTGGCCTTCCTACTCTACCATTGTACAAAGGCAAACAGATACTATGGTCGTAACACTCTTGCAGTAAATTCTGTTCCCAGGTTCGATCAAAGGTTTCAGACAGCGCTTCAAATTGATTTCTAAGAGTATTCAAATAATTTAGGAGAACTTCTAATTTGCTAATGAGTTCCTGTTCAGTGTGGTATGACTCAGTAATCCTCCTCGTCAAAACGCTCAAAGTACGTTGGTACTCTTCTAATCTTTGACAATAAAAGTCAGGGGGAGTCACAAAATGCACAATTTTGTTTGGTGTTTGACACAAAATTAATCAATTCCCTGAAAAAATCTTCTGTATTTGGTAACCAAATTCTCGGTCTGACACACGCCACATAAAATACAATGTTAAAATACAAAACAGAATATTAATATTTATCTCCCAATATTCACTTCTCACATTTTATTTCAATCGACTTCCTCATGTTTTAAATGTATATTAGTTTATGTCTCAATAATATGTGTTCTTTGACATGAATGTAAAGGATTTCGTTTTCGATTTATGTTTTGCTTTTCAATGTACAACTCATAACATTAATATGATTACACATGGCAATGTTTTATGGCATGTAAATTCGATTTACGCACTTCGAATATTTTGTCCGTAAAAAAACTTCATAGTGAACAGTTATAGTTAAAAAATAGTATTATATAATCTCATATTGATTTGTCCATGCATGTTAGGCTATTCATTAAATTTATAATTATAAACTATATATTTTATATTTCGAAAGAAGGCCATTAAATAAAATTTTCAATTAAGATTTTACCTTTAGATATTTAATCAGTATATGTTAAATCCACGTTTCTAGAAGTAAAATCCCTCAAAGTATAATTTTTTTAAAACATTGAATGGTATTGCGGATAAGTGTGAATTGAAATATTGAATGCAGTGAACTGCTAGTGAATTCAAGTGAATTGGATGTACATTTGCCTTGTTGCTATGCAACAAATATATATACTAGAAGATCCAAGATGGCGTGGAAACATTGGCATTTCAAAGTGAAAGGTTTGAGATATTTTTATATATGATTTATAAGTCCAAAAATGGAGTTACAACTGTTTAACTCCTATTTAAGTGTTACATTTTAACTCCTGAGTGATAGTTATTCTGACTTCTAAAACAGAGTTAATATTTTACTCCAAATCTGGAGTTACTTTTAACTCCAAAAAGTGAGTTGTTAGTTTGTTAAAATAACTCCCTGAAAATAACAGTGTGGTTGTGTAAAACTGTTTGAACTAAAATATGCGATTCTGATTGACAAATTCTGCTACTAAGCCAATAACTACTGTATATAGTTAAAGAGTTAACTACCTTTTTATATAACCGGCCCCAGATGATTATTTTCCTGTGTCTATAGTGCCAGAACCCTGTCGAATATATAATAGAGAAAAGTACAAAGGTAATGACTATATGTTACCGTAATTACCTAAACTTGGTCATGAAGAAGAAAATGTTCTATCCTTTTACATTTTTTCCCATAAGCATGGAGTGTGCCCTAAGAATTTTTACAGTACATGAGTACAATGTCAATTTATAATATATCTATAACTCAGATGCTTAGAAAAACTGCTTTTAATATTTGGAAACAGTATTTCAAGGTTGTTTTAGCAGACAGCGCACTGAAAAACACGGCCATGGAAACGCACTCATCTTAACTTTTTATATTTAATGTTTTACTTTTAATGCCAGAAGATTGTTTTACATTTTCTATAGTGCCAGTTAACTCTGTCATATATAGAAGATAGTTTAACTCTAACATTATTGGGAGATAGGTTAATTTTGCAGAGACTATATACTGATTTGGTTAATTCACCGCGTTTTTATATGATGTGCTATGTATAAGTTTAATTTTTTGCTTGTATATACAAGGGTTGGTTGTGTAAAACTGTTTGAACTAAAATACGCTATTCTCATTGACAAATTCTGCTACTAATCCGATAACTACCGTATATAGTTAAAGAGTTAACTACACTCTAAAAACAACCTGGTTAAGATATCCTGGTCAAAAATTTTTGACCAGGTATGGGTCAAATAAATTTCAGTCAACCAGGATTCTGGTCATTTTCCTGGTAGAACAAACAAAAACCCGACTGACCAGGTTTCCTCGTGAAGCGAAAATACAAAATGGCGGCTGTTAATTTTAGCCTAAATGGAGAGATATAGTGGCCTGTATTTCTTCAAATACCTCACTTTAGAAACAAAGGAAAGAAGAGAGTTTTGAGGTCTTCACAAAGAAACTTTTTCCGTGTCACAAAACAGCTTTGACGTTAATACCAGATAATACTGATAAAATATTGCATTCAAATGCCGGCGAAGAGTGGCGAAAAATTAGTTTCTCACTTAATAAGTCTATTTAGCCATGGCTATCTCGCCATCCTTTGTTGATATCGGTAGTTGATAGATGAGAAAAATTCATTGCTTGGTTTTAAACCATTTCTGCTCAGACGTGGGGATAGCTGTTGTATTTGCTGACTTCTTGATGGCACACATTTTATTGCGTTGAATAAAAAGCCAACCAAAAAGCAATATCCTAACTGAATTAGAAAAGGAATCTCAACATAGAAGACATAAAATATAGCTTTTAGCCTTACAAACTATTAAATTACAGGACAGGTTATTGTTTAAGGTGTGAAGTTTGTATATATAGCCTACCATACAATAGAAACTGTATGCACATTTGTACTTAACCATTAAAAAGTTGCTAAGAAATCATGAAACAGATGGAAAGAGTTATAGAGGTTAAAGTGGCAAATAATTCCCCCCCAGGACACTACATAATAATGTTACAATTTTGACAGAAAGGGGCTTTTCCCTACTGTTTTACCTTTAAAAAGGCCCAATTCCCTCCTTTTGTACTGCTATATTCCTTCCTTTTGTACTGCAATATATTTATCTAAAGCATATTCATGCTATTAAACTTGGAATAATAGACCTTTCCTCTGTGAGGGTATAAACTATTCACTTAATTTGTATATATAACATGTAGAATCATGCTCAGCAAGAATTTGTAGGCTTATAGCATTTGAATCAATTATTATGTTTTCATACTTAATTTTAGGAGATATCATTTAAATCTGATTACACCTCTGACTTTAACACTTAATGGCCACACTATGCCTTATATTAATTAAAAATCTTGAATAATTAGAATAAAAATAACAAGATAATTACCAGAAACTAATTGTACATAGTTTAATTAAAAAAACAAGTCAGCCTACATATTGCAGATCTCAAGAACAGCACATCTTGTTGAAAAGACAATGTATATGGGTAGCCAAGGCAGGTACTGGCAGAGGTACTGGTCAGGACAGAGGGAACATGCTAATAGGCTGCGTGCCATTTTTTTAAAACAAGGATGCCACCACAATGAAAGAATTGAGTGGGGGTATTTGAGCCTAACTACAGCTATTACTATTCCTGGCCAATATTCCCTATAAACAGTCCAATTAGATATATTATGTATATATTTACATATATCTATATACATCCCATACAGGCACTGCATTTCTCAGATTTACCTCCAAAAATTCTAATAAAAGGGAAATAATTCCAAGGGTTTACATTTTAGAAAAAGTCAGTGAAAAATCAATTTGATGATACATTCTTTGCATCAATATATAAACCAATATATAAATATATTTTCATGGGACTATAATTGATAATGAAATGCTGATTGAATATTGTATTACACAAAATGCACTTTTGTTGTTTTTATAAATAAGTATATGGATTACAAATTTAATGAATACAAAGAGTATTTCTATACAATCTCAGGATAGAAATCGATTACTGTTCTGCTTTTCATAATCGGTGGATTGGTGCATTTACAGTACCCAGTTTCGGATAATTAAGAAAGCACTCTCCCTACATTTTGCACCCCCCCCCCTCCCCGATTCTAATAAGCTTCCAGTAAAGGCCTATTGAACAAATAAATGAATTACGGTGATTGAGACTGCAAATCCACATGTTTATGCACGAATATTAAGCCTTCAAAACTTCAACTAATTTACTAAATAAAATAGTGAAACTTATAAAAGTAACAAAATTGCAAAACATACTCTCACCAATATAGGATCTCTGAAAACTTTTATAAATGATGACGCTTTTAAAGCCATTATATTGCAGCTTATTTAGTTGCCTTGCTAGTTGCTACAAATGTGGGTGGTGAAAAACTGAGTTCACTGGGATGGGACATGATGCCATGGACATGATTGATTTGATTTCCGGTATTTTCCGCTCTGCTTTTAGTTTTGAAATGATGTAATCATAATATAATGAGATCAGTGAAATGAGGTATGCTTTTCAAATACAAAATTCAGGTCTTGGGGGACCTATAGCCTTTTTTCTTTTTCCCGCCAATTTGCTATTGACGACTGCTTCGCAGCGCCAGTGGATATATCAATCATATTCGTAGTCGTAAAAGACATAAAATGGACATTTTTGTACGAGAAAAGCTCGAGGAATGGAATCTCTCATCATTGACTGATATATTGGAAGGTTAGTGTTTAGTTTCTGTCGATATTTCATATGTATAAGCGAGTTTTAAGCGAAAAAATATAACAAAGCCCGATACGTTTTTCGAAACTTTGAAGTTTTAACACTGTAAAAAATACCTAAAGTAATAAATATATTTGTACGAAAGAGGCTAGAAGGATGAACGTTTTCGAAACTAATTGGTATATTTGAAGTCTAGATATTTGTTTCTGTCGATATTCAATTTCAATTGCCAGAATATCTAGAAAGAAAACAATGTCAAAGCTAAAGATATATTAAGCGTCATATTATGGCTTTCTACCGTACCAAGTCGCCAAAAAACAACTTAAATATTGACATTCAGACGAAATTGATATATTTGTACGGCGAAAGCGTAAAAGCTATCTCAGTGTTGTCTTCACGACTTTTAATAACGCCTTAAAATACCTTTTTGGCAGAAAATATGATAGACGAAGAAGCGTTTATGTTACTTAACGAAAGCGTTTTAAAAGAAATGAACTTGCCAGTTGGGCAACGCATCAAGGCTGCAGAAAAAATTACAAGAACTTCAGGTATTTTCCCTAGCAATATATTTTCCAATGCATATTTCATAATTAAACGAAATTAGCTATTTGACAATTTTTGTTTTAAGGAATCGATTTCTGCATATTGAAAATCAACATGGAGATATGGCGGGAGGAGCAAATGACGATGATGATGTCGATCCTGTTGATCTAAATCTTAATAATAATATTAATGGTATTGAAATACCGAACCCAATACCCGCTGCTCCAGTCGAAGGTCAAAGACAACTTGACTATGCACAAGATGTTACAAAGACAGCTGCAATTTTTCTTGCATAAATGAAAGCATCAAGTAGCACTGTGCAGTCAACTGTTGACCATGTTGTTTCCGAGACTTCAAGTTTGTTTTCCGATGTTATCGGTTCATTGAAAGCAAAAACTGAGCAATTTTTACAGGGACAAAATATCAATGATGAGATTAGTAAAGAAAATCTTCTTCATGAATTTGATCAACTTCAAAATCCTTTTGAACGCTTGGAAACTGCACAAAACAACAAAAATATTTTTGTGAGAGTGGTTATTATGTCAAGCCGCGCGAGATCCCATTGGGTATTGCATATTATCCTCGAAACAACCCTGAAACAGGCCATGTCGACCAAATTGCCAAGCATTTAACATTTCAGTACGTTCCAATCTATGAGCTCTTGAAATGTGTCTTGGAAAGTAAGGGTTTCATTAGGGCAATTTTACAATATCATCCAAGCACCGATGGTGTAATGCGAGACTTCCATGATGGACTCTTTTGCAGAGAGCAAATTTTTTTTGCAGATCCAAAGAATATCAGATTGCTGCTGTATGTAGATGAGTGCGAGATTGCAAATCCACTTGGCTCCAAGGCCGGATTGCATAAAATAGGCGTTATATATTGTACCCTACTCAATATTCCTCCAAGGTTTCGTTCATCCCTCTGTAATTGTTTTTTGATTACATTATACAATGCTTTGTAAGCAGTACGGATTGATCCCATCTTGAAACCAGTTGTCGATGACATCACCTTACTCGAGCGAGAAGGTCTATACATTGATTCTGAAGATTTTAAAGGCGTTGTACGTGTTAGTGTTGCACAGCTTACAGGTGACAACTTAGGGGTGAACGGAATACTTGGTTTTGTCGAAAGTTTTGTCAGCAATCATTACTGTAGACATTGCAAAATGCATAGAAATGAAATGCAAACCAGCCCAACTGCACGTCCTAACCAGCTTCGGAATGTTGAAAACTATGAAGAAGACTTACATATAAACGATCCAGGTGCTACAGGCGTGAAAGCACCTTGTCTTTTAAACGAAATTCAACACTTCCACATTTACAAACTATGCACCTGATGTCATGCATGATTTGTTAGAAGGCGTGTGTGGTGTAGAGGTCCACCTTGTTTTGGCAAATCTAATTGGGGAAGGTCTATTCGATTTGGATTTACTAAACAGTAGAATTACTAGTTTCGACTATGCCACTACAGATTCAAGGAACAAACCATCGTCAATAACTATCAACAAACTGCAAAACCCAGATAGTGCATCGGGACAGACGGCGTCACAGATGTGGTGCCTTATTCGGTACCTGCCGCTGATGATTGGTGATAAAGTACCTGAAGGACACCAACACTTGGAGCTTCTACTTCTATTATTAGAATGCATGGATTTTATCTTTTCTCCTCAAGTCACCACTGAAGAGACTTCTTTTTAAAACATTTAATCAAGATCACCATGAGCATTTTTTGGATTTGTTCCCAGGTCGTACTCTAAAACCTAAACACCACTTTATGACACACTACCCGGAACAAATGCGTTTGCTTGGTCCGTTATTACACTATTGGACTATGCGTTTTGAGGCCAAACACCGTTTTTTCAAGCGGTTAGGCCATATTGTTTGCAACTACAGAAACATTTTGAAAACATTGTGCTCTAGACAACAAATGTATCTGTGTTACAACATTATCAGTGGCAAAGACCTGGTCGAAAGGGATGTTGAAATAGGTCCTGGATCAATAGAAATTGTTGCTTCATTAGAGAGAGCAGAGTTTTTAAGCAGAACATTAGGGATCCGTTTATTCGAAGAAGTTTACGTTGCCAAATGGTCAATAGTTCATGGTATCAAATACTGCAAAAACCTCCTAGTTGTAACTGGGAAGTCTGATTATTTGCCTGTATTTCAGAAAATTATTTATGTCATGGTCACAGAAAACAGCAGTGTTAAGCTAATTACGGAGGAATGGCTTACCATCCGATATGACAGACACACACACACATATGTTATTCACCAACCACATGCAACTTCATGGTCTATGGTCTCCGTTGACAACTTATATGATTATTACCCGTATCATGCATCCAAGTCTTACAACGAGGGTGACCAACACTCCTATGTTGCTCTTCGTCACAGAATTCACTGAAGTATCTATGTCATAATTTTAACCAAAACGTAACTTCTTTTGGAAATGGACCACTTGCATAATAGACCAACTTCAGATCAGGTGAGAAGCAGGAAAAAAAATAACCACAGCTAAAAAGAGCATACCAAAATTAGTAAAATTGCCAAGTTTGGTTGCAAAATCTCAAGTAGTACGGAATATATAGCCATCCAAAGTTGCCAATTCTGTATACTTTTTTACAACGACTGGAAGCGTGTAACTAATACTACACACGTCCGGCCGTAATACAAAAGTATACAAAATTCGCCAACTTTGCATGGCTATATCTTCGGCACTTTACAATATTTCACAGTCAAACTTGACAAGTTTTGTATGCACTTTTCGGAAATTCCCTTTTTGTCACCTGAATCAAAAGTTGGTCTATTATGCAAGTGGTCCATTCTTGTCAGTTTTCGAAATTCTTGCAAACAACTTAAATGACCTACGTCACACAAGTTTTTAAGAGTCTCAACCATCAATTTTCTTAAGCAAAATATAGTTCCCTCTAGGATATTACATTATTTCGTGCATGTTAGGCATTGCGCAGTAGTTTGAGAGGTCTGAGACAGGAAAGCTAACATTTTTTACAAGAGAAGTTGCGTTGCATAACTAAAAAAATTATGACAAAGGTACTATACCCCAGGATGGAAGACAATATATACTGAAGAGGTGATTGATCGATTGAAATGATACACTAGTAATATAACATTTCCAAAAGGATTGTTATTATTATTCATCCATTAAAAATTATTATTGTTACATTCTATGGGCATGACGAAATTCACACTGGCTCCCTTGATATACTAATAGATATATTTATCATTTTAGACTGCTGAAAGGGGGGGCACAGAATGTGTTGTTTTGGCATCTTCAACTCCTTCAACTTCCAAAAGAGGAGATGACACGAAACTGCAAACCACCAAGAGACCTCTAAATGTAACCTTAAATACCGAAATACTTGGAGACACAAACTGCGCTCGACATGTTAAAAAATCCAAGCATGACTTTGTAAGTGGAAACTAGCATTTTAAGTTTACACTATTACTCTTACTTCTAATTTGGTCATAATTCTTTACAATGTACTATGTTTATTCCATTAAGAATGTCAGATCAATTCTGAAAGGCAGTACAGAAGGTGATGCCATCCTGACAGAACTTGATAGAGGCGAATTGAGCAGGAAAAAGAGGATAAAAATGGTCCAGATACTTGTTGCTGATATTATTGCAAATTATGGAGACAGGTTAATATTTTATGATATCCAAAAAATTATAAGGCCAGAGTGCAAGTAGACGAGATTTTTTAAACATGTAAACAGGAAATATATTGTCAAATCAAAGGAGCGGTATTTTTTATAAATTAGGCCAACAGCAGAGGTGAAGATCAGCATGGCAAGAGAAATAATAACAGAATTCCCTGTTTTAAAAAATGACGAAGGTTGTGGCTATGTAAGTTATTGAAGGGGTATAGAGTTGAAAGCCACAGCAGCAATATAATTGCATGTACATATTTTATGCATAGCAGTACAACCTGTATGATCAGTATTGTAACATATTGCTGCTTGTTTGTATTGTACACAAACGTACTGGTGAATCTATCTTACTGTGTTATTAATCACCAATATAGAACATAAATTTGTGAAGCAATTAAGGCAGATTTGTAGCAAGTTCAACAAGAAAGCTACTTTTTTAAACCTATAGTCTAATATTTTTAATATCAATGGAGAATAACCATTAACATTTTTCTTAAATGCGCCTTTTAGGAAGCATGGTACACACCTGGGAAAGGTATACACTCCGCCACTGGTTGGCTGGAAGAAAGGCTAAGAAATGTACGAAAACGCAGCAATGAACACAACCCAATTAGACAACCAAAAATCTCTACACCTTCAAATCTAATAAGTTCAATAACAGCATTGCCAGGTACATCAATATATAAATGCTAGCAACTATACTTGGCAATTGTGTATTTGATCAAATTGCTATTTTACTAATTGCTCATTCTCAACCTTAAGCAGAATCCACTACAACCGAAAATGAGCACTTAGGAATGAAAGAGTGGCTGAAACAACATACTGAACCAGTCTCAACTGTAAATGCATACATGAAGAGGACTGTTCTTAATCGAGCTAAGTGGATTAGGGAGAACTCAGAATTACCTATACGTGGCATTATACTCGAATATCCCAGACTGTTTGACACGCCAGGCATGGTAAATCATGTACTGTAGTACGATAATTATATATTATTATGTAACATAAATGAGCAAGTGCAAAATGTATTCAAATGTGGTATCAGTTATTACTGATATTATACCTTAATCTTTCTTGTTAGGTTGAAATGGATTTCAAATGTCTCTATCCAGATGTGGCAGAGAACCTTTTTCTTAGGTTGGTACCTGCTTTTGTTGAAAAGATGTTGACATATGCAGATTTACAATCTGGAACGAAGTGGATATGATACCTAAATGTCATTAGAGAAAATTTAATATCTGGTGAGCATCAAATTGGTTATATTTTACCCTCTCTACCAGACTAATTGCTTTACATCTCATTTTTACATATTCTTACTTTGAATTGGGGTCAGCAGTAGAAGATGTTTGTACCATCAACTGTTTGTCCCAAATTTCAATACCTATCAAAAACCATATCAGCAGTCTCAAGCTGCCTGTATATTTAAAGTTTGAGAAATCTTTCAAATTGTTATATATATAGATGAACAGAAGTTGAACATTGCCATCAATCTCCTGCCATGTATTCTTCCCACTGGAAGAAATAATAAAAGAAGATGCAGCATTGATGAAGCAATGAGATCTTTTTTGGATGTTCAACCTGTAAGTCTAACTAGCTTTTTGCTAAGTGGTCAGTCATAAAAAAACAGTCACTCCATGGCATTCATAAGGAATTATAAAGTTTGTTTACACTCGCAGTAGTACTACAGTAGTGGCAAAAGAGTAATTTTTTTACATATAGATTGGCACAAATATGCCGAAGTACCTAGAGGAAGCAAGTCGATCACCGTTTATATTGGTTACTGGTATTCGAGACACTCCCAGTCAAGTTTTTGTTGTAGTTGATGGACAAGGTTTGGAACAGACCAGCCTAGTTAAAGCTGTTGATGTCTGCTTTAAGCTGTTCTACATCTTAGATGTACACTACCCATGGCAGTGTTCTGTTACATGGGAGTTCATACAAAAAGTATTGTATGGAATTGAGGATAAACAGAAAGGAAAGACTTCGCCTGCTGTAATTGCTATGAGGGCTGCAATGAAATAACTTTCTTGTTAACATGCCAACTCATTTTGTTGCATTTGTAAAAGTATTTGTTGCGTGATAGAGAACACTTACCTATTCACTGTAAATACTTTATACTGTTATAAAGCTAAGCATGCTGTTTCTATTGTTTGAACAGCAAACAATTTTAAGAAGTTTATGTATGCATTTTGTATGCTTTTGTTGATATTTTATCATGCTACTAAAATATATTTTTAGTATTATGAAACAATTGTGCTCACCTTTTGATAAGTACGTCAGCTCCAGACATTTAATTTCAGCCCAATTTATAAAAGAACTTCTAGTTTGACCAGCAATTTTTTCATAATGTAATAATCTCGCAGCAGATCGCAGCAGCAACTGCTTTGCAGCATAATTAATTCCGCAACTGGATATTATTGATATTATGCGAAAGCGCAAAACATACTATTTACCAGGTTCCTGGTTACCTTACTTAACAGTTTGACCAACATGACCTGGTTAACTTCAACCAGGATTTCCAGGTCAAAATAGGCTACCAGGATTTCCTGGTTAATTTAACCAGGAATGCGTCGATGGCATATTGATTAATTTCCGGGTCGAGATATGACCCATTCCTGGTTAAATTTAACCAGGATGTTTTTAGAGTGTACCTTTTTATATAACCAGCCCCAGATGATTATTTTCCTGTGTCTATAGTGCCAGAACCCTGTCGTATATATAATAGACAAAAGTACAAAGCTAATGACTATATGTTACCGTAATTACCTAAACTTGGTCATGAAGAAGAAAAATGTTATATCCTTTTACATTTTTTCCCATAAGAGTGGAGTGTGCCCTAAGAATTTTTACTATTATTACGAAAACTCTCTATTATTAAATTCACATGGTGTTTCCACAAACTTACTATAAAACATAAAATTCTCACCATGGAACTTTTAACTTAGTAATATATTAAAATATAAGACACATACATGTAAATAGAAAAATATATAAAACAGTACTTATCATTGTTCAAAATTAAGTTCTTGCAGAAATTTGTTTACAACTACTCTCTTTCTGGCATCTGCTGTCCTCCCCATGATGGTGGCCTCAAGCATGAGATACACATTTCTCAGATTATTTGGATACTCCATGTTGAAGATGTAATATGAAGCCATCAAAATGGCTAAAGCTTGGGAAGATACCATGTTGTTGAATTTCTGCGACAAGGTACAGTGCTGCTATGTCTGCAATTTCTCCGCCTCCAATTAATTGTGGGGCAACAGCCTGTTTAATTACATCATCAATCTATTCATCATCCTAAACAAAAAAATCGCAAAAATTAATGTCTTAATAAGCTCTACTGGAATGGTTTTTACTGTAATGTGCACTTTTTCAACCAAATACTTAAAACCATGAAAAGAAATAATGATGTTAATAATTGTATTTCATAATACGTGCAAAGCAGATCTTAAGAAGTTGGGCAGTCCCTCGGTTCATCAGATGTGGCAACATAATCACTGCTGCTGTATCTTCAATATCTAAATATAAAAAGTAAGATGATTAATATAAATTTAAACTTATATATACACATAACTTTTTATCTTGAAAATGTAAAGTTCCTTATCAAGAGGACAATTAAAAGAAGACTCTATTATCATTGCAAGATTGAAAAATTAAGAGAAAAATGTATACTAAGGAAGATTCTGGCATATTACAAATCATTGTACAGTCACTCAAATATGCTTGTATCACCTGAACAGCTTTAGAATAATAAATGTGCAATACCTCTCTCTCTTTTCCTTGGCAAGTGCCAGCAACTTTGGTTTGAGCACTGCTGTAAATGTCTCACTCATTCTTTTCAGAAGTGTCTTATCCCCCGTAACCCTGCCGAATTCTGACTTGAACTACAAAGTAAACAAAAAATAAAGAATTTTGAGTGACAGCAGACACTAGCTAATGGCAACTTTCCTCTACACAAACAAAATAATACAGTGTTAGCCAAAGATCCTCACACACTGCTGGGAGAGAGCTGTTGCAATAATCTGTAGTGGATGAATCTCAAAAAAGTTAGAATCTACACTTAAGTAACTTACTTCTGAAACTAGCTTCAGAGCAGGATACTCCTCTGTGATGTCCTCAACAGCTGTCGGTTCACTGAGAATTTTCTCCCTCCGGAAAGGGTATGTAACATTAACTCCTTTATCATTAGAACATTCTTGTTGGTTGACTTCAACATCTCTTTTTTCATAGCACTTACATGTTTGCAGCATGTATAGACTGTCTCTCCTTCAGGTTTTTCTGGTACTCTTGCCAGGTTAAGCAATTTCTGAACCTTCTTCGGCTTTATGGTTTCAGCAACTTGTTTTGCTCCAGGTTGTTTAACAGATTGGGGTTTGCTCTTTCTTCGGTTTTTAAGCTATTCTTTAATGCTTGTTCCCATGAGCCCTATGGATTAAACCAAATTAAAAGATTAGTACAAACTGATTGCAATGTTGGAACACTATCATTACTAGAAATTATAATAAGCTGATACACATGCACAATTTAGGATCTAACCAGGTTTAACCATATACTAAACTTTTCATACACTAACTTGTTAAAGGTCAACAACTGGCCTTCATAGCTCAGTGGTGAAAGCACTGCACTGGAGTTGCAGGGCTGCAGGTTTGATTCCTACCAGATGACCTACTGTTGCATTTTTTGTAACTGTTCGTACTGGACTATTAGAGTTAAACTGGACTATAGTCTTAAACTACAGTTAATATAAAAAAGTAATTTACTCATAATATAATGCCCCCTAATAACACTCACAATTCCAGTCCCCAGCTTCTCTGCCAAGAATGGATACTTCCTAATAACCATGAATGCAACATGTTCCCATTCTGACTTGGTAGGATAAAGTGTGTGAGCCATCACTGCAGTAGAAATATCTCTGGTGAAATAATTTCGTTCAGTGCTTGACATTTTTTCAGCTTGTAATGCTTGTGATACATGTGGAGCAAACTGAAATAAAGCAAAACAAAACCAAAAATAACACTTAATATCCCAGCTTCCATCCCTCAATAGTATACTAATTGCTGACAGGAAATGGGAAGGAACTGCTTAGCAATATCCAGCGATACTTGAAAACAACTTTTCCTTACCTTGGATGGTAATTCAAAATGTTGGAGCCACTTTCCATCACTTTTTGTTATACTTGTGGCAAAGCCAGAAACATTGGCATGTGATTTTTCAGTAACATTTGGACTCCCATTTTTAAAATCACTTAGCTGGCTTGATGCTTGTGAGCATGGACTTAATCTTGATGTTGACACCAAAGACACTTTTTGTGGTGTAGACTAGATTGCCAATAAAGGTGATCCTTGGGAGCTTGGAGTTGAGGTTTTAGAACTTTGGGGCTGTGGTGAGCATTGGGTTTGTAAAGGGGAACATTGAGATTCCAGTGGATACACCCCAGACAGATCCTCAGATTCACATTCCTAAATGAAAGTGATCAATGCTAAAGAGACTTTTAATTTCTACAGTCATATTGAAGCTGTCAGGGTAAAACCAAGAAAACTTTAGTAAAGTATTTAAGTTGCCTGAGCACGGATAAGCAAATAAAACTTGCTCGTTCATAGAGCTATTCTATTTAATATCCACATCCTCTTTTAATTAAGTCAGTAAAATTTTTACACCTAAGAAGAAAAGATCAAAGTACCAACACAACCCTCCCCTCAGAAATTTGTAAATTTTCCCATGTGAACTGGAAAATAATGTGTATTATTTTTGTAAATATCAGAATACTATGCTGGATATATAAAATAAATTTCTTGCAATACTGAATATCCAATATTTCATTCATAGGCTTTTTAATTTACACTGCATATCATACCTTTACTTGCTCCCTAAACTTTTTAATGCCATCACAGAGTGGAAAAATTTGACCAATCTTTAGGCCACATTGTTTCAATAAGTTGTCGCTAGTTGCATCGAACAGCTCCACGGTATATAACTACAAAACAAGTATATAAAAAGACTGAAAATAACCAATATAGAATGTGATGCATTTATTGTCTACAAGGCATACAATTAAATAGCTATTACTGCTTCACAACTTTAATACCTCGTCTTCCTCTAAGATATTTATCACATCTTGCTTATCACTATCATGCTTGCAATGGCTCGTGTTGGACAATCATGCTCTCGTAATTTCTGCTATCTTATGTTTCTGTGGATCTGTTTTCTGGGTCAACATGAGCTTTACGACAAAAAGAAATCATTGTTCGTTGGTATGGAATTGAATCAAGTAAGGTTGGTTGTGTCTCCCCTTCACAATTTATCTATCACTGCATCAAAGCCTGATCGTGAATTCACAAGCGCTGAAGTTTCGGCTTTAAGCTGCAGGTTAATGAAAAGGCTCATGCTTGTAATGTTATTGGTGTGTGCAAACGACATCCAAACAAATCCAGGTCCAAATTCCAACGATAGTTTCAAATTTAACGTGAAGGATTTTACTCGGGAACGTGGCTTAAAAGTTGCTCACATTAACATACGAAGTGTCATCAATAAAACGGACACGCTTGAAATATTACTTAAAGTGCTTATAAACCCAAAATGGGTTTTTGGTGATTCAGATAGAGCATAAAAAGTTGGTTAGTAACTTCTAGATTAGTTTTTGCGTTAAAATTTTAATTTCGGAGTTACGATGGCTCAAACAGCAAAATTTGACCATTTTTCAAAAAAAAGTAGCGCGACGCAAATATCACCAAAGAGCCTGGATCCCAGGAACTCATCTTCTACAGCAATCACACTTTTGTATTGCGAGACTGTATATCTTGAGAGTTTTCTGCTTAAAATGCCCGAACGTTGCGTTGTTTTTGGGTGTTCTAACACGGCAGACGCGGAGAATGGTATTTTTCTATACCAGATACCTTTTTGGAACGAAAACGCGACCGTAGCAGCGAAACGAAGGCGAATATGGGTGAACTTCATTCGACGCAGAAGAGACAAATGGACGCCAACACCCTCATCAGTTGTTTGCTCAAAGCACTTCACGAACGACTGTTTCGAGTACGGTTCTGCTACAGTTTCAAAGTATAAGACCCCTAGACTAAAAAGGGATGAGTTGGGAGTTTCTGTGTACCCTACATTGCAAGCAAATCAAATTTTGGGCAGCACAGAAAGTGAACGCACAAAACGCATGAAGCGAAGAGAGGTAAGCTAAGGGATATTAAATCATAACTGTGCCAATGCGCTCTTTATATTCGTGCATATATTTAATAAATGCGCACAATTTGAATATTTTTAAACACTTAAAAATGTTTTGCATTCGACAAATTCGAGACTATAACAGAATCGCCAACAACTTCGTCAAAAATTTCTGGCGTAACTGATGAATTGAAAGCTACGACGGAAAGTGTTGTCTTCCCGACGGATGTTATGGAACACGAATCAATGGTAAGGCTTCTAGCTATATATATATATATTATATAGGTTATGGTGGTGTTCAGGCACACATGTATAAAGCAAACACAAGAGTGTGTAATTAACCTTTGCTGTACTAGATTGGGGCATCACCACAGTCACCACACAAGTGCAGAAATTGTGATTTGTTAAAGAAGGAAAACAAGCGAATCCGTAACTGTTGGGAAACATCAAAACAAAAGCTGGCAGGTGTGAGAAAAGAATTGGATATTCTTAGGGGTGCAACAGGTAAACATTTATATTACATAAGGTGTTGTTGCAATATACATCCTTATAGTTGTGTCACAAGGAAACAAGAATAACGTAAAGCATATATAATGTACTGTAAATGGCATAGAGTGTCGGTGATACAATAATGCCTTTTGTAAGTATACCACACTTATATGTTTCTGTAATAATTTACAATAGGTGTAAGTAGTGATGATGATGAGGAAGTTGAGAGCAATGATGAGGAAGATCACAAATCTGAAGATGAGACAGAGGGGCCTTCTGATGATATGTATGAAGATGCAGAAATTGAGACAGAGACAGATACAGCAGATACTGATACTGATGAAGACATTAATGTGCCTTCACATAGGTAAGAAAATGCAGGTCAACTGTTCTCTAATTTTTGCAAATCATTATTTGACAGGAAATCTGCACTCATGTGTAAATTAACAAGTCTTGTTGTAATCCGAACTTTTTTACTGCCACCATTTTAGTTTTGACAATCTGGCCCCAATACATACACACTTTTCTCCAAACTAATTTACACTAGTTCCAAGAGTTTCCTTAGTTTGCTTATTATTTGCTGTGCCAGATTGAACCATTCATTTTCATTAACAACATTTTGTGATGGGCCTCCTTGCTTTGTATTTATTATTGACCCAATGACTCATTTTAGTAATAGTTGCTTGTCCATCAGCAGTAATGTTAATTAATCAACTTTTTTAGGGTTCCTGTGAAGGAATACGGTTTACAAAGGGAGCCAAAGTTCATTGTATTCCTTACCCAATTATTGACGCTCTTTCAAATCTGCCGTGTGTGCAAAAGTGACAAGACATTGGTTGAGGTTAACTCTCATGGGACAATGGCTGAGGTTAAAACAACATGTGTCAACCCTGATTGTGGAAAACAAACAACATGGCTAAGTCAACCTTATTTTCCTGGGACAAGAATTGCAGCTGGCAATTTGTTGCTTAGTTTTGGAATCCTTGTCGCAGGAACATCAGCAACTAAAGTTTTTAGGGTGCTGAAGCACATGGGCATGACCTGTTTTTCTGTAACAACTTTCTTCAAACATCAACGTGTAAGTATTTAAAGTATGTTGCAATGTTATAAAACATAGAACATGCATGCATATTGTACTGCCAGGTTTAGTTTGTATGTTACATAATACAGTATATGTCTTATATTTTGTAGGAAATATTGTTTCCATCAATATATCTTCACTGGAAAAAGTACCAGGCTGCATTGGTGGATAAAGTAAAAGGATATGGGGAAATAGTAATCGCTGGTGATGGCCGACATGACAGTATGGGTCACAGTGCAAAGTACTGTGCATACACTGTATTCTGCTGCACTGTACCTTTTATAATCCATTTTGCGATTGTACAGGTATGTTTTTACACCTCCACTTTTAATCAACTAGGGATAACATTAGATTGTGTCTACCTTTATGACCTGTGTATTTTTATTCTCCTAGAGAAATGAAGTTGGCAGTAGTCCAGCAATGGAATATGCTGGGTTTTGTCGTTGCATGGAATATATACTTGGTTTAAGTCTTGTGGTGAAGACATTCATATCTGATAGACACTCAACAATAGCCAAGCATATGAGAGAGAAGTTGTCAAACATCACTCATTACTTTGACATTTGGCATCTTAAGAAAAGTATGATGTTTATATTGACTACAATCTGCTGTACACATTTTTTGCTATCACAAACTGTGAGAACCTAAGACAACCAAGTGAGTCACTCACTAAACCCTTTTAAAGTGATTTTTTTTGTGTTTCTTTATTTATCAGAGGTCACAAAAGTACTCACAAAAGTTGCAAAAGTGAGTGGGTGTGAAGCAGTTGCTGAATGGATAAAGCCTTGTACTAACCATTTATACTGGAGTGCAAGAACTACACATGATGGGAATGGTGAAGTTATTTGGGCTAAGTTCTCATCATTTTTAAGTCATGTGGTTAATGAGCACAAAAATCTTGAGAATCCGTTGTTCAACAAATGTGGGCATAAAGAGACAATTGAGCCACGGAAATGGTTAGATAAAGGTTTGTTGAAGTGCATGCAATACTATTTTTATCATCATAATATGGTGATATGCATGTGTGTCAATATTATGGTAGTATTTATGTACAATCTGTTTATGTTGTGACATATTCTTAGATTCAGTTGCCTATGAGAAAATGCAGTCATCTCTTACTAACAAAAGGCTGATAAAAGGAATAAAGCATGCATCTCCAATGGACCAAACAAGTTGCCTAGAAGGATTCCATTCTGTGCTGAACCAATTCTCTCCCAAGATGATAGGCTATACCTACAGAGGAATGTTTTGCAGGTAATTACTGTATGCATTCAAAAGATAGTGTAATGATGTACAGTTTAAATGCTTACTTTTTGTTCTAGCAATTTATTGATATCACCAAAATAAGAGTTTGAAACAAGATGTGACATTTACCTAAATGATGGGAAAATAAATTTCCAGGAGGCCACCCTTTGCCACATGAGTGCTAAAAGTATCACTTATAAAGCAGTGTCATTTTTTGCAGACATGCATTAGCAGTCATGCACTTTAATCAGAATCTGTCTCGGGAAGCAAGATTGAAAAATGGTGTTGAACAATACAATGTTGTTTATCCCAAGTTCATGAATGGGGAAGCAGTTGTCAGAAAAGTTCCAGTAAAGCAAAACTTTGGTAGGTTGATTGGATAATTACAAACCAAGGATTCATGTAGAAGGCACTTTAATATATATATATATATATATATTATAGATTATGTGGATAAAATATATCAAACCATGTTAGAGGCTATTGCGAATAAAAAACTGGAAGATGCAATAGATGACCTAAACGAAAAAACACCACCACCCATGAATACCATGCTAAGTAAGCAGTCAAGAGAAGAAGCAATACAAAAAAAGAAAACAAGGGATGCAATACTTTCTGATGTTCCTCCAACAAACCCAGGTATTTTAGAAGTTGTTGATGCATTTACACTTAAGATCAGATAACAATATAGGTACAATGATGGTTTACCATGCATTCTAAATTTTATCCCACTCCTCTTTTTAGTTCCCACTGTTGAAGTTGGAACCCAAAGTCATGCTTTAAAACAAAGAAATGCACCAAAATGTAGGCTGTGCAAGCAGCCAATGAAAGGTCACAAAAATGTTGTTGACTGTCCAAAAAATAAAAAAGATTAACAATATTTTTATTTGCATTTGTTCATACATTTTTACACAATTTACATTTGAACCAAAGCAATATTATTCGCTTTCTTCATCTGTCTCCAGTTCTTCATAGCCAGTGAATGCACCATCCATGGGTTTATGTGTTAAACGTATAGCATTGTATGCACAAGAAGGCAATGGAATTCTTTTGTCCCTTAATCGGCCATGCACCATGCGAGTAAATTGTCGATAGGCAACAACTCTCAGAAATCTAAGGGATTACAAACCAAATTCGATCATTCCTTTTATTTGAGCCTGATGAACAGTAATGCATTGTGCAATAGCAAATGGCAGTCACAACAGGGCAACTAAGAGTAAGCCTGTCAGAATTTAACAATCTATGTAATAATACAGTTTTACTGCAATTATCATAAACCAGCTTTTTCAATTCTTCCCAGGGGCATCCAAGTTTATGCAACTACCCCAGGGTGTGTTTGGTATAACTCAATTCTTTCAGTTTCAGATGCCCCTTCACAGGCTGCATTAAGATGATAATAATATTATAAACACGACAATGATGACAAAGGCCACGTTGTGTCTGTTATTATTGAATAAACATACCTTTGTTTTGAGCCACTTTGCTTATATCTATGACCCTGACGGGTTTTGAAATTGTCAGCAGCAAGCTCCAACGACCATCTGTTTAAGCAAACAGCTGGAAAACCAGGATGATTAACTATACAAGTCAATTTCTGTTCCTCACTTGACTCCTCAGAAAAGTCATCAATAAATTTTGCGCAACCCTCGATTTCGTGGCAACAACGACACTCTTTAGCATTTTGCAGCATTTCAATGCTACAGTTACCACAACTGCACCTAACGAAAAAATATACAACTTCAGTTGAACAAAGACAAAGCAAATTTTAATACAATTTTTATACCACGTGCTACTGGAATATTGCGATAAATCACAATGACATAATACGCAAATTACCAGGAAGTTAAAGTTTTTCTTCCATTCCAGCGGAGTTCTAGTTCTGCCATTGTTTGGTTATTTTCTTCCCGCGCTCTGTTATAATTTTCTAGCCAAACATTATCCGCGATAGGTTCGTCAAAGTAGGCCTCGGGGTCTGTGTTGTCATCCATTTGGCTGTCCTCCGGAATATCAGGATCGAATTCTGCGTCGCATTTCTCGCTTTCTTTACGCTCGTCTTCCATTTCATATGGCATAATGGTAGCAGTATTGCTATTCACACTCGAAAATGAACTAGAGCTCGACATTTCAAGAACTTTTATTTAAAAATGGCCAGATATTTCCAATTTGTTTACTAGAACTGTATTATGTTTCATAGTAAAGTAAATGGACGTGTTCCTGGTTCCCAGTCCCCCATTGCGCGCTACTTTTTTTTAAAAAAATTGACTTTGCCGCCCAATATCTCCGAAATTAAAATTTTAACGCAAAAACTAATCTAGAAGTTACTAACCAACTTTTTATGCTCTATCTGAATCACCAAAAACCCATTTTGGGTTTATAAGCACTTTAAAGATAAACCTTTTGATGTATTTACCGTATCAGAAACGTGGCTTAAGCCACATATACCTGATTGCGAGGTAAACATCTCGGGATACTCGTGTGTTCGCCAGGATAGACTTGAAAAAACAGGCGGTGGAACTATGATTTATGTACATGACAGAGTTCCTTACCGCCTTAGGCAAGATTTGGGAGGGGGCGTGACTGAATCGTGTGTTATTGAGGTAAATCGGCCTAAGCGCAAGAAGCTGTTAATTTGGACAGTTTATTGAGCCTCAAATACCATTCTAGAGGGGGCTATTGAAGAAATTCAGGATCGATTGCTTAATATCCCTGATTCGGTCGAACTGGTCTTATTGGGTGACCTTAATGTCAACTTTCTGGAGGTAAATAAATCAGCTAAACGAAAGTTAATGAGAATGGCAAATTTGCATGACCTTGAACAGCTTATTTCGCAACCCACACGAATAACTCCTAGCTCAAAAACCCTAATTGACTTATTGTTTACAAATTCTTGTCATTGTGTCGTTGACTGCGGTGTCATCAACTTGACAATAAGTGATCATTCACTTATATTTTGTATACTTAAATCTGGTTGTCCTAAGGTACCTGGTAGATCTATTCAATATCGTTCATATAAAAACTATTCTAGAACAAACTTTGTAAGTGAGCTTGAAGAAATTAATTGGGAAACTGTTGAAAATGAACTTGATATTAACGTTGCAGTTAATAATTGGAATGCATTATTCACTGAAACCGCAAATCATCATGCCCCATTAAAGCAGACACGACTTAAAGGAGTGAGTCACCCATGGATGAATTCACAACTTTCTAAAGAAATGCAATATCGAGATAAGCTTTATAAATCTGCTATAAAAGTTAACACAAAAGAACAATGGCATTTATACAAGAAACAAAAAAACTTTGTGAATAGAGAAACACAGCGTTGTAAGTCAGAGTATTATACCAAGCTTATAGATGAAAATAAACAAAATTCGTCTGCCTTATGGAAAACTTTAAATGAAGTTACATCACGTAAAGAGAACCCAGGTATCTCATGCGTTGAATCTGAAGGAATTATTTACTCTGACAGTAAATCGATGGCCACTATTTTTAATGAATATTTTGCCAGTGTAGGTACTAGACTGGCAAACAAGTTGAAATCTCTCACCACTGTGACCACTAGAGCTACTAGTTCTACCAGAAATTGGTCCAATAGCAATGTGATTTCCAAATTTAAACTGCAGCCAGTATGTGAACAAGTCGTGTATGATCAACTAAGACAATTAAAACCAAACAAAGCAATTGGGCTTGACGATATTAGTCCACGTCTGCTCAGGGATTCTGCCCATGTTATAACACCTAGTCTTACTCGGTTATTTAATCGATCATTGGCCAACAAAACGTTCCCATCTATTTGGAAAAAGGGTAAAGTATCTCCATTATTTAAATCTGGCGATCGGTGTGATCCCAACAATTACAGGCCGATAACTGTTCTACCAGCACTCAGTAAAATTATGAAGAAACTTGTCCATATCCAATTATATAGTTATCTCAATGGGAATAACCTAATTACTTCAAAGCAATTTGGATTTTGGCCAACACTTTCAACCAGTCTTGCACTGACAGAATTCACAGACCGCATTCTTGGAGATATGGATGCTGGTCGCTTTACTGGTGCCGTTTTTCTGGACCTCAGTAAAGCGTTCGACACTGTCGACCACGCCATTTTGCTGGGCAAGCTTCGCTCACTTGGAGTCGATGAGGATTCTCTCAATTGGTTCAGATCTTACTTATCCGAAAGAAGCCAAGTTACATCAGTCAGTGATAGTATATCATCTCCACTGCCTATGTCTATCGGAGTCCCTCAGGGAAGCATACTTGGGCCGTTGCTTTTCATCGTGTACGTAAACGACCTACCATCGCTCAATTTGCAAAGTAAAGTCGTTTTGTACGCCGATGATACTGTGTTATATTACTGCAGCAAAGATGTTAAAGATTTGGAAAACAAGTTAAATGCTGATCTTGTTGTGCTCTCGAGATGGTTTTATGATAACTTACTAACACTTAATATATCTAAATGTAAGTTTGTTCTGTTTGGGAGCAATCAAAGGCTTAAGAAAGTACAGGATATCAACATTCACGTTGATCAACAGGAAATTGAGAACGCATAATCAAATACCTTGGGGTGATTGTCAAGCAGAATATGTGCTGGGCTGACCATGTGGACTCTCTTTGTACTAAAGTTGCCCAAAGGATCGGAATAATAAAACGTGTGAGGAAACTAATATCATTCCATGCAAGATTAATTGCTTATTCAGTTATGCAGATTTTGTGTGGGGTGACAAGAACAATGCCTGCTTGATGAATCAACTCCAAGTGTTACAGAATAAAGCAGCTAAGACCATACTGGACTTGCCTATGCGTTCTTCTGCTACGGAAGCCTTAAATGAATTGGGTTGGAAGTCGTTAGAACAAATTCGCCTGCTTCACAGGCTTACAATGGCATTTAAGTACTTAAATGGTTATATTGATATTGAACTAGACGTGAAGTTGAATAGAAACGTTCACAACCATGACACCAGAAGACGGAATGATGTGCGATTACCATTAAGTAAACGTAATTGGGGACAGCAAAGGTGTGTCTATCACATTTTTAAGGACTGGAATAATCTCGATTATTCTCTTAGAGAAATAGATTCTTTAGTGAATTTTAAACATTCTATTAGGAATATTTTTAAATAGATGCATTAACATTTAGGATTTTTTACATTCTTCTTTAGTGTTTTTATAATGTAATGCTAGTCAATAGATATGAACTTTTTAAATAATGTATTATACATAGTAATTTAGTATGCAGGACCTTCATGAAAACCACGTATCAGTGATTGTAGCTTCCTGTAAAAATATTACTATAATAATAATAATAAAAAAAAAAACTAAGATAAGATATGACCCAATTCTTGGCGACTCCTCTAATACCATAATATTCCAGCTTTTTAATAAGGATTTTATGATTTACAGTATCGAATGCCTTACTAAAATCTAAGAAAATTCCACATGAATAATTAGAAGAATCTATTGCCGTTTGAATCTTATCGATGATGCTTAAAATAGCATAATCTGTTGAATATTTGGCACAAAAGCCAAATTGTTCATTATAGAATACATCATTTTTATCCAAAAAGTTTAATAATGTATTGCATATTACTTTCTCAAGGAGTTTATTAAATACTGATAATAAAGAGATGGGGCAATAGTTACTCAGAGAAGTAAGACCATCCTTTTTATGGACCTGAATTACTTTTTCTAATTTAAGACTCTGAGGGACTATCCCAAGAGAAAATGATAAATTAAATAACATTTCCAAAGGTTTCGATATCTCATCTTTCAAGATTTTTATGATGTTTATAGGAATACTAAAGGGCCCAGTTGCTTTACCTGGTTTTAGTCTAGAAATTATATTTTCAATTTCATTGACAGTAACAGGAAAGATGTAGAAACTATTTGGCGATGAGGACTTAAGATAGTCCATTGGTGACTTGGCCACATTTGGTATTTGCCTTGCCAAATCGTTTCCAACTTCTGTAAAATAATTGTTAAAGGCATTAGCCACTAACTTGGGGTCAGTTATATCAGTATTAATATGAGTAATTTTAAAAGAGTTTTGATTGTTTTTTGGCTTGACATGTACTATCTCTTTTATTCCATTCCATATTTGTTTAGGATCGTTGATGTTTTGAACAAAGTAATTATTATAATATGATCTTTTATTAACCTTTAATAAATGGTTTATTTTATTTCTATAGTATTTAAATTTGTTATGATAATATATTGATTTTGTCCTAAGGTATTTTCTGTATAATTTCTTTTTAATAAATATTGACTTTTTAATTGCAGGAGTTATCCACGGTTTGGATTTGAGTTAAAGTTCATTTCTAGATAGTTGTTTAATTGGTATATGCTTATCTACAATTTGCGAGATTTTAAAAACATCAAGCATGAAACTTGGGTCAGCACTATTTATAAACTGAAATTGCCAATTAACTGTTTTTATTTCTTCAATTAAATCGGACTATTAAACTTTGAATAATCTCTTTTAAAAACCTTGACCTTTTAAGGCAAGGCCGAGAATTTGTTAAGAATTATAAAATTTGGGAGATGGTCTGTCAAATCATAAACTAAATTCCCACTAATAATAAAATGTTTAATTGAGTTAAAAAATATATTGTCAATAAGTGTAGCAGAATGATCAGTTATTCTAGTAGGCTGGAATATTTGTGGTAAAAAGAAAGACGATCCAAGAGTATCAATAAAATTATCAGATTCAGTGCTTGTATCAATTTTTAACAGGTCGGTGTTAAAATCTCCCATAATTAGGCATAACTTATTTTCTAGGTTAATTTTTTCAGTTGTTATATTAATATGTTCCATTAAATTATTAATATTACTGTGTGGATGCCTATATATAACCCCACAAATAAGATTTTGTTGACCATCAGCAAATATTTCAATCCAAAGTGTTTTAAAATCCACATTGACAGTGGTCAAATCAGGTCAAATAGTATAGCGAAGGTTACTTTTTTACATAGAATGCGACCCTGCCTGCACTAGATAAACTTGGTTCAAAGATTAAATCATAGCCCGTCATATTAATATTGGAAAGAATACCCTTATCTTTAGTAAATGTTGTTTCTGATAATCCAATTAAATGGAAAATGCAATTCCAATAAAATTTGGAGAAAACAATCATAGTTAGCTGATAGACTTCTTATATTGCAATGCAATGATGAAAAAGCTTTCGGATCTGAAGAACATTCAATTATATTCTTATTGCTATGAAACTCATGAGGGGAATAGTAATCAAAGTTATTGTCAGTAGGCATATGAAAATCAATATCAAAATTGGTAAGGTGAGAAATATTAGAAACTGGTGAAGAAATTTTTAACATAGGTAAATTTCTTAAATTGACATCACAGTCTTGAAAATTGTTGTTTGAGTCATCTAAACAATAAGAGCATTTTGCCATTCAAATGAAATTAAGTAATTTTGTAAGGAAACAGAATAAATCAACAAATTTCGTGCTTACTATAAATTATGTATGCACACTCTCAAGCAGATATTTTTAAGCAAAACAAATCTAAACACACCATTCTAGGCATAAATCTATCATATATGAGATTGCCATTTATATAATACTGAGACAATTATGCAAGGACATTAAAGAGGAATACCTTAAATATCGGGTGAAACCTTCATAAATTTCCTGCTTCATAGCGTCCTCTTGTCCATCAAGTCTTGTATTCACGGTGCTGACAAAATCTTACTGATGAGTTAAATGGGAAACATATTACTACCTTTATGTCTGGAGGACCAAAGAATTAAGCATACTGTACCAAGGATGAAAGGTCCAAGACGAAAATCCGTGGCATCACGTTGAATCATTCCGTAAGCAAGAAGATAAATCCTAGTACTGTTTGTGCTCTCATATATTTACATGCAAAATGTAATGTAAAAACAAAAATTACTGTAAGTAATCCTTTCAAGATCACAAGGGACAAAAAAGAAAAACATTATAACCAAGGAGATGAAGAAAGATTATCGCATAGTTTATGACAAACATGTGTTGATAGATGATTTCAAAACATTACCTTACGGGTTTTAAAAACACGTGAGAAAATGAGAAAGGGACGTGTAAAAAGTTAAATACAAGTATAAAAAACATGTGTAAATAAAGGTTGTTATATACATTTGCCTCATTCGCTTTTTGTTTTCAACATGAATGCTACACATTACGTAATTGTTACGTTCAAAGAAGAACGTTTATGTAAAGACCTCCAAGATTATTTACAAAGAAGAAAAAGCAAACATAATTGGATTGTTAGAAGTTCAAATCTATCTCATCATGAAATACTTATATGGTGGGGAGAAGGTAAAGAGTTTTCAACGACCCCTCTACGCTCGTTTCTCAAACGAATGAGAGATAAAGAGATACTTTATAGACATGAAATACCATGTTTTACAATCTTGAGGAAGATGAGGACTGAGTGTATCGCAAAGAAATTCCCAAATATACTCTCGAGCGATTTTAGAAACATTAATGAGGAGTTGTACCATGTTATTCATCATTTCACTCATTTAACGTGGTTGGAAGAAGAAAAAGAGTAGAAAAGGGAAGAGTTCTTCCCTCTCAAAACACCACCACACCCACCATCTTCGGCGCAATTAATACCACCATCCCCATTATTGTTGTGGGACGAGGAGACATCTCAAATATCAAAGACATTAGAGAGGTTGGACAAAAAGGTCGATTTGATGATGCGAACTATTGTTCGTTTGATAAAGATAATAAAGCAAATACCGGAATGTAGTGGTAGCACTTCTGCTGCCCTGCTCGAGGATAATAAACAAGTGCTCGCATGAGTAAAGACATAATATGTTATATAAAAGTTATTGTTTCTTTTAATAAAATGTTTTATAAAAATACATTTGTCTTGGTCATATCTTAATTATAAAGAATTTTAAACATTACTTCATAACTCACTTTCTCAAAACTCTTATCGATTATTATAAGTTCACATTTCTCAAGCGAACTGAAATTTCCTATAGGACCAATAGGACCTTGCGGTTCTGTGTGTCCATCAAAACCTCTAGGCCCTATAGGTCCTCACTGTCCTGTAAGTCCTTGCTGTCCTGGTGGGCCTTGTGGTCCCTGAGGTCCGGGATCACCTTTCGCCGCAGCGGTACCAGGGATGCCTTGTGGTCCATGTGGTCCTTGTTGTCCTTGAGATCCGTACGGTCCTTGTGTTCTTTCTTTTCCTGTTGGACCTGCAGGACCTACATTACCAACATCACCTTTTTCACCTTTATCCCCTCTATCACCTCTATTCCCCCTCGGCCCCTCGTGAACCTTGAGGTTCTGTATTATCTTGAGGTCCTTGGACCCCTCTCAATCCTTGAAGACCTTTTGGTCCAGGTAAACCTTTATCACCTCAAGGTCCTGCGTCCCCTTTTAAACCGCGTGGGTCCTGTATTACCTATGGGACCGTCTCGACCTGGTGGTCCTCTCGAGCCTGCAGGGCTCGATGGACCTGTTGGTCCTGGAGGTCCTTGTGGTTCTTGAGGTCCTGGATCACCTTTCGTGGCAGCGGTACCCGGAATCCCTTGGGCTTCCTGTGCTCCTTGAGGTCCTTGTGCCCCTGGCGGTCCTGGCTGTCCTTTCAGTCCTGGTTGTCCTCATGGTCCTTGTTGTCCTTGTGGACCTGGTGGTCCTAATTTATCTGTATCGCCTTTTGGTCCTTTTAACCCTTGTATTCCTCTTTCCCTGCGTTGTCCTGGAGGTCCTTGCGGTCCAATTTCGCCAGGTATACCCTTTTGCACTTTTTGGTCTATACTCATACTTGTATCCAAAATTAAGATTGCCATTAGAATAAGGATATCCTCTCGTCATTGTGAGTGGTTTATAAATGAATAAAATCTTTAAAAACCCTTACTTAAATTAAGAAGAACACCCGCAATATATCGTTTCAAAATGAATAAAACTTCATGTTGTGAACATGGGAGCAAAATAATCGAAAAGACAATTAAATGAAAATATAGAAAAACATGGGGCATGTAAGGTAGGGATAAGTTTAGAACATAAAGATTTAAAAACAGAAGGTAATTTTCAGATAGGATATTCACTCAAAATAAATAAAGACTATAAACCTATTGACAGAGCAAGTGTAGAACAAAAATTACTTCCCATAAAAGAGGAAGAATTCAAAGAACCGGTAATTGAAGAGGAGGAATATGAAGAGCCTATAAATTAACTCCAAGCATACCTGTAATTAAAGAAGAAATAGAAGGCAGATGGATTTAGCGGACATGCAATCTATGGTAAAAGAAAACGATGGATATTGTTATTTACTTGTTTGCATTGATGTATTCTAAAAGTTCACATGGGTCATACCATTGAAAGATAAAACAGGTCCCACATTAGTTGACGCATTCAAAATTATCTTAAAATCAGGACGAAAACCACATAAGATTCAAACAGATCAAGGCATGGAATTCTTCAATAAACATTTTAAAGCTTTAATGAAAAAAGAAGAGATTCAATTATATAACACATATAACGAGACAAAAGCATCAATTGTAGAACGTGTAATTCGTACTTCAAAAACAAAATGTGGCGCTACTTTACAGCTAAAAAGACCATGAGATATATTGATGTATTACCTAACTTAGTGTCATCGTATAACAATAGTAAACATCGTAGTATTCAGAAGAAACAATGTTGTCTAAAAACGAGCAAGAGATATGGCATACCCTATACGGAGATCGAAAAAGGAAAAAAATAAAGTATAAATTTAATATAGGGGATTAAAAAAGAATTAGTAAGATGAAACATAGGTTCGAGAAAGGGTATTTACCAAATTTCTCAAAAGAGATTTTCACAATTAGTAAACAAATACCTCGTGACCCTCCCGTTTGTAAATTAAAAGATTATGATCAAGAGGAATTGGAGGGAACATTCTATAAAGACGAGTTACAAAGAGTTATTAAAGAAGACAATATTTACGAGGTTGAGGAGATCTTAAAAAGACGAGGGAAGGGTAAAAAAGAAGAATATTTTGTAAAATGGATGCAATACCCGGCAAAATTTAATTCGTGGATCCCTGCCTCTCAAATAAAAGATATTTAAAATTACACTTTTACAACCTCTCATCATTTATTGTTTGAATCATGAACAATACCGACTTCTACATCTCACTTCCTAGCGACTCTTCAAAAGACATTTTCCCCAAGAACAGACAGACCGAGTATACAGTAAAAATTCCTCATCGCATTCAATTAGACGGTGAATGGGAGGTGGGTTTATATAATATCTCATATATAAAATGGTCAGTAATACATATAAATGGGGAACCTATTCAATACATGGTAAATGGTGTGAAAAAAAGAGGGGGAAAATTAACAAAATATTATGAATCACTTGACGAATACGTGAAAGATATTAATAACTCATTTACAGAGGAGATTAAAAAGAAGATTAATTTTAAAGTTCATTACAGAAAGGTAACTATTTATTTGGAGAGCGGATATAAAGTCAATTTACGTAAAGATCAAGCTATTATTCTAGGATTTTTAACATCTAACGATCCCTCTATTGAAAAGAAAATTGAGACCACCGAGACAGGGGCTCATGAAGGAAATATACATAGAGAGACAGACATTTATGTATATTGCAATATTGTACAACCACAAATTGTTGGAGACAAAACTGTCTCGTTACTTGACATCGTTCCTGTTAGAGAGGGCAAAGAATATGTCAAGCAAATACGTTACATTACTGTTCAAACAAAATCTTTCGAGGAAATGCAAATTCTTTTAAGGAGTAGTACAAATGAACCCCTCTTATTTGAGCGTGGACGCGCATTGATAACACTACATTTTAAACGTAAGAGTTATTTTTAAAAGATGAATTGTAAAAAAATTCAGGAGGGGTATGGATTAGGTTTCTTTCGTAATGTTAGCATTTTCTTAAAACCTATAACAAAAGAGGTGGGCAACATCAGTTTAAATGTTGGAGTTAGTTTACTTCAAAATTTGATTAATGATTTAATTGCAGGAAAAAGCTTAAAACTCTCTGCAAAAACACATGGAAGACAAGCAGGAACACGAGCAGCAAATATGGCCGCGGAGAAGGCATTACAAGCATTACTCCAAAATCAAGCCTGAAGACAAATAGGTGGAAAAAAATGTAAAGGATCTCAATCTAGAAAACGATCCCACTCTAGGAAGCATCTTAAAAAGCAGAGTCAAAGCGGTGGTAAAAAACGTAAAACAAAAAACGAGCCCGAAGCGTAAGAAAACGTAAAAGGATGGCGACGAAGCGAAGAAAAAACCTCAGGAGGGAAAGGACGGAAAACACAACGGAAAAGACCTGTAGCCGTTGTAAAAACATGTGGTATGAGTAGAAAACAAAGAAGAGCTCTCCCTCAAGACATATTTGGTTAAAAATAAAAAAGTATTTATATTTGAATGAAAGTTGAATAAGCAATCATATCTTACTTGATATCGAAGTAAACAAGAAGTCCATAATAATGAATAACTACGTACATCTTAATTCTGTGTGATGCGATAAAAGTGAAATCGATTTATTCAATATTCCTTCTACACAACTCAGTTTGGAAAAAGGACGATGGATCGATTATCATGCACTCTCCAGTGTAGAGAATGACGATGGACCCATTACATTTTTAACAGCAGGTACCGAGGATTATATCGATATGTCAAAAATGATTCTTGTGATTGAACTAAAAATTACAAAATCTGATGGAACCCCTCTAAGTGGGGACGAACAATCAAGTGTGGCTCCTATTAACAATTTCTTACACAGTTTGTTTAAACAAGTTGTTGTTTACTTGAATGGAAAACAAGTCACCCCTGCTATGGGTACTTATGCTTATTGTGCCTAATTGGAAACCCTCCTAAACTACAATGTCTCAGCAAAAAAATCTCAACTCCCCTCAGCACTGTACTACAAAAACACCCCCGGACATATGGACAGCACAGGAAGCCTTCCAACGGAAGAATCTGTTACGGTTGTTACGGAACATTCAAAGACAAGTCCTAGTGGTAGTACTTGGAACAATCCCGTAACAAAACCTCTGAAATACTTAGTACCTGGAAGTGGAAATCAAGGCTTTGCAAAACATCATAAATTTATTCAATGCTTAGTATGGTGGATCTTAAAATAGTCCTAAATCAAAACTCTGACAAATTCTGCTTGATAGATAAAAACGGGAGTGTTATGAATGCTAAAATCAAGCTTGTGGATGCAACACTCAAAGTATGTAAAGTTAAAGTCAGCGAAACCGTCAGTAAAGCGCATGAGATGGCTTTAACATCTGTACCTGCCACCTGCCCTGTACGTCGTGTTGAATGTAAAGCCTTTACCATCCCTGGAAATCTTCCACAAATAAGAAAAGACAATATGTTTGCTGGAATCATCCCTAAAACATTCATATGTGGATTTGTAGCCGCAGATGCTTTTAGTGGTGTTTATGACAAAAATCCATATAACTTTCAACACTTTAATGTGTTATCAATAACATTAACTGCAAATGGGGAAGAAATACCCTTTAAATAACTTGTCCTTAATTATAAAGAAAACAAGGAGAATTTTATTCAGGCATACAACACATTATTCTCTGGTACAGGAAAAATGAACTATAATACAGGTCTTGATATTGATAGAGAAGACTATTCCAAAGGATTCACCATTTATGCGTGGGATCTCACTCCAGATATGTGTGGTCCCTTTCCCTATTTTAATACAGTACAACAAGGATCACTGACACTTGACATCACGTTTGCTGCAGGGGATGTTCCAACCAGTCCTATTTCCTTAGTATGTTATGGAGATTTTGAAAATTTTATACAAATTGATTCTGAGAGAAATGTAATCTATGATATATCTTCATGAATACTCGTCAAATCAAGAACATACTTGAACATCATCCTATAATTTATTGGGGGTATTTGCTGCGGATGAAATCCCTAAATCTTTAAATACTTTTCCGTGCAGGTTTGTTGTCAATACAGACCCTAGTTCAAAACCTGGAACACATTAGGTTGTTTTTTATTTTTCCTCTAAAGAGAATGGACAGTTATGGAAAACCTCCACGTTACTACAAAGACTTATTCAAACCATCTTTTGAAACTCTCAAATGGAATAAACATGTCTTACAAAGTCATTGGACCAAAGTATGTGGACCATACTGCATTTTCTATTTTATCGATGTCGCGGATATACCATGAACGGAATTGTAAATATGTTTACGGACAATACCTCATGGAATGATAGTAGGTAACCCCCCCCCATACAATAACGGAAGTAATTAGTATTCAAAGTATAGAAAGGGTAATTAGTATTCAAAGGGTAGAACTGAAGGGTAATTAGTATTCAGAGGCTAATTTTCCCAAAGTTATGCGTGGTCTCCACGCAGGGTGAGAGTGTGACGTTATTAAACCGTAATTAAGTACACAGTAAGGATTTGCGAGAAAAATATTTTATTTGTCAGGTAATACACGTTTAGTATGTCAACATTTTAATAGTATGTTTCTTTCCATAGCATTAGGACTGTTTATTTTAAAAGCTCGTTTGTTGTGCGATGCTTCCCCACCGTTAGTTTATACTTTAATTTTTATTTCATCGTACCATGTGTCAATATGTCCATAACGAATACACGATTGCCAAATATTTACATTTGTTTATAAGGGAACAGGTTTTTTATTTTTGTTTGTTATTACATTTGTCTCTCTCCAGCCATAACCCGTACGCTTCTACTTCAACTTTAGGACAAGGTTCATATGCGTCGGTTGCCAAATGTTTCCCGCAGGTCTGCAGCCATACTAGATTTTTTATCAGTATTTGCACTTTCGGACATCCAAAACACTCCAAATTGATGCAGGGAATGTTCCGGTTTGCGAGGAGATCCTTCTCGTATCAAACATATTGTTTACAAAAGGTAATTTGTGAGCGCTACGGTGTGCGCTACTCCCACGCGTGATGATGTGCGCACAAGCATTTGTTTACACACATTGTCAGTTGATGACTTTGTTCAAACGCGTTTATGCATACATTACTGGTAATAGGTTTTAATGACAGGACGAACCTGAACATGTTCCCCTCCAAACAAAGAGTAGCTTGCACATAAATATCGCACATCGAACAAAAATTACCCGAGAAAACACAGCAATGGAGTGCTTACATGGAGTGCCTGCGACCGCAATCTCTACCAAGAAAGGAAAGTTTTGGGTTTGTAACAAGAACAACCCTAAATGTTGTGAATTCTTTTGCCCTGAACAAGATCGTTTGCTATTTGATACGGCTATGATGATGTGGAGGGCGAATGGCGCAATTCATCCGCTGTGTGACACACACCAAAGACCGACCAAGATGAAAGTTGTGAAGGATCTAAGTAAACGTAACTTTGGGCGACCGTTCTTTGTTTGCTGTGATCGTAAAAATCTGTGTAACTTTTGGCAATGGGGTGACAGATTAGAGCTCCTGAAACCGAAGTGTCAGCACGGGTTAAACTGCTGTGTGCGAAAAGTTAAAAAGGAGGGAGAAAATCAAGGACGTCTGTTCTTCTGCTGCCCAAACGACCGAGAAAAATCTTGTGGCTTTTTCGAATGGAAACTTGCACCAGAGAATCCTTTCAACCAAGATCACTTTCCTCACATTCAGAGAGTTGGCCTATTGCAAAGTAATCCAGCCCTGTACACGTATATGGTATCCGAAACAGGCCTTACCTTTTCCAGCGCACAGGAAAATCCTCACGACGCATACGCTGAAAACATGGGAGAATTGCCGATGACAACGAAGGCACGAACAGACTGTTATTAAGTAATCCTGAACATAACATTTAATAGATTGCATAACATAATGCATAGTGTAGAGTGAAACTATGTGTGTATATAGATAAACGTTTTTCCTTAATTTCGCAGCCGTCTGTACAATTTTTAAGTTCAATAAATGCATTGCGTAAATATCACGCTGCTTGCTTGTCTGTATTCATTTGGATCTTGGTCGTGCACAATGAATGGTTTCGACGTGATTGTTGACGAGCTGCAGCAAAATCATGTTCAAATCGATAAAGAAACTTTAAAGTTTCATGTAAACACCATGCTTTTAAACCATGGGGGTATATTGCAAAGTGATTGTCGTGATTACGAACAGCTGTACAAAGAAATGTTTCAAACTTTGGTCGACTTTGTGCCTATTTAGCTTGCATATACTTAAACTGCAAAAGCGAGAAATGTATACGGCGCAATGTTAGGTATTGTATTCCGTCTTTCCGGAATATAAGCGTTCCAAAAGCACAACCAAGCAAAAAATGGGCGATTGTTTTAACATTTTCATGTACGTTATTAGCTTTATATATCAGTTTGTAAACCTCAGGACATTCACTTTACTGAAACCTTTGTGGCGAGAGGATGACTTGCTGTGGTAAAGCGCTCCCTGAAATTCTCAATGCAGAAATATGTTGCATTTCCGCCTGTTGCGGGGGCAGTATTGTAATTTAGGCCTCTGACGTTGATGGCCGAAAAATATCCGAGCAACCTGTATTACAGCCCAGAAAGTCCAGCAAGTTTTGGTGGCGTAGACGCCCTTTATCGTGCTGTTAGAGACGATGGCAAGTATCAAATTACGGAATAAAATACGGTTGAGAACTCAAGATACGTACACTCTTCACAAGCCAGTTCGATTTCGTTTCAAGCGTAATCGTGTTATAGTAGCGGCTATGGACGAAGAGTGGGAGGCAGATTTAGTTATTATGGACTCATTAGCAAAGTACAATAATAACTACAAGTACATTTTAACCGCGATAGATATACTTAGCAAGTATGCGTGGGTTGAACCGATAAAAACAAAGACGGGTGAAAATTTGGTCAGTGCGTTTGCGAAAGTTCTTAAAAAGCATCGAAACTTTTCACTCAGATAAAGGAACGGAGTTTACCAACCGAAAATTTCAAGCATTTTTAAAAAAACAAGGTATTCGGTTCTTTTCAACGCAGAATGAAACGAAAGCATCAATCGTAGAGAGATTCAATCGTACACTTAAGGGGAAAATGTGGAAATACTTTACAGCAAATAACACATTAAAGTATGTGGACGTTCTCCAGAAATTGGTTAAGTCCTATAATCACTCGAGGCATCGCAGTATTGGCATGAGACCAGTAGACGTGAACGAAACTAAAGAAAGCGCTGTATGGCAAAAACTTTACGGGGAGGAACCCGAAAAACCCATTCGTTTTAAGTTTGATGTTGGCGATCAGGTTCGGATCAGCAAGGCAAGAAGAACATTCAAGAAAGGCTACCTACCAAATTGGACTGAAGAAGTATTTACCGTAACGAAACGCATACCTCGACGACCGCCTGTCTACAGAATTGCTGCCTACGATAACGATGAGTTAGACGGAACATTCTACGAACAAGAATTGCAGAAAGTCAACAAGACAGACAGTGATTTTTATTTTAGATCACGCATACGTAATAAACGTAAAGAATATTATGTAAAATGGTTAGGATACCCAGAGAAGTTTAATTCATGTTGTAAAAGATATATAAATAAATTATCATTGAACTCAACATCATTTGTGTCTAAGTGTTCATCATGACAACACAATTTTATCTCACCTTGCCGAGTAATAGTTCTATGAGGTATTTTCCAAATAATACCATTGCAAATTTTCGGGTAAAATTAGCTGAAATGATCGTTCTACCCGGGCAGTGGGAGGTCGCGCTGGTCGGACTTCATTACCCACACACATGGAGTACACTGTCATTATTTATCATGTGGACAAGCATGAAACTGGTTTGTTAAAAGACACACATTTTGCAACTGTCGCAGACCTTGTTAAAGCGATGAATGCATCCATGACTAAGGAAGGTCAAACAAAAAAAAAATTCACTTATAATCGTAACACTCGCAAAGTGAGCGTTGATATTAAACAAGGAGCTTGGGTGTGGATGACTGGTGATATAGCTGCGACGTTAGGGTTTGGCGAAGACATCGTGATCAAAAAGAAAACGACAAGCCCTTTTGTAGCTGATATAAATGCTGGATTTTCTTCAATGTATATCTATACGTACTACGGACATTGTAGATGCGCCGTTTGTAGGCGATGTTAAAGTTCCACTTTTAAGAATTGTAAATATCGAAGGCGATTATGGAAAGACTGTTCACGCCAGTTTTCGGAATTTACAATACTACGTTCCTGTGAAAGTGAACTCTTTCGAAACGATTGAAGTCAATATAAAGAACGACCGCAACAAAAATGTCTCATTTGAGTTTGGAAAGTTGATTGTGACACTTCACTTTAGACAAAAGCAATCACAGTACTTTTTTTTGTTGATCAAAAACTACTAAAAGAACATTATTTAAATAACCAACGAGGTGGTAATATTGCGGGATTTCGTGGTGCACGCATGCAGAGGGGTTATGGTATTGGAGGAATTTTCGAGAGCATTGCGAGGTTTGCTATTCCACTTTTTAAGCAAGGAGCAAAAGCGGCGGGTAAAAGGGCACTACAACCAGCGACAGAAGTAGGTCAGGATGTACTTCAAGGAAAGAATATTTCAAAGTCAATAAAAGCCCGTGGGAAACAAGCTGTCACTGATGTCGCCGATAAAGCTGTCAAGGAATTGATGACTGGCAGTGGACAGAAAAAAGGTTTAAAAAGATCAGCACAAGATAAACCTATAATTTCTTCTTGAGCCAAGAAGCAGAAAACATCTCTTGATAACTATAAACCAAAGTGGCATGGCTCAAGTCGTTGAAACAATTCATAAAGATTCGTGTATGTGTTCCAAATCTGAACTTGAATTATTTTCTGTACCACCAACGCAAGTAGAAATGGAAAAGGGATTTTGGGAGGATATTGAGATTGATTTAAGGTCAGCTAATACAGAGAATGGAGCATGTCTGGATGTAAAAGCAAGGGGGTTTTATAGACAAGGCCAATGCGCATTTTTTGACGTTAGAGTTGCACATGTAAATGCCATGTCTAATAAATCCCAACCAATTGAGAATATCTTACATCGACACGAAATGGAAAAGAAAAGGGCTTATAACAAAAGAGTCATTGAAATTGAACAAGGAGTTTTCACACCACTAGTTTTTGGAACAAATGGGGCGATGGATGTATTGCTTTTCATAAAATGTTGGCATCGAAGATCACGGAAAAATATAATAGTCCTTATTCAACGATAATGGCTTATTTAAGAACAAAACTCTCTTTTAGTTTAATTAGGTCAGCCCTTTTATGTCTACGTGGAACAAGAATACCTTTTTATAGTGACAATTTATCTTTTAACTTTTAAATTTTACATCAACATAATTTTGTAAAACTGGTTTAATTAGGGCAGGCTTGTTATGCCTACGTGGAACAAGATTACCTTTTCAAATAATATAATGTATATGTGTAAATATTGATATAAATTAGATTTCGAAAGGATAATTAAATAATTGATCCTGTCACAAGCATAACAGCCTCTGACACAATTGAATTTCTGTCGCAGCAAACTCCGGAGTTTTTATCGATTTAGCAAACAGTTACCTACACATTAAAGCAAAGATTACAGCGTCAGATGGTGCAAACGTTGCTCAAGATGTCCTGGTCGGTCCTGTGAACCTATGGATGCATGCACTGTTCTCACAAGTAGAAGTGTTCCTAAACAACAAATTGGTAACACCGTCCAGTACGGCCTATCCTTACCGAGCTTATATGGAAACTATCCTGAACTTTAGCAAGGATGCCAAGGATTCTCATCTCACCTCTGCTTTATTTTACAAAGATAGTGCGGAAAAAATGGACAATGTAAACCCGCTAGCTCTTCAAGCAGATGTGAATACAGGTCTAAAAGAACGTCATACACATACTCGTGGGAGTAGATCTGTTGCTATGGAAGGCAGACTACATTCGGATCTATTTGCACAAGAGCGCTATATTTTCGGAGCAGTTCCAATAAAGATTAAATTGGTTAGATCACGAAACCCATTTTGTTTAGTCTCATCTGCTGCGGATCCAAGTTTCAAAGTAGTTATTGAAGAATGTGTATTTCGCGTGCGACGCGTCAACGTATCGCCAAGTGTAATAATAAACCATTCCCAAGCCCTACAGCATACGACGGCCAAATATCCGATCAATCGCGTCGAATGTAAAGTTGTCACTGCCCCCCGAGGAAACATGTCGGGAAATCAACCCAATATATTTCAAGGTATTCTACCAAATTGTATCGTTGTTGGTATGGTCGATGCAGATGCGTTCAATGGTAGTTATGCAAAGAATCCGTTCAACTTCAAGAACTACGACATCACAAATTTTGGGCTGAATGTAAACGGTGAAAACCTACCTGGAAAACCATTTCAACTAAAATTTGCAAGTGCAAGAGGAAGTAACTACATTTCAGCATTCCAAACACTGTACGCTGGGACACATAAAATGTTTGAAAATCAGGGCAATGGTATAACTCGTGAAGAATATGCAGACGGTTTTACACTGTTTGTGTTCGATCTCACTCCTGTGCCTTGGTGATCATGCACAACCAATTAGAAACGGAAATGTTTCGATTGAATGCCAGTTTGGAACGGCCTTGGTGGCGGCTATAAATATTGTGGTGCTCGGTGAATTTCAAAGTCTTATCAAAATTGACGCGAACAGGAATGTACTGTGTGACTTCACTAACTGAACATGAATACGCTGCAGATTTTGAATATATTAAAAAGTGACTCATTTACAAAGACTGTATTTACAGACGTTTTACCATCAGATCGTTTACCTGGGCTAGTAAGAAGAAGACCAAAAGGTTTCGTAGTCAACACTGATCCGAGTAACAAACCCGGAAGTCATTGGTGTGCCTTGTTTGTCACAGAAGATGGCAGAGGAGAGTTTTGGGACTCGTACGCGAAAGCGCCAGGATTCTACAGTCAACACTTTACTCGGTTTTTTGAGAAACATTGCAGTACATTTAGTTGGAACACGAGGGCTTTGCAAGCACCCAACTCGGACGTGTGTGGACAGTATACGTTATTCTTTGCTTTGCATCGCTGTAGGCATATTCCAATGTCAACCATTGCAAACATGTTTACGGATAGCAAAGATTGGAACGACATGCTTGTACGTGACTTTATACAAAAGTGGTGTGAATAAATACAAATAATGTTAGTTTAAAAATACATTTATTGTAAAAAACATACATATTTACAAAGAAATAAATTATTTTAACCATTTATATGGACTACTGTTTATAACTTTATGCTGTTTTTTTCGTTTTTGCTGCATCGGGGTAAGATGTGGTTCGGGTGAGGGCTGGGGGACATGATCAGAAAGTCCTTTAGTTTTATATTCGCGAACAAGTCCTAAGCGATTTTCGTTTCTGATAACGCCTTCGGGTACGTTTAAATGGCCCAACGCCTTCGAAAATAACTCCCAACCTTGTGGATTAAAGTTTTTCCGCTGACGCAATGAATCGTTGACCAAATCGACGATATTTGTTCCGGGTACTGATCTTCCTTTGAACATCATTTGACCTTGTTCATTCCATTCCATTTTCTTCACCAACTGACGTGCTCTAGATTTCATTGTAGCTGGAACACTATCCAGTATGTCTGATTCAATCTCGTCATCATCCTTTATCTCTGGCATTTTTTCTTTTTTATCTTCAGTCACAGAAGGTTCGACGTTAGTCACTCTAATAGGTTTACTCATACGTTTGTCGTAAAAATTTAAGTATCGCTGTAGGGACTGGTCGTACAATTTCGCCCTTTCATCAACGGGCATGTCTTGGCGTTGAAGTAGCTCTTGCATCTCGGAGTCAATTTCACCTACTTGTGCAGTCTTTCTCTCGGTATAAACTAACGGTGGGGAAGCATCGCACAACAAACAAGCTTTTAAAATAAACAGTCCTAATGCTATGGAAAGAAACATACTATTAAAATGTTGACATACTAAACGTGTATACGGCTTTCAACCAAAATCGCACCTGATTGGTCAATTCCAATTTACCTAGCAACGTGGTAGCAACCGGAAAAGCGCGAAAATCAAATTGCAAAATCAAGTCAAAATAAAAAATTGTTTTGTCAAAAACTCAGTTGAAGACCTGATAAAATTGTGTATTAATAAATTGAGAAAAGTTCTCAAACATTTTTATGTATATTATTCTCTCTTCTGAGCTTATCTTTCTATGACAACGTGAGAAAAATTTGTTAAGCTAAAGTAATATGGAAGGAAAAGAGCCAGTAGAAGTCGTATCTTTGGGCGGAATGTTAAAATTTTTCAAAGACGACCAAAATAGTATCGAAAAGGGGGAGCAAAAATTCAAATCTGGTTTTGTTGTTCAAGTTAAAATAAAAGAGTATACAATAAATGCTATGGTTAGAGCGTCCATGAAAGACAAATGCTATGCAGTATCACTGCAAGTTAAAGGTGACGGAAACATAACAAGTGCTTCCTGCGAGTGCCCGAAGGGAAATTGGATATGTAGTCATATGGCTGCAACAGCTATATATGTAAATAAAACTGGTTTTTCTAAGACCGACCTCCCAAATTCTTGGCTTGCAAAGCCAAAAACAGCTGCCAAAAAAGATGGCAAAACTATGGCAGAGTTTTTTCCATGTAAAAGGCTGGACTACAAAGCAACACAGAAAGTCGTCTCAGAGCAGGATAGGTTGTTTTTGTTTGAAAAACTGTATAAAGCATCAGTGCATTGTCCTATGGAATGGATAGTTAAATCAGAACCAGAGCCGCCAGCAGACAAAGATAGAAATGTATTGGAGCCTGTTTTGATTGGCGATATACTGGAGGACTTCATTAAGAGTAAGGAAATATTTGTCAAAAAATGCAAAGTTTCTGCGGAACAAATTATTTGGCTAGCTGAAAAAACAAAACAGCAACGAAATTGTCAAATGTGGGGGAAATTCCGACATTTACGTCTTACAGGGAGCAACTTTGGGGACGTACTGGGGGCAATTGCAAGACACACAACATTAAATAAGCCATACCCACAGTCCTTATTCAAGAAGCTGAAAGGAGAGTATTCTATTGGGACAAAAGACTCAATCATGTGGGGGCAAATGCATGAAGAACTTGCTACTAATCAGTACATGGAAACAACTGGGAATACTGTTGAAAATGCTGGTTTGTTTTTGTTCCCATGTGGATACCTTGGTAGTACACCTGATGGTATTGTAACTTCACCAAGCCACTGTGGGAAAGGAGTCCTGGAGGTAAAGTGCCCATGGAAATACAGAAATGCAACTATTCATGAAATGATTCAGATGGAATTAAAAGATAAGGACTCAGTTAAAAGTTTTTATCTCACAAAAAGTCTTAGCTTGAACAGCAACCATAATTACTGGCATCAAGTCCAAGCTGAGATGGCTGCCACTAACACAATGTGGGCTCACTTTGTCATTTGGACAAACAAAGAAATTAAAATTCATTCATGTAGAAAAGGACTCAAAATGGATGGAGCAAAATATCCCAAAACTTGAAGAATTTTACATGACTGAACTAATGCCACACTTTTTTAGCAAAGAGGAGTAAATTAATTATTCATATAAAAAATAGTTTGTAAGCAACTGATTTAATCTTCAGATACACAATCTGACCATGCATGCAGGTGTACTGAACAAGTAAATTATATATACATCTTTAAAAGGTTTGAATCCAGGTTCTTTCATTTTGTTTGTTTTATCTGTTTTTCTAGATTTTTTACAAAAATTAAATAAGTTATTTAATTAAAAAATAATTTAAACTTATTTAATTTTTGTAAAAAATCTAGAAGAACAAATAAAACATTACAAAACATTACAAATAAAAAATTACATAAATGAAGAACAGCATCTTGAGCAAATAAGTTCAGTGGGAAAAAATAATAATATCAATAATAATAGCAACTTTACTTTATTATATTTATGATGGTAGACATTGTATATTAGTACATATGTGCACATACAGTCAATAATCTATATTATTTTCATAAGACAGTATTGTGCAATTTACTTTTCCAGTATTCCTGATATGATTGGTGTCTGGAGGTTCACCAATGCCGCACACACTTGAATAATCTTGTCAACATGTGGCCGCAATGGTGCTGTTATCAGACCTAAAATTTTGTAGTTCCTTAATCTTTCGATTGCCCTCTCAACATGTATTCTGCATCTTGATATTTGCCTTGAGAATACTGCTTCTTCTATTGTAAACTGACTCTTACCAGCGAGAAAGGCAGGTAAATTCAAGAACACATTCTTGGGGAGAAGGTCATGGATCAAAAATCCTTTGTCTGCCAAAATCAAATCTCCTGCCTATAAAAACCAACAAAACAAAATTAACTCATTTGTCAGTTAATTTAAAGTAAGAATTCTGTATTTAATTTGTGAGGGGAAATTTGTTTATGTTAAACAATTTACTTTATTTCATAAATTAAACAACTTCCCAAAGTGCTAACCAGCTGTTTGTGTATTTTACCTTTTGTCGATCAGTGCAGATTACCTCTTGAGCCAGTATAACCCAATATCAACTCAAACACTGAGTGGTTTAGTTATTTGAACCAATTTCTGATTGTAATGTTAACCTAAAATAATTACTTTGCCTACCTTAAGATGAGATATAATCCCTGACTGATCAGTTACCACTTTATCACTGGTACTGCCTGGAAACCCTTGGCTGACAAATGTTATAGCCCCATTTGGAGCAACACCAATTAGGTATTTAGCAGATAAATAGTGCTTGTAGTTACTAAATGCTTGTGCTGCAGCTTCAAGGTCTTTCCTTGGGGCTTCAATTCGGAACTCGGTGCAATCAATAATGACACGACAGTTTGCAATATTTGCAAAAGACTCTGGCAGGCAACTCTGGTTCTTTTCCAATGATGGCAATTTGCTCATACAACCATCAACAAATATCTCATGGAATGCATGCAGATATGTGAGGAATATATTTTGAATAGTTGTAACAGATACAGAATACCTTGCTCCAAGGTCAAAATAAGGGAGATCCAACCATAGTTTCATCAAGAAGATAAGCAGTTCATCTTCCACACTGATCAATGTTACTGCTTTTCCAGACCAGTATTTTAAAGGAAAGAATTGTTTGATCATTTGAACAACTGTTTCGAAAACTGATGCTTCCAATCCTGTGTAGCTTTTAATAAGATTTTCCTTGAGGTTTTTATACCTAAAAAGCTTTTCTTCTAACTGTTGGTTTTCATGTTTTGCTTCATGAAGTTTAGCCTTGACATCTTTCAACTCCGAAATTGTATGAATTATATCAGTATCCATTTCCTTTTGGACCATTTCAGACACCTTATCTGTGGACGTATCATTATTTCTAGGTTGGCACACTTCAACAGTAACATTTTGAACATTCTGCTGTCTATTTTGTTGGTTGTCATCACCATCACTGATGTTATGTGTTTCCAGTTCCAGCTTGCAACGAGCTTTCGTAGATGTATGAGAATTTCGTTTCGGAATTCTCTCGTCGTTCACTTCCCCGTGCAAGTTCCATGCAGGCACACTGCCTGGTTTGAGAGTACATTTTCTGAACTTTGCTGGAGAGTCCTTGTTCGGCTGTTTGAAGTCCTCGTCGGTAAAGTGATAGGAGCAGATGTATGAATATTCAGTTGGGTTGAAGTTAACCCTTCGAATTCTGTTAATCCAAGCAGTTCGTAGTTTTGAATCCCGTGGAAAGTGGTGAAAGCTCCTATCGGGAGTGATTTCTGATGTTCCTTTGCACCTATAAACTGAGCAGCACTTTGGCATTGCTACAAGAAATATTTGAAACGAAACTATAAAAATTTGTTTTAGATAAAGTTGTGTTCTTCTCTCCGAAATTCCGGTTGCTACCACGTTGCTAGGTAAATTGGAATTGACCAATCAGGTGCGATTTTGGTTGAAGGCCGTATTACCTGACAAATAAAATATTTTTCTTGCAAATCCTTACTGTGTACTTAATTACGGTTTAATAACGTCACACTCTCACCCTGCGTGGAGACCACGCATAACTTTGGGAAAATTAGCCTCTGAATACTAATTACCCTTCAGTTCCACCCTTTGAATACTAATTACCCTTTCTATACTTTGAATACTAATTACTTCCGTTATTGTATGGGGGGGGTTACCTACTAATGATTGTAATGTGGCATGTTATATTATATTTAATCAACCCGTTTGTGGGCTTAATCAATGTTGTAAAAAATTATTTTGAAAAAAAAATAAAAAAGACAAAAAAACAATTTTATGTTTCTAAAAAATTTTAATATTATTTCATCATAAATTTTAACATAAATTTTAATACAACTTTACGACTTTTATTTTTATAAGTGATATCTTAAAAAAAACTCTTCTCAACATCTTTTTCCCAAGTTTATTAAACTCATTAACTAATTTAGGTAATTTTATCTGCACATCAACCATCATCTTTCTCTTCGCATCCATCCCTAAGCTACCACCACTTTGGTTTTTTCTCCTGGTCTTCTTCCTCAAGGTCTTCTTCTTTGCTCGGAGAATCTTCTATCATTCGGTGCTAATCCTTGCCAATCCCTTTGCATAAAAATAGTCCCACCTTTTTGACTCTTGTTCTTCCTTTCCCCGACCTTACTCTCTGGAAGATTGAACGATACTCTTTTGGAATATTGTTTATGTTTTTATCATCGTTCCCCGCATTTTTCCCTGTCTCCTTGTTTCTCACCAAATCTCTAGGAACATTAATCTTATTTAACACCTGAAAGAACTCACATACACCCTCAGGATTAAAAGATTTACAATATCTCATGGCGTCCGAAATCAAATCGGAAATATTAGACTTTGGGATGAAAACACCCTCTAATTTGACTTGTCCTGTATTATCCCACGAAACAATCTCGGGTCTTGGCCAGCGGTATAAGTATTGAAGCAGCACCGCTACCCTTTTGAACAAGAAACCTCCTCTTCTTCTTAATTGAAACATTCCATCTTTACCAAAGCACGTAGTTGTCTCTTGTAGCATGTCAAATAACGTTTCTGATGTGAAGTTATTTGAATTACTCCTTTAAGGGCATTTAAAACAATCTCACTAATTGCTAAAATTAAATCGGGTGAACCGTATTGAAAAATCGCTTTCTGTACTTGCGGTTTTGATTTTGCCAATACTTGAATAAACGGAAGACTTCTTTCTATATACTCTGACATCTTGTAAATGAGATTCTAATAAAGAATCAATCAATTATATATTAATTGTAAGATTTAAAAGTACGTCAACATCCACCGGGCAGTTTATGTTAGAATCAATTGTAAATGTCATTTCAGTAACAATATCGGATTCAATTGGGATCGTCGGTTAATACTTGTCCGAATATTTGGAAATGGAGGAATTCAATCTTGTGCCCGGAGTAATAGGTAAATATGCAAGAACTGAACCGTACTCTTCTCTCCTTCCACAGCAATGCTTTTCATAGAATCAATAAGGTCACACAAAATCTTAAGATATCTCAAACATGGTTCACATCCACAGGATTTGGTGACTTCTTATTTTTTGTCAATGTATAATTCTCAGGAAAACCAAGAAGTTTACCAAACTTCTTTAAATTCACAGATGTATATTGTGAAGAATCAAAATCAACGTCGCATGTATTCTCATGAACATAGGGTGAAAGCGTAATGTGATCTAAAGAACACATAATTGTGACCTTGACTAAAAAGGTATAATAAGTTGTAAATATATATTGTTCCTTATTTTATTATGTATTTTAAATTATCGTATATATTTGTATGTAAAAGACACATAATTCAGTCTCATGACTGCAAGTGTCTCTTTTCTCTAATAAATTTTCTTCTAAATTTTCTAAATTTTCTGTGTTCTAATTTCAAACGCTCTTTCAAAAGCTGAAAATCCTAATATCCTTCTTGAAGTGTTTTTTCTTTGGTTGTGCTCGATGCACTCTTTGTAACCATGCTGAATTTATTATTGTCATTTGTAGTATTCTTAAACTTCTAAAACACCGTAACCTGTTTCAGTGTAATAGTGGACCCCTTCTGAGTTAAAAAAGGTTCTTTTAATCTCAATTTTCTTGAATTACCCGCAATAAATATGTTTCGCAAAGTCATCTTAACGTGAATGAATGTACACTCATTCTCACCTTTGCACATATACAATATGTCTCCCCCCAGGTAAAATATTTGTATGCAAACGAATACTCTCAGGGGTCTGGGGATGGCAATCAATTAATAAATATGTAAAAGTTGCTTTGTTGCATTGTTAAAAGAGTCTAATAAATACTGTGTTCGTCTTGGGAACATTTGTTTGGCCAATGTTGAAATCCCCAAAGAATCGCGTGGGTTCTTAAACGCAATAAAATATTGAGAATTCAGACTAATGGTTCTTGATAATTTCCCTGGAGGAAATAAATTCTGAGTTCTTCATGTCCTTATTCAACATATGATGAACCATATACACAAACGTAGGTCTCAATGCCTGCACAAGCTCGTTTCTAAGCCGGTGAACTCTCAAAAGGCAAACAAACCTAAAACAAGAGTCAATATCTAATGGTCGAACATATGTTTCGTGGTGACGATAAAATATACCTTTAATACCACATTTCGTTGGAGATTTAATATTAATTATTATCCCTTAATCCTTAATCCACGCACCTCTTAAAAACATGTGTATAAATGACCTCATCCCACTATAAAACAACCTCGTTCCCAGGGCCTTTTGGGACTTTATAGGGAGGGTTGAGGCTGCGGGGGGGGGGGTAGAGGAAAGGCCCTGGGATCGGCCAGCCGCTTCTGACTTCTGATTGGTTAAATGATTTTCCTAATTTATGTGTAATTAGCGGAATATTTTGTAATTATTCCGAACCGAGCTAATAAATAAGTTGGGGTGCGATCAAAGGGCGGTATAAAATGGCAGAACTGAACAAGACTCCAAATAAAATTTTGGCAAGGAATCCCGTTTGTAGACTTTGTCATGAGGCAAAAGAGAGACGACATGTGATCAGAATATTCACTAAAGCTGGTTTAGAACAAGAGCTCTGCCAGAAAGTCGAGTTTTCGTGTGGAATACGCATTAACGAAAACGATAGGAATTCAAAGGTATTGTGTAGATCTTGTGTGTCGTTCGTGAACAAGATATGCGAGTTTATAACTAAAGTGCGAATGTTACAAAACGACGAATTCGTTGACGATGTTGTTTCTGTAAAGCGTTGTGTTGAGGTGTCACCTTCTACTCGACAACCACAATTAAAGCGTCTAACTCCAAATAGTTCATCCAGGCAATTATTATTCGAAAAACCGGCCCAACAACAATGTCCAACAAGCAACTTACCCATTCCAATTCAGTACGATCAAGGACCAGTAGACACCGAGCATTTTTTGAGTGAGAAGCAGCGGCAGATGTTAACCCGAGCTATCAACTCGAAGGATGCAAATGTTCTAGCATTTATTCTGAAAGCACACTGTGACAATGTTATCAATGCTTTGCGAAAGTTACAAGTTAAATATATTAGCTTCTCAAGCTCCAAACTTTGCAAGCGCTCAGAAGGTTCTATCTTATATGGCAATGGCTATGAAAGTTTGACAGATTTTAACTATGACAAGATTTGGATTGAACTTAAAAATAATTTTCCCGTGCTAATAGAGCTTTTGAATGCGGTAGCTGATCGAGATGGAAAAAGTATTGATGACATTGGCGAAAGTTTACGCATCAAGTATAGTTTTATCTACTCCATTCTGATGAGTGAAAGATGGCATGAATTGAATCTCGTCAAGCGTGTGAACACAGTCCTTGTTATCGAGGGTGGATGTACTAAACAGGTACAGTAATAACAATATAGAAAAATGTTTGAAGTGAACTCCCCTCGGAATCCCTACTTTAAATATTTATTTCTTAATTAAGCTATTCCTGATTCTAGCCTCAGCTAATAGAACGTTTTCACTAAATTGCGTTTTGTATTGCTATACTTGCGGGTTTTCATTCATTAGGCATGTTATCGTGACTGTTTAAAAATAGCTTTGACATTGTACTAAAATTGTGCGTATATTTTTCAATCGGATTGGCGTATATATATTACCATAAGACTGACAAGTAGTATACATATATAATATTATTAAATTATATTTAATCATGATTATTTTATTTCATTTTACTTCAATAAATTATAATTTTTACAAATGCACGAGCGATTTTCCCGTCAATTTTATGTTGATTTTTAACTGTTCGTGACCTTGTTACTAATGATATTATGAAATTGACAAGTTTTGAAAAGCCTGTCAATTTCGTAAAATATGCTGTTATTGAAAACTTGTCATATTTCATCTTTTGCGAATAATTCAAAATTGATAATTAAGTTATTAAGAAATGTATCTGATTTTTAACTTGATGGCTAAAATATACGAGTCAATATAGTTACGTAGTCAATACGAGTCAACGCGTTCACGATAGGAGTTCTAAAATGTTTGGAGATAATTGGAAATAGTAATGTTCTTTCACATAAAAATTTTTCTTCAGTTTTTTTTTATTCAGAATTTTTTTTATTCAGAAAGTTATGTATGCCCAGATTAACAAACACTGTATTGTGATATTAAAAGAAACTTTCCTTTCTGTTTCGATCCGATACTGAGGAAAATTTTGTAAATCAGCTTTTATAACTTACTTTCTTTAGGAGATTTCTGTCTAGAATGTAGGGCAAATAAAGTTTCATTCCCTGTTTATAATGCTACATGAAGGGTCGCATGACTCGCATCTTGTTTATCAACATGCTCGCACAGAAATGCAAAATACATTCGAATCGCCGCAAATTAAAATTTGCCTAACGAATCAATCAAACATGTATTTTCTGATTGTTGAGTATAGGCACGTGCATATTATTACTGTCTGTAAAAATGTTTAATGGACTGTAAATGTCAACCAGTCTCGGGGCTAAGCCCGGATCAAACTAGAACGCAAGTCCATCGCAAGTTTTTGCTTCAGGTTTTGCGCGTGCATGCTTGTACCTCGTGTGACTGTCCACTTGCGATGACTTGAGTTGACTTCCGACAACATTGAATAATTTAAAATTTTCATCGCAATTTTTTAAAACGTTTGAACAGGAAGTTCAAGTACTTCGCAAGTTGAATTTGCGATGGACTTTCGTCCTCGTTTGATCCGGGCTTTACACGCAGATAACCTTGCTAATATTGCACAGAAATGTCCCTTCCATTTGCCCTTCATTAAGCAAAAATAAAAATTCACTTAAGATAATTTGTACTTTTTTGTGAAATTGTGAAAGTGCAAGATTATCTTTAATGAATTTCTATCTCTGCTTAAAGAAAGGCAAAGGTGTATTTTTTCTGGTAGTTACAAGAAAGATTGAACAAGCTTGGGGTGTGTCTGTCCACATCAAGAAGGGATGCACTCATCAGGATGCTTGGAGGCCATTTTTCTGATCAAGTTGTCAATAAGATCAGGAAAGGAAAGGTATTCCGTGGTACAGGAGATAATTGGGATCTAAGGATTCTGAAAGGTAGTATGCGAAAGAACATTCATAATGAAGATCTTCACTTGTTTGCCACCAATCTCATTGAAAACAGATTGACATTCAATCACTTACCAAATGATATGCCAAAGAGGAACATTGACGACCTTCCACGTTCCACATTTTCTTTAAATGTAAATGAGTGGAAACAGTATGCAAACAATGCCAAGGTTATTGTAGGTCGGATTGTTCTTCAATATCTTCCCCATTTCAAGTTTCTAAATGGTGTTGTTCCGGAACATATCTCACATGTTTACAGTAAAGAAATGGAACAGCAGTCAACCATTGTTAGCATGCCTATAATAAATGCCAATGAGGCAAAATATGAAGATTGTGTTTCCATCCTTCGTACTTACGAAAAGTGGATTTCTGAAATATATGTTCAAGCTGGTTTTCTCAAAGAAATGCCCCCCATAGAGAATCCACCAGTGCCTGCTGGACCTGCGGCCCCTGGTCAGACGCATGCCCATCAAGCAGCAACTCCGAATGATCAAATGAGAGATATGAAGATTGCATTTGCCGGGGATCAGTTAACGAGAGTGCGTTTTGCTGGTGCGAAGGATCTTTTGTCAGGGTCTCATACGCCTTCAGATAGGTTTGAGCATTGCTCGCCTTTCAAACCTGTGATGTGGCATACCAAAGCTTCACTTCTCCAATATTCGTATTCATTTCTTCACAAATCAGAGTCCGTAAACCAGGTTGGGACATTAAAGTATTTTAGAGAGAAGTATCACCGTAAGAATGCTACACCATCCAAAGTTCTTGACTCTTACGAAGGAAGCGAGGACTTGTTTATAAGCGTGGGAAAAGCTTACATTGTTGCTGCTGTTCTTAAGTTTTTTGGTATGAAAAAGCTTGACGACAAACCTACTGACCATGTTTTCCCCGACAACATCAGGAGGGCAAACAAAGAAAGCAAGACAAGATACTATGACAATGTTTTTGGGCAATTCGTTGACAGAATGGTCCTGCAGAAAGGTACCAACGAGTCGTATGATGATGAAGACTATGTCATGAACTATGGGTTGTGTTTCATCTTCTTGTCTATTCTGCTATTACAAATGAAAGATACTGCTAAAGAAGCTGATGGCAACAGAAATCTGATCAATCAAAAACTGTTACTGGCTGTATTAAATTCAATGGGAAGTTACAGCAAATATGCTATCGAGATGTTTGTTAGCATAGCACAGATTGAATGCCTCTTGACCCCTAGATTGTCAGAAGAATTCAAATGGGGATTCTTTGTGAACTATCGAGGAGGTGCAGGGAAGAATATTGAGGACGACTTGGCACAGGAAATATACAACAAAGTGTCAAAGAGTATTGTCCAACGCATGGGTGCAAACAAAACTTTGAACTCCATTAGTAAAATCTGCAGAGCAACAACAGGGATAAGTCAAGTTACAGAAGCAGTTGATTGTTCTAGAGCATTTCTAACGGGGATTTCAAAATATGCAAAGGTCTACATCAAGATGAACATTTTAGGTCCATTGCTAAGGATCCTGTTGATGAGTTCCCAAATTCTTCCGATGTTTATCATCATACAATCCCAAAGTTCATCAGTAAGGACAAGAGCTATTGTGTTCTGGTTGTACTATGCTCTGCACAATGCATGATCTTGTTCGTTAAAGATACAATTGATGACCAAGTTGTTTGTGAAACATGCTATAAGCTGCAAAAGAAGATCATCTAACAACACAGCAGGAAAGAACAGCAAAGTAAAGCCCCTGCTAAAGGTAAAGCTCCATTGGCAGGTTGTGGTGCTGAGAAGCTATGAGCAACCGTCATTGCTGAACGTCAGCATCATAAGAATCTTGAAGCGGAAGTCAAAGAACTGCAAACCCAAATAGAGAAACATGGTGTGAGGGTGAGTGAGTCTCTCGAAAAGGACCTACTGACCATTATGGGTGGACAGAACCTCCAAGATGCAACACCACATAAGCGTTTTTTTTGGGAACAGCAAATGAACCTTATGCATTATGAGATATCACCCCCAGATGATTAGATTTGCTTTATCTATTCACTGCAAATCCCCATCTGTTTATAGAGAACTGAGAGAGAGTGGAGCCCTTACACTTCCAAGCGAGCGGGTTCTCAGTGATTATAAAAATTATTTTAAACCTGGTGCTGGTATCACAAAAGAGAACATTGAAGAGCTAAAAAAGAAAACGTCAGGATTTACTGGCATTCAGAAGTATGTTGCTATCATCATGGATGAGATGAAAATACAGGAAAATCTTGTATTCGACAAAACCTCAGGCGAACTGATTGGTTTCATTTACCTTGGTGATGAATTGACTACATTTGCCAATGTTGATGAGGACAGTCAAATTGCATCCCATGCATTGGCTTTTCTGGTTAGAGGATTATGTACCAACTGAAACATGTTGTAGCTTACTACTTTACTGGCAATATAACTTCCTACCAATTAATGCTACTATTTTGGAAAGTTGTTGCAGTGCTAGAATCAACTGTAAAGCTACAGGTATTGGCAGCAGTCAATGATGGTGCATCTCCAAACAGAAAGTTTTTTGCACTGCATTCCAAACTTGGTGGGAAACTACCTGATGGGTTGGTGTTCAAAACAGCAAATCTCTTTTGCCTCACCAGGATGATCTTCTTTGCTGATGTGTTTCATCTGATAAATACTGCCAGGAATTATTTATATAATTCTGGATCTTGATCACGAACTCAGTGTATGTGGAATGATGGTCAATATTTATTGTTTAGGTTTGTGTTATATACTTTAAAACTGAGAAATAATTCTCCACAGCAGCATACACATAGGGGGGAGTAGGATTGCCTATTTTTACATGGTAGATTCACATTTATTCATTTGCATTATATAGGCATATCGCTGACATGTTCCACAATGACCAGGAGTTTGCGTTGCACAGGTTGCCAAAGCTAACGTTGGACCATGTCTTGTTGAGTAGTTTCTCCAAGATGAAAGTGAGATTGGCAGTCCAAGTCTTGAGTCGTACTGTCTCAACTTGTTTAATTGAAAGTGGTGATCCTGGTGTTGTTGAAACAGCAATGTTCTGCCAGATGATCAATGATTTTTTTGATTGTTGCAACGTAAGATCTATGACAGAACATGAAAGGAAAAGAAATAATCGGATCAGACTCTATGAGAGCGTTGATGATGAGCGATTTGTCTGGATGAAGGACACTTTCTTTAAGTACCTGGAAGAGTGGAAGACAAGTACTGAAAAAAAAGAAGGATCATTTACTCCAATTGAAAGAGAGAAGATGTTTCTCTCCCGCCAGACATACAAAGGCTTCAAGATCACAGTCAACTCACATGTTGAAGCAATTAAGTTCCTTCTTTCAGAAGGCTTCAAATACGTTCTTTCCGAACGATTCATGCAGGATGTCATCGAGGACTACTTTGGTCATCAGAGGACTGTTTGAGGGAGATCCGATAATCCATCTGCACAACAGTTTGGATACAACAACCTCACTATTGCTACTAAGAGGGACATTGCCCCCTCAGTGAGTGGAAATACAGGAGGGAGATATGGAAAGGCAAAGTGGGATCACATTTCTGAAGACCCAGTAAAAAAGCATAAGAAAAAAAAGTGACATTATAAACATTGTATTTGTTTGACTAATTTGTAAATATCTCTATTATCTATATCCATTGAAATTGTATAGTTTGTACAGTACAGAGACTACAGTAAACCTGTGCTAACTTAACTACAGTAAACCTGTGCTAACTTTCTCCCACTAATTCAATTTTTAGACTAATTCCCAAGAATAAAAAAACAAGTTAAGTTGTTTGAGCTACAATCCTGGTCAAAACATTGACGACACTCAGTGTTAATTGCCACTACAGTCAGTAGTCACGGAATATATTTCAAAATTCTCCCCCTTTCCCCCAGAAATCAATGTTGGGTGATGTGTCAGAACTCATTCAAGTATTTAACATGGACTCAACATTGATTAGGGGGGCAAGGGGGTAAATCGAGACAGAAATGTTGATGTTTTGCATAAAAAACTACAAATCATTTTGAGTGTAGTCAATGGTTTTGGCCAGGATTGTCTGAAAAGAATGATTTATTTAATCTCTTAAATTGGTCTCATATAAACAGCCAACAATCTTTTCTCACTTTCTCCTTTGTCTTAAGTTAATATTGTACTGTTGCAAGTATAATGTTACAAAAGTTAACATACTATTAAGGTGGCTCTGGTATATTCCTTAAACATTAAACTGTCAACACCTATGCACGTGGTCATATTTATAAACAGTTTTACATGTTATCGTGTAATAGTCATAAATCCTTTGTAATGGCGACTGAAGCACTACAATCGTGCGACGTTAGACAAGTTTATATGATAACGTATAGTCAAGCGGACCTAACAATCTTTCCTTCAAGAAGTGATTTTGCCCAAGGATTAGTTCTGGCATTTAAGAAGGACAATAAAGTTTTGCAGTGGTGCTGTTGTCTCGAAAATCATCAAGATGGTGGCAAGCACTATCATATTGCAATCAAGCTTGAACGTAGGCAAAGATGGCTAAGAATTAAACAGTTTCTGCTAGACAACTTTCATGTTTCAGTACATACCAGATCAGCTCTACCAGATTATTCAATGCACTTGCACTACAGTTTACAAAACTAGCTTTAATCGATGCATTGTTCTCTTGACATGGTGGTACTCCTGGCACACAGTTACTATTTACAATCTCTTTAATAACATTATATCCAACTATTGGATGGTTCAAGTCCTCGAATGTGATCAGAAATGGTACCAATATTTTGGTCTGTTTTCCCCCAGCAGGGAGCAACTTAAACCCCAACTCAGCCCAGCCAGTGAACGGAATTGCTGTCCCATTAGCAGCGTTTATTTCTAAAGGACTGTCCAGAAGTTCACTTATATCTCTTTTCTTTACATTTGGAAACTGTGACGTTAAGAAATTGTCTGTCATTATGGACACTTGGGCTCCAGTGTCCCATAACACTTCGACTTGATGGCCACTCAAGAAGCAATTCACCAAACACTTTTCACCAACAAGGTTTGCCATTTTTGCCAATTATTTTGGAGTTAAATGACTAACCCATGCTGCCTGGTTAACTTTCTGTTGGGTTCTACATTGTTTCTCTTCAGCTATTGTCTTCAAAGTGCCGCATAATTGTTTATGCATAGGCCACTGTTCCTTTTGACAATTTCTTGAACAGTAAAAAATAATTTTGCAGTCTGAACATCGTTGCAATCCATCTACTATATTAACATCCTTGTTACAATTGTTACACTGACGGGATCTTGTTATTGGTTGGACTACTGGCGATCCCTTCTCAGTAGTCTTGGTCCGTTTAAAGGCAGTTTGGTAGATCGTTTGCAACATCCAGCTGCGAAGTGGTTGTCAGCACCACAAATAAAACAGTGTGTACAGCTGTCCTGTCCAATCTCTTGACATGAACACATAATGTGTTTCTTTTCATTTGATTTCTTTGTCTTGTTTCATTACTGGTCTTTGGATTGGTCATTTTTGCACGGAGTGACTCTACCTCTGACTTGATTTCCTTAATTGCCGCCATTACTGTGTCTGAGTTGTCTTTCGCAGCACTAACATGCGAGGTCTGGCCACTGAGCTTTACACTCTCCTTTGGCTGTGACTTTAATTTTCTCAATCTTTCACTCTCCGATGACACTGCAGCATTTAGTTGCTGGATCAGATTTTCATCCATGACACTTGTATCCTTTAAATATGGTCTAACTTTCGCACAAATGCTCTCTTCCTGTAGCCCTGTTTCCACTGTTTGCAAAAACAAGTTCTGGATGTGTTCCTTCTCATACTTTAGCACATATGTACCTTCACTGCTTGCAAATAGGATTTTTTTGACGCAGATCAAGAGCACTAATTAGGAAAGCCTGAGGGGATTCCTTAGGTCCCTGACACAACAATGCCAGGTTTTGGTACATTTCTGCCGTATCTTGAACACCATAATGACTTTGAATAATCTTGCGTAGTCGGTCTAATGTTAAGTCACTAAATGTTTCAAGATAACTTCTCAAATCCAGACCTGGGCTTATTGCTCGAATGACAGCTTCTCTTACCTCCTTTTCTGCAAATCCCTGATCTACACCAGCTTCAATTTGTTTTACCAGAGAGGTGTAACTCAGTTTATCCTTTTGGTTTGGCTCACCAATTTGTCCGATAATTTTAAATTTATGGTAGGAAGGGTTGTTTGCTATTGTTTTGTTATCTAGGGGTCCTTTTACCTTATTTGACTTCGCATTTGTTTCATTTGATTCTTGTGTCGTGGTCTGGACTATTTCTACCTCTTTCTCGGCCTCCTGATTTTCAGGGTTCTGTCGGGTTACGACACGACCTTTTCACCTTTATAGATAACACCATCTCTCGTAGCTAATTGATCTCTGACGTTAAAAAATGTGGTTTCAAGTCTTTTGAAACATCATTCATATTTTCTGGCCAACCATAAAGTATTACTGTTGTCAGAGTCATCAATGTAGGATTCAAAGCTGTTTCTCACTGTAACTCAGCCATTTTATGTGATCCAACTGGCTGCACTGTCAATACTTCGTAGTCTTCATAACTATCTACAGGCGAAGTTTGACTTAGCTGCACACAAGACAGCGTATCTGCTATGTGCAACTGAGATCCTTTCTTATAAACCAATGATAAATCATATTGCTGCAACTGTAGCATCATTCGTTGTAACTGCATTGGTGCCGTCAACAAAGGCTTCTTCATAATTATCTCCAACGGTTTATGATCAGATTCAACCATAACATTCTTTCCGATAATGTAGTCATGGAAGTTGTTGCATGCAAATGTTACGGCCAAAAGCTCTTTCTCAATTTGAGCATAGTTCTGTTCTGTTTTGGTCAATGATCGCGAAGCATATGGTACTGGTAAACCATCCTGCAAACACGTGGCTCTAAGACCGCCAAACGATGCATCGCACATTAGTGTGACTGGCTTGCTCACATCATAGAACGGTAAGGCTGGTGCAGAACTAATCGCACTTTTGAGGTTGTCAAAGGCTCTCTGATGGACGCCATCCCAAGCCCAAGGTGTATTTACATGCGTTAGGATTTGTAGCGGTAGAGCAAATGTGGGACAAACTTTGAAAGATAACGCACCATGCCAAGAAATCGCTGTAAATCTTTCACATTTTCGGGCGTCTTCATCTGTACGATTGCACAAATTTTTTCTGGATCTGGTTTTAATCCTTCTGCATTTAAGAGGTGACCAACATATCCAACTTCTTTCACTTTGAATTTACATTCGTCCCATTTGAGCTTCATGTTGATTTCCCGAATTCTATCAAGGACTTTAATGAGACTTTCGTCGTGCTCCGCTTCAGTTGTTCCCCAAACTAGGATATCATCCACGATGACCTCACATGGATAGCCTTCTAATACATGATCCATCGTTTTCTGGAATACTTCTGACGCAGACTTTATTCTAAAGGGCATACAACAAAAGTGATATCTACCATATTGTGTACTGAACGTTGTCTTCAGCGATGATTCGTAATCCAGGGGAATCTGCCAAAAGCCACTGGAAGCATCCAGGACTGTGAGGAACTTTGCATTTGGCATTCGTGCTGCTACCTCCTCAATGTTCTCATTGGATAATGTTGCCGTTGAATGGCCAGATTAAGATCTTTTGGATCGATGCATAATCTGATTTAATTTTTTCCTTTCTTCTTCACCGCTACGAAAGAGGATACCCAACTCGATGGTTAGGTTACTGGTTTTATTACGCCCATCTTTACCATTCTTTCCAACTCCGTTTTGACCTTATTTTGCATCGCCACAGGGACTCGTCTTGGTGGTCTAATAACCGGTTTGACATCAGGATCTAGCTTCTTACGATATTCCACTGGAAGTTTACCAAGATCTGTGCCAAAGACTTTCTTATAACATTCCTCAAAATATGCCTTATTTATGACTGTATGAGTAACATGTGTCTTGCATGTTTCTAAATTAGATGATTGTTGTACTGAATCTGCATTATTTATAGTGACCACATTCAAATCAAGTGAGCTTTGTAAACCTATTAATGGCTCAAAGGACTGATCTATCACTTGAAACAATATATTATAAATTTCACCATTGTATTTGCAAGAAAGGTGTATTTGCCCTATTGTGCGTATGGCATTTCCACTGTAACTAATTAGCTCAATTTTCTTAGTGTAATCAATCTTATTGCAAATATTCAACAAATCTAGAATATATTTTGGCAGCACATTGCATTTAGCTCCTGTGTCTACCTTCAACTTCAATGGCTTTGATTGCACTTCAACTGTAATGCTTAATGTATCATGACTAACTGCTTGTATATTATATGCACCTAACATTTCAATAAGAAACGGTTGAATGCCTTGTCTTCCTTTGGTTAACGTGTTTACTTGTTGATTATGTTTCATTAGTCGAGTCGTAGTTGATTGGCAAACTCTTTCAAAGTGATTTAATTTACCACATGCATGACATTTCTTTCCATAGGCTGGACAGTTTTGCTGTTTGTGCACGCTTCCACAGTACAAACATGGCCTCTGTCGAAGCTGATTGCCTCTCGATTTTGCCGTTTGTCAAAACTTGCCACTTTTGTCTCTATGACTAGATACTTGCTGCTGCTGTTGTCCATTCAGTAGCTGTCGTTGTTGTCGACTTCCGTGATCTTTTTGCCGTGGATACTTTACTTCATGCACTTCTGATGCAGTCATTAGCTCTTTCATTCTTTGTTCAGACAGTTCGCTTATCTGACAGAGTTCGATCGCTTTCTGAAGAGTTAGCTTGTCTTCTTGTAACAGGCTTCGTCTCAGCTTGTCATTTTCAATTCCACAAACCAACCGATCTTTAATTATTTCATCTTTCAACTCACCAAACTCACAAGTACTACACTGTAAAATTTGAGGGGTAAAATTTACCCAAAATTGGGGTAAAATTTACTCTCGTTTGGGTAGTAATTTAGGTGAGGGTAATTTTTACCCTTGCATTTAAGAGGAAGTTTTTGCCTTGATGTACAAGCGTACACCCTTTAGTGGGGTAAGTTGAAACAACCCCTACGTCGAGAGTAAAAAGCCTGAAGGGAGAAAATTACCCCTAGGAATTGGGGTAAATAGCGAGCAAAAATTTTCAAAATGGCGGATGTTTGTTACGGGACTTACGAGTTTACGGCCAGTGCTTACAACACAGACGAGAATATATCTCATTTGTGCTTTACAGCTATGGTTACGATTTACGAATCACAAACAGTCATTTGCAAGTCTAGTGCATAGAAGAGACATTTTTTTTGACATTAGCGAAATTACGAAGAGAATGGTCCAATCAATATCTGCCAACGGCCAAAGAATACTATAAAACTGTTGTGTTTTTAAACTTGTCTTGATAGCTTTCACAGAATCGCGGACTTAACAGATGTAAATATATATATTATATAGGTAAGTAATTTCAGAGATTTTAATGCATCTGTCGTGAATTAACGAATCCCTAACTAAACAGATTTATTTACAATATAATGGCAAGACATACCATTGATACCAATAAGTATTGTATACAAACACTGAAACACACACACTATATACACTATATGAATTGATACGTCAGCTTCATTTGACTCGCATTCTAAGCATTTGGTGGGATTTGGTACTTTGGGCAGACAAAGACTTTTACTTGATCTTCTAGGGTAATGTGTATTAGGTGTAAGGGAAAGCCATATGAGATCTTCTTGTTTTTGAAGAACTAATTCTTGACTGAGTTGTACTTCTACTTCGTAAGCATTAAAGTGGGGATTATACGAAATTGTCAAGAGTTGCTCAGTCACCAACCAAGCATTTCTCAAATTTTCCTCAGCAATGCAATTTCTTTCACAATCGCAAAAATGGGCATTTCTTCTTCATCATGTCCAGTCCAAATGACACATCCTTTTTTGTACATGGTTCCATGAACTGAAATCCATTTTGGTCTATAATAAGAAATTCAGTCTTACTTGCTGTATTATACTATAAGCTTTATCAATTTTTCAGCTATATGTCAGCTATCTATGTCAGCCATATACCTTCTAACATTTGTGTCATGTTCTAATTGTTCTTGTGCCTGTTTCAGGGTATTGTAATATAACAGATCCCCAGCTGAAACTGTGTCGCCTTTGAAAAAATAATAAAATTCCATATGAACATATTAGTCACAGATACATCATACCTGTGAAGGTAACTTTTATTTTTGAATATTACAAATTTGAAGTGAATTGCAGTACAAAAGCTAAGTGACTATTCAATAAGCACTCTATGTATTTCATCAATATTGTTTATGGGCTTGCTTATGATGAGCTAGGCCACCAGCTTTTGAATTGTTTTTAAAATTTGATTTATGTGGTTTGCCAGCCTGTTTGACAAAATGAACTGAACTAAAAATTTTCTTCATAATTAACACACTATATTCAATGTAGGAAGCATCTAAAAGTTCATTTGCAGCATCTTAGCTGCCTCAGCTCACATGAAAGAACTACTACTGGGGTCTCTCAAATGTGTAGCCCTGTTTAACAGGCCAACCCAGCTAATATCAACAGCCTGCCTATTTGCCTATTGTTTGTTTTTTACAGTTTCCTGCTGTGTAATTGGTATCAAACAATGAATAAATTTAATTGTCAATACTACAGTATGTACCTGGTCCAATTTCTATACCCTTTTCAAGAAATGAGGATTCATAGTTTCCAGAAGAGTTCAGCTTATAAGAGATCCATTGTTGGTGGCGCATTGCTAAAGTGTATGGCAGGTTGGTGAAGTTGCCAATTATTGTGCTCAGTTTCTTAAAATAGTGGTGTTTAGCCTCATATCTCATACACCAAGATCGAGCAAGTGGTCCGAGACTGTAAGAGTAGACAAAAACAAACAATCTATAATACTCAGTCATATATGTGTCTTTTTAGCACAGAACTTAGACCTCCAAATATTGAATTTATATTTGCATTCTACAATTGCAAGATATTTTTTATATTCTCAAGATATATATTGATTGATTGATTGATTTGGTGTTTGATGACACATTATTGCATTAAAAATTAATTGCAATGTGTTTACAAAGTATTACAAATTACTTTACATAGGTGTTATATATATGTATATGTATATGTATGTGTACGTGTACGTGTACGTGTACGTGTACGTGTACGTGTACGTGTACATGTACATGTACATGTATATGTATATGTGAGATTTTCCAAAGATGAAGCATCATCTACAAATTTCCACATTTTTGTATTTGGGAAATTCTTTCTAAGATCATTAATCATAATGCGGAGTAGTATTAGGCCAAGTTTGGTTCCTTGGGGGACTGCAGCCGTTACGAGGAGCCATCTAATCTTACGAGGAGCCAACTAATTCACCAATCTTAACCCGTCGTCTTCGATCACAAAAGTATATTGCAGTCTCATTTATGATGTAGAAGATTCTCTAAACCTCATCATTAAACTATACCAGAGGGGTCAGTTGTTCTTATTCTTTTGATTTTGTTTGACAGAGATTAATTTTTATCTGCAACAACTGGCAAAAGAAATATTTTTTTTTCATAGAGAATGTATGAAGTGTTGCACAAACCTCAACATAACACTCGGCATATGGATCATAAAGTGCATTTTCGGGATGATGGAACTCTCCGGGTAGAGGTGACAAAACTCACTATGGTGTTCTTCAATGAGTACTTGAAGGTATGCAATTTGTTCTTGCGATACCACAGGTGAAAGGCAGATAGCTGTTATTTCCAGCAGTTTAAGAAAAAGCTTCCACTTGGTATTTTCTGGGGAAATCAAATTACCAATGATCTGTGGTAGATGGATAGCTAAACACCACATCTGAACAGCTGTAAAGGAGATGGTACACTTACAGTATTGAGTTGTTTTGATCCTTACCTGTTACATTGTAAATATTTTATAAGAAGTTCGTCTTCACGGTAGAACGGCTTTGCAATTATTAGAATTATGTGTTTGTAACACAGTATGTATCATAAAGTCCTATAGTGAATTATATTCTGAACGTGAACATACAATTACACCAAATTTTGCCTAGTCATTTCCTACATGTTTAATATATTTGTATGTAGCAGATGATGATGTATATACTAGCGGTAATGCAATAAAGACTGGTAAAATAGTGTCTGTTGTAAAAATACTGAAAAAATACCATATAATTTCTGGCTAAATTACACGGTATACACTTTTTGACTTACCGTGTTGTTTTAGGCTGTGATCATTTGACGACAGTTTTTGTTCAGTTATAGGTGATGGCTTGTTTTTGTCTTTATAGTAGCCGTAAGTCAAATTTTACTATTCTGCCATTTAAATCTTCTAATGTCGAAATAGCTTGAACCTTGATTAATTCCTTCAACATTTCCTTCATTTCATAATGTAGAGTGCCTTCTAGTATGTTGTGCATTACATCTGTTGGGAGGCCTCCAACCACGTTGAAAAACCTGCTGTCGTTAAGTACAGATCTTCTATTGATTCCATAGGCTTTACTGAAGTATTCACCATATGTTGAAATTTGAGCGCAATGATCCACTTACGATTGTGGTGTTCTCAAGGTAAAATATTTCTCATGAAACTATAAGAAAGGAAACTTTAGGCTTTAATGATATTCCTTGCCTTATACAATTGACGATCATTTGATGAGGTTGAGCATGATACCAGACTGAAGTCCATGTAATGTTATCTGTGCAGGCCTTTGCTAAGGAGAATAGTATTGGCTAAACAATGCCAATGGATAATACCTGACATCATGCAATAGCCGAAATCAATGATAATTTATTATACATTTTTAATGGGAGAGATTTTAGGAATTTACGCATTTGAAATGTTACCTACTGACAATACTACAAAAAATCGAGATTGCATCAAGACTGTATAATAGAATGTATTAATTGCAAACCTTCGATTTGATCTCTTCTCGAAGGCCTAGGCAGTGACGACACATACAATGTGCTGAGCAACCTTCTTTGAAGCCTCCAAGTGACTGTGATCCAGGATTATCTGCAGACGCGTATGCTATTGTGCCTCGAAATCTTTTTCAGTACCCTTTATTGAGAACGGATAGCCTTCATCCTGAAGTAAATTTGGATTTTTAAAATATATGTCATTGTCTCATAGAAAAAGTTCTCATTGTCTCATCAAAATTCTAGAAATAGTTAACATTTACAAATTGCATGTGCGGCAGCAATAGCTTGAAACATCTTAAAACTGTATCTTTTGAGAAGAGATCATCATGTATAAACTTTGAAAAACTATACCTGTTCCAGTTTTTGTAAGTCTGTAATAAACGGTCGTAGGACCTCGTTCATCCCATATTTCTTTATCATTGCTGTTTTGCACAAACAAAGCAATTGAATGGCTTTTATTGAAGACCAGTATGTAGGTCTGATGTTTCCAAGAGTATAGTAAAAAGCTCCTAAAATCGTAGTCATAGATTTTAGATGATTACCTCTAACTTAAAGATGCAATGAATCATTAAGTATATTCATGGTGGTTGGATAGGAGTTATTCGTTAGTTTAAATTATTAAAATTATACATTTTGACAATAATTGAAATATAATATAATATGTTCTAATTAAATTTCTTCTTGTTACCAAGTTTATGCTTTGTGGCTCTTGATCCAAGTGGGTTACACGTCTCCAAGTCATCGTAGTAGAACATTATTTGAAGTGCCTTTTTGTTAACTGAAAACAATGGATGGTTTCGGAACTGTTCTCCATCGCAGTAATCTCTTAATAGTCCATCAGTGCTCAGATGAGGATTTTCGACCTTAAAAAGGAAACATTTGTAAGATCTTAAGGAAACGATACCGGTGAAAGATTTTCATTTTTGGAGTGTGTTATACAGAAAACAACCTAAGCATTAATATGCATTGCCAATTAAAATTTTTTTATATAACCTCCTCCAGCACAAATTTGTCATTCAAAAGCTGCTCCAAACTGTCGAAAATGGAAACGTAGTATATCTCATCATTTGACTGAGTTTGTTGGAGAATTCCTTTACGCCTTCTGAACACTTGTTTTTGGCCAAGACAAATTCTTTTCGGTTCCTATAGTATAATAAAAACAGTAATGATATCACATTTTTGCTGAGACAGCAATTTATTTTCATGTCTTCTAATCACACGTTTGCAGCTATAAGAGACAGGAGGAAAAAATCCGCTAATTTTTTATGCTCGTTCACATCTAACAATATTTTTTGTTTTATAAGCATTGCAACCCTTTACTACATAATGACCCCTGAACAATGTCCCTTACATAATGTCCCCTGTATTTTACAGGGGCTAACGCAAGATGATTTTACTCATCAATGATAGACCTGATATATATGTGCTAATTAATATAAGCCTAATTGCTAATATTAGGCTTTATCATAATTTTAGTCCTAACCATCCCCCAAAAAAATTGAGATGAGACGTCATAGTATGGCACATGTGCCAGGAAGCATTTAGTCGTATTATTTCTATTGATAGGAAAATTGATGTTAAATCCAATTTACAATTGACTGAGAGATGAAAGTATTCCTGTAAAAAACGACGGAATTACTCAAACATTTCCAGAACAAGAAATAAAGAAAATGATAATTCAGTATGTTGGAGCTCTGGTTTCTGATTAGCTTATCTTGTACTCAGATTAGCTGGATGTTGCTAATAGATATAGGGCATATCCTAATCCTAACGTTGCTAAAAGTTATTCTTAGTCAAAAAATAATTCCAGTCAAATGAACCTCCATCCCCGGCCAAGTTTTCTCACCTTTTTTTCGAAGAGGCTTGACGTAAAAAATGGAGAGAACGCTTTGAGAAACAATTCTTACCTTCAGGTTAAAATTCTCTCGGTAATAAGTCAGCTGTTGTGCTTCCGTCTCGAGTTTATTAAAGGGCTGTAATGCGGCGTTGTCCTCTTCGAAAATCTCTTTCATACCAGGAATACTGTGAAAATCCACATCGTTTTCTTGGAGGCTCTTTTCCACTTGAGTCTTTACTACAGATATTGCTTCCTGGACAACACTCGTTGTATTAGCGAGGACACTTTGAACTGTCGACTTTGGTAGACAGCACTCCTCCTGAAGTTTTAGTATATACAGAGCGCTGCTCCTCATTAACCTGTCTTTGTAAATATCTTCGTCATTATTGTCTTTATGAGCACCTGGAATATTTACGCTGGATTGACATTCATTTGCAGGACAAGATGCATTTCCTGGATTGTCGTTGACATTCATGTGTTTCTGGGGTATGTGTTTTCTCCACGAATAATATTTTTTGAAGGTTTTCGAGCACCCATTTATGCCACAAATACAGTGGAAATTGGGGTCATTCCGATGGCATCGGCCAATATGGTTTAACAATTGATTAATATCATCTGCAGCAAAAACTGCACATATGCAACAATTCCATGGCATTTCGATTTTTGTTTTTAACAGTGAAAGAAACAAAATTTGTCTCTGAAAAGGACAAGATACCTTTTAATCCAATCAGTAACCTCGTTGTATTTTTCCACAAATAGGAGGTGGCGAAATATAATCTACTTGGTAGCCTCGCGCGAAAAAATTGCCTTCGCTAAACTGTTGTACTTTGTACTTGTTTCTTTCGCCATCCCAACGTCCGTGAATCGAAACAACAGCGCTAGCTTTGAGGCAGTTTTTAACTAAATCAAATTATAGATAACAGGAGATTGTTACTAAAAGCTGTTTACAGTATAACTGTGGTTATATATGGAGAAGCGTTTGAAAACTCATTTGAAAAATGAAGGGATTCGCGAAGACACAATTAACATTTTGGAAGCCCAACAGGTATTTAGATGTATCGGTTGTTTTATTTGGGGCTTTTAAGTTGTTTAGGAATTTTTTATGTTTTGCAAATTTTTTTCTCGCCTTTATGACCAGTACATTGGTTTTCTTCACGGAAAGTTTTTTGCACGGATTTAATATCCAAAACAAAATGGCGATACTATAGTCTTCATGTAAATTGCAAAGGTTTCATTTTTTTCTATTCACACTTAGAATTTACGAACAAAGAACTTAAAGCTCTGAAAGGTGAAATTGAAGAACATTCAGCAATATGCTAAAAATGGCTATTGTCTTTTATTTTTCATAATTATCTGTTTAGAACGGGGATATATATTCCCCTGCCTTTTTAAAATATCCCCTTTGTTTGGAAAAAGCTAATCTTTGTAACTTTGTTTGTACTTAAATAGCTGATTGACCATGATCTCTTAAAAGAAGTTGAAATAAGTCTTCTGATAAATGTATGCAGCCTAAAGATTGGTGAGGCAATGAATGTCAAAAAAATTGTAAGCATGTATGAACCGCTGCCAATGCATGGAGAATTATACGATTTACATGTGGGAATATGTCAATGTGATCTTATATTATAATTTTACTAGAAATACATGCATGCAGCAACCCCTCGCCATTGCTCTCCATTGCATTTAATAAGTGTTATACAGTAGTATTTTGCAAACTTTTGTAAGTTAGTTGAAACATAATCCAGACCAAATCTTCTAAGCTAATTATGAAATGACTTGATAGCTGATGTTTCTGGCAAATTTGTCGGAAACAAAGACAGTCGTAAAGGTGAAGTGAAATCACCTGTTTGTTTGCTGCATTACATTGTAGTTCAAGTGAGTGCTAATACTTTGCTATGGCCAAACATCCCAAACATCAAAACAGCACAAATAATTTTAATAACCATGCAAGCATTAAACATCGAATGTTGTTGTCCGATTATTGAATTTATACAATGATTTCAGCGACTATAAGCTTCAAAGTGATATTTGTTTTATCAAAACTCCCAAATACACTTTTAAGAACTCTTTTTAAAGTTTAAGCGATGATGTACAGTCTTAAACAGTCGGTTAGCTCTTCGTAAAACAACATACGCTTTGAAGCTCATACTTTATTTGAAAATTATAATGCATTGATTGCATTCTTGCAGCAAACACGAAATAAACAAAATATAGACACCTACCACTTCAAGGCTTATAAACTACGAGTCGTTTCTATTTAACCAACTGTTTCTGCGAATCTTTTCCTTGTCTTTATATAATTTATTTGACTCCATATTTCACTTTGTTTTTAAAAATAGTTTGCGAAATGACAGTTAAAATGCTGACGTTCTCAATTAGTTCTTAGCCAATCAGCAAGTTGTAGACAACCGTTCTAATTTATTCGTTCAAATTTCGCGCATGCGTACAAACACCGTGACCATTGGGCAACTTTGGATTCCGCTATGTTCTACCGAGTTCCGGGTGTAATACTTAATCGCCGGGCGGAATTAGTACCCTCGCACGGTGCTCCGCACCGGCTTGGGGATAAACAATGGATGGCTTCCCTGCATATTTTCAATGTGTTTCAATTAGATAGAGGATTTTTTATCCCTTCAGTCTAACTTTTTTTATCCCTTCAGTCTAACTTTTTTTATAATAGCAAGTGGAATTGGATGAAGCTTGGGAGGCAATTGACCAACCAGAGACACTTGTTGGACAATTTGAAGCAGAATGTGTTACTGAAGTATCCGGAACTTCTAGCAATGGTGCTAACTCTCCGACAAGTCCATTTATATACGAAGAGAGAAAGAATAGAGTTTTATTTCGTGACTACAAGTTACCAGAAAAGGTTTGCCTATTTATTTTTTAAATTCATAAACAATCCTATATACCTAAAGGACATCATGTGTCTACACTTTATAGTGCATTACTGTTAAACTTTAGTTAGTGAAAGGTTGGCAATAGCATGGACAGCCTGCCGGGCCAATCCTGTTTTAGTCAGAGGTATGCTATGTATTGTACATGTAAACAATCGCTTTGTTTTTACTTTGAACTAAGAGGCTGTTCACATGAGCCTGATTACCAAGATTTAACGAAGCGTAAAATAGACTTTGAGGAACTGAAATAAGTCTTTTTGAAACAGATAAATCACATGCTATTTTTAGGATGACTACACCACTACCAGAGTCGTGTTGTTTACTCAATTCAATACATCAAAATCCATTTTACGCTTCGTTAAATCTCGGTAACTGGGCTCATGTGAACAGCCCTGAGTGCTATATTATGCAAAAATGTATATATGCGCGATGTATGTATGCTATACGCGAACGTGCAAAAAAATCAAACTATCCCAAGAAAACTGCAAACATTGAAAACGAAATTTCATTCATGCAATAGACAACAACACTGAGAATTTTGTTCTTCGCTATGATTAGCGAATCAAAACTTAAGAAAGTGTTCTTAAATTGGTTTTGGAACCCGAAGACGAAGTGCATGTTGAAAGGTCAAGGAACAAAATTTTAATGTGTTCAAAATCGAGGAAAGGAAACGTTTAAATACTGAATACTGCATGCCATTTACGTGCAAGCGTGATGCATGAACTATTTCACGCGGAGCTAGATCTACAAGTGCAAGTTCAAATTGGCGAAACGCGAAGAGCATTTTTCATACAGCAGCATAGCAATTACTTATACAACAGTAAATTAAATTACTTATAACTCTTTTGTTATTTTTTGTTATTTTTAGTTTTCGCCTAATGTAGAGTTGGCTTTAAAAAGTGGTTCATTAACTGGAAATCAGAGAAGTGAGTTCATACGTGACATTTGCACAAATATATCGGCAAATGGAGTATATTACTTAAACAAAATTGAAAGAAACCAAGTAGCTGCAGCCATAGTGAGCAAGTATCCTGTGCTGAAAGATCCAATTGGCAGTGGTTTGGTAAGCAATTTTATTTCCCAATAACATAACCTGTAGTGATATCCTACTACTATATAGCTAATCCGAATAAAACCCTGCCCCTTCAGACGGCACAAATGTTTCATGTATATAGAGGAGATTTTGAAGTTGAGCTGTTCCCTATTACTGGGGAATCCTTACGCGCGCAACGAAGAGTTAAGAGATCAAGACAATAGTTTCACCTTCACGCCCATCGACTCAAATTATCTTAATGTACATATATTCAGTCGAATCGTAGGGACTGGCCAATCGTAGGGGATTGTGACCTTGTGGTTCAGGTTGATGTTAAATGGAGTCGCGACCCTTCTAGCGGGGCTCTATTTGGGATTATCACCCCTATAGGGCATTCAGTCTCTCCTAGTGGGGCTTATAGATCCCCCACAGGAGGAAAGCATAAGGCCTTAATGAGTCTTTTGGGATGTACAACAGTACAGTATGCTAATCCGGAGTACTTCGCCCCCATGACCCATCCTCCCACACAAAGAATTTGCATCAATTGTGTCTGATTTTAGCTCATAGTATGTCTCTCAAGAGCAATTGAATCATTAATAGCGCAATACTTAGCCCTTTATAATATAAGCATTAGCACTATCTTGTCGAATCGTGCTTGTGTACATAGAGATGAATTGAGATGGTCGCAACTGTTACTGGTGTAAGTACTGAATGGAACAAAAAATTAATATAGCAATGTCAATTTATGTAAGGTGGCTCAATCCCTCTGAATAAATCCACCCACATGACTTGGAGAAAGGAAATGTAGAGGGGAAATAGCATATTCTGGATGGGAGAAGTGTTGACTGCATTGAGTCAGTCCTGCTGTGCGTAGCCTGCAGTGCTAATGAAAAATTGTGGTAACGCAAGTAAATATTCTTGCAGCCTATGCTTGTATTACAAATAAATATGGTATGAATATGAGCTTAATTTATCAAAACTCGTAATTATAGATTCGTCACAAATTTTGTTGTATTATCAAAGATGAAGATGCCATGAAAGATATGAAAGACAGATTTTCCAAGTATAAATCTGCTATAGTAGAATTCTGCAAGAAACAAGTTCGGCCAAGTCCGTTTATTAAAAATATGCTGTAGTCCCTCAAGGAAGAAGTTAACAAAGAAACTGCATCTGTGGAAAGTAATCGTCGTAATTTTTTTTTTCACTTTCTGATTATTAATTTACACAAACTGTCACATTCACACACTCCCTCACATTTTCCTATACTCTAGATTTAGAGAAAACGTTTGCCATGATGGTACTCCTACGACTTCTCAAGAAGAAAAATAAAAACTCCGAAAATACACTATCACTGATCGAAATTTTAAATGTAAGTGTGAAAGTTGTATTTCTTATATGTTCTTCCTGCATGTGAATGAAATTTGACATGAAATGAAATACATATATTTAACTTGATGTATAAGGGATTAAGTCGTGTTTCGCTTAGTGGCTCGCTACGATTTTCCCAACGAAATCTATAGAGATGAACACAATAGCACGCATGTATTGTGCTTCAATATTTACGACAACTAAGTTTTAGTCTGAAAATGTGTGCTGTAAATCTTCCCAAACGGGTAAAGCAGCATGTGTTACTTTTTCTTGAACTTTTTTGTAGTCTCAAACAAAGTTTTAGTTTGCTTTTGTTCGGCTTTAGTTATATATCTCAGTTAATGCTTCGCCTCTTGTGCCTGCATGCATGTGCTTCTTCTTATGTCGCACACGTACTTCATTGCAATTCTTGTAAATTATAAATGTAAATACAGGCATTATCACTTTAAAGACACGTAAATGAAAAAAATTGTTTAATGTTTCTTACTGTTCTTACACGTAGGAAGATGATGACTTAAACGAGCATGTGAGGAGAACAACGTATCCCATGCTTATCGGAGTTGGGGATACTCCATTCAAATTAGATGTCCTTCTAATATGCATGGAAGGGGAGAAATTTCTTGATGTAACCACATATGGATCCGACACCGTATTGTTGTGCCTATACTCCCTATACTACGTATTTTCTATTGCGTACCCGTTAGACCACAAAGATTTCTTTAACTTTGTCGACTCTGTCATTGCTGGGTTACAAAGCAACGAGGCGGTAAAGAGAATCACGATTCAGAAATTCACAAAGGAATTAACACCATATCTTTCTGGGTGACATTATGTTGGTTACTTTATTTAATGAGATTGTGTTAAAGTTGGATTTTTTACATATGTTGTTACTCTACTATAAGCAGGAACTGAAATGCAGCTTTTTTGTTGCACTAAAAAAATTTTTAATGTCATATAAGTAGATGTTTGATTGATTACTGTTAAAGGTAAAGTTACTTCTATCATTTAATCGAATACTAACCACCTGTACTCTAAGAGCTTTCTTGTACTCAAATTCAACGCATGGTGGAGGGTAAAGGGTAAATGCATGTTCTTCTGTTAGATGCCAGTGCTGCTTTTCAACAATTCAACAACAGCAATGGCACTTGAGATTTGATGATGAATTGTGTCGTGAAATAGTTTGTCTATTTTTTACTCTGCTTTAAATAACATTTTTCAATTTCGTAGGCTAGTAACACAAGGGTAATTTTTTACCCCTAAAAATAGAGCAAAATATTTTCACACCCTGTTTGGGTGTAATATTTCTACTCCACTTTTTCAGGGTAATTTTTACCCCTTTTATAGTGTATTAAAATTTTACCCCGAAAAACGGGTCATTCTGTGGAAAATTAACTACACCCTTATATATGGGGTAGATTTTACCCCTCAAATTTTACAGTGTAGCCTTATTCTTTAAATCGGAGACATACAATTGAATTGTTTCACCACTCTGTTGCACTCGGGTGTTAAATTTGTGCCGCTCCATTGTTACATTCGCTTGTGGATTACACAATTCTCCAAACTTCATCTTTAAACATTCAAAATCTTCTTCAGATTCGTCCTCGCCATACGTAAATGACTTCTCTCGTTCGATTGCTTCTCCTCCGGCCAAGTTTAGCAAAATGTATGCTTGGGTTTTCTTCTGTTTTGTGCTACAAGCCACCGCAATAAACACATTGTATTCCTGCACAAAATGCCTCCAATTTTCAGCTATATTTCCATCGAATATTAGCAGACCAGGTTTATGAAAATACGATTAATTAATTTCTTAAAGATCCCACACCTGACACCATGTTCTTGACACAGGCTTTACGTAAAAAAAAGTATATACTTCTAAATTGTACAACATGCTTATAGAAGATGCCTCACCTAGTAACGTTAATCATGCATATTAAATTACTTAGTAACATTAATATGTTATCCTACATATTCTACACAGTATGCACTCCAGTGATCGTCATCTTTTGTAAGAAGTTCGCCAATCAACAGTGGCAAAAACAGGCCCAAGCACCACATCTCATTTGCTGTAACATATAAAAGGTGAAGTACATACGCATAAGAGAACATATGGACTGACTTAATTAACCCTCTTGGGCGCGTCCTATGTGTGACTTAATATTAATTTAGTGTGGCTTTTAGAGAACCTTGCATGGCTTGGATGAAATATGACATACAGAGTGCAAATCCAATATTTATAAAACCATGTTTGCATAATTTAGCACTTAACAAGTACGCGCGTAAAAATATCACATCTTGTAGCAAGTCTATTCACAAGCTTGCTAGTCTCAAGTGTTTTGAGAGACGGGACAACTTGTTAACAAGCAGTAACAAACCTAATTGTTGAATCACGAGACTTGTGTAACATTGCTGTTTAAGCAAGTTCGTACAAACAACAATATTGAATATTGCTACAATACTGTTCACATTTGTAGCAATGTTATTATATCATATATCTGTATCATACTTGTCAGAAGTCTGGTAATGCCATCAAACATGTTACAAGTTGGTAACAGCTTGTTCCAAACTTTTTACGACAAATTGGAGCAAGCAATGCGAACAAATCCGATCAAGCTTTTGAAAAGACTTGCCACAACTTCTCTGCAGACTTGTCACAGTTTGTGCGTTTTTACATGTCTATAATGTCTATGTACTGTTATGGTTAGGTTTTTAAAATCCCTAAATTGCCTTTTAAAGTCGCACTTGGTAATTAACAGGAACGTCAGAGGGATCACATTGTTAGGGGGCGAAAACGAGATTTGAGAGGTACTCAAATCAAAGGGTAATTGGGCAAATGGCCCACCGCTCAGGCGTCCCGGGCAATGAATGATTTCAATTCTATTTGGATGCACTACTTAATCATGCAAATCATAGTGTCTGCACCATTTTGATACCTGAGTGTTTGATACACGCTGTAATCGGTTTAGCGACATAAATGATGTAAATCATGTGATTACTTTGCCATTAAATGTCAGCATTGAGACATCAGCATCACAGCATGGCAGCACGTGCCTTTGTAGTTTGTACACTTTGTTTTTTTTGTTTATTTTCATGCATGAAATTCTATATTGTAACACCATTATGTTGGGGATATGAGTTGAAATACTATCATGCATACTTCTGAAATTATAACGTCGCTGGGTATGGAGATGCTGGAATGAAGGACACGCTCAGATGACTTGGTAAGTCTTACCATGTTGTTTGAGACTATTGTCTTCTGAAGTGAGTTTTGTCCTCAAAATTTGCGCAGGTTTGTTCGAGTCATTGTGATACCTGAAATGTTCAAATTTTCATGTTTAAGCTTATTTTTTAAGAGATTTATTATGCCAAATATATCAAAGTTTCAAGTGCCAGGTCATGAATCCCAATATAAAAGGAAACATCAAACATATATTCGCTGACATCAATCGGCAATATAATTTGTTTATGACATAAATGACGGGGTGTCCCAGATTGTTAAATATTATTAAAGTCAGATTTTTAGTCTGAGCCAGATTTACAAAGTTAGTTCACATGGTTAGTTACACTTCGGAGTACACATATCGAGGTGGTTATAAAGCTATGAAATGTATCATCATGAATTCTCCGTTTTATACATAATTATCGTGCGTAATTTTTCGTGTATTTTAGCATGTGTTCCCGCCTTGTAACAAGCCTACACGCAGTATGGAAAACAGAAAACACGTCGACTCGACTATCATCCATTAGAAATATATTATACAAGGTAGGAAAAGTAAAAAATATGTATCAAGCACATATATGCACCAATTGCAAATGTTTTAAGCCCCGCACAGACGAGCAAGTTTTCCTTGACAAGTTTTTTGACACGTTCACTTGCTTGTGTGTACGACGAACAAGTTTTCCTTGACAAGTTTTCCGTGACAAGTTTTATTTGTTCGTGTGTACGTAAAAAAATTTTTCTTGGCAAGTTTTACGAGTCCGCATTACTGAAGTACGTAAACAACTCCGAGGATACTTCATTTATATTACGTGAAGACAGTTGTTAGACAAAGCACAGAGAGACAAACGTTTTGTTGGCCAAGGCCTTTTGTGTTTTGTTGACACAAATTTCACATGATTAAAATGCCGTTTTTGACAAGAAAACAACGAAATCTTGCGTGTGGTGTGGGTATAAGCCTTCTGATGCAGTACGAACACAGCAAACGTCATATAGGGCGAAGATGGTGGGTTAGGCCTTGGGCAACTGCAGATCGCCGTCATGCTTAAGGTCTGTCAAACAACTTGATACCAGAGTTAAAAGAAAATGACCAACAAAGCTTTCAAAACTTTTTTCGGTGAGTATTTGTTATATGCAATAAACACACCTGATAGTTCGTCAATTCATTAAATATTTAAGCCTACTTCTGACGTGCTTGAACTCAAATTGTTTATTTATATTTTAATATGAGATTACTAAAAAGTTGTGTTTCCCATATTTTATTATTGCTACATTATATTGGTTAGTTTTGTGCTTTGTCATCTTTTTGTTGTGCTTTTAACTACGTTTGGCAATTAGTTAGTTTAGGTTCCTGCATAAATGTATCTTTTCCCCGAGCCGGCGCGAAGCGCCGTGCGAGGGTACTAATTCCGCTGGGAGATTTATTACACCCGGGTATTGTGACAGAACATAGCGGAATCCAAAGTTGCTCAAATTCTATGTCGTGGACCGTGGACCGTGGACGTTCAATGGTCATGGTACTTGTGCGCATGCGCGAAATGTAAGCGAGTAAAGTACTGGTAATTAGTAACTCGCTGATTGGCTAAGATGAACAGTTTGGATTAAAACTAAAACGTTAGAGATTTAACTGTCTTTAAAAAACTTTTTTTAAAAAGACATTTCGTATCAATTCAACTCTGCTGAATACAGCATTTTTAAAAAAGAAAAAAACAAAACACTCTTAACAAACGAGAAAATTTTCATTTGGAAGATGGCGAATAGGGTAAGTGAGAAGCTAAAAGATGGGAAAAAAGATGCAGGTAATGATGATGAAAGGCTGGCAAGAAGAAGGATAAACAACCGAGCCCTGTTGGATGCAGAAACGCCAGAGGAAAAGCAGTGTCGGTTAGAAAAGCAAAGGGCTGCGTACAAGAGAAGTATTGAGGTAAGTACAAGCGATGAAAGAGGAAAACAGAAAGAAAAAAGACGACAAAAATCTCATCAGGAAACCCCGAAACAAAAGGAATGTCGTTTAGCGAAACGCAGGGCCGCTTATAAACGCAGGACCGAAGCAAATACTAGCGAAGAAATTGAGACGAAAAGAGGAAAAGAACGGCAACATTTACAACAACAAACGCCAGAGCAAAGAGAAAGTCGTTTGGCAAAACGACGAGATGCCTATAAACGGAGTAGTGAAGCAAGTACAAGCGAGGAAATTGAGATGCAAAGAGGGAAAGAACGGCAACTTTTACAACAACAAACGCCAGAGCAAAGAGAAAGTCCTTTGGCAAAGCGTAGGGCTGCTTATAAACGGAGAAAGGAAGCAAGTACAAGTGAAGCAAGTGAGATGCTAAGGAAAGAAAAAAGAGCAAACGCAAGAGAGAGAAGGCAACGTGAAAGTGTCCAAAAACGAGCAGAAAGACTTGAAAATATGAGGAAACATGCGAAAAAATCATACGAGACAAGGTCGAAACCTCAGGAGGTACAGTCAGAAAACAATCGGGTAAGAATGTGTGACGAAGAAAGTACAAATGCTGTAAGTAGCTGTAGTTCAGACCAATATTTGCCTGAAGGTGGTTGGCAAAATGTTGACAACCCCTTGCATGAGCAGGAGTTTGTTCAGAATGAAATGCACAGTTTTCATTTAGATCAAGAGCATTTAGAGCATCGGCAGTGTACAATTTGTAAAGAGGCCTGGCCAACAAGGCAAAACTTGGCAGCAGATCCCTTTGTTTGTTACCGGTGCAAAAGAGACAAGAAGTCCCCAAAGAATTTCAGTGCTGGCAATGACATGGACCCAGGTATTGTTCCTGAGCAATTGAGAGGTTTGACACAGGTAGAGGAAATGCTGATTTCAAGGGTTTGCCCCATCATGCAAGTCTACAGAAAACATGGTGGGCAAAGGGGCTATAAAGGCCATGTACTAAACTTACCACAGGATATTCAAAGTTTCTTGAATAGGTTGCCTGCACAAGTAGCTGACTTGCCTGTTATGATTGTGCGTAGACAGGGTGCTGATGAAACACATAAAGATTTTACAGTTCGTCGACACAGAGTGCTGGAAGCTATTTTGTGGTTGAAAACAAACAATCCATTTTTCAAAGACATTGAGATTGACAGGGATGTTATCCAAAGCCTACCAGAGAATGGTATCCCTAAAGAGCTAAGGTATGTTATTGATGACAATGAACTTTCAGTTCATGTTGAAAATGAGGGCCCCCCGCAAGAACCTGTAATGAGTGCTAATGCGACAGTTGAAGAATTAGTTTTAGGAAATGGCAGTACATCATTTATTCCTATGCGTCAAAGACAAAGAAAGGATGGTGCAGCTATCCAAGATGCAGTAAATGAGGTTGACCCTTTGGACTGGCCATCTACAGAAGGTAATGCTGTTAATGAATTTAAAACAGATGGTTTGGCAAGCATGGCATTTCCAACACTATTTCCATATGGGAGAAGTGACCCAACAAACAGAGTCAGGCAACATGAGGTAAGTTTGGCAGAGGCATTCAAACACCTAATGAAGTTTGCAGAGAGGCTACCAAATGGTAAGTTTGAATGGAGGTTTGCCTCTCATCCTCGGTTCCCATACTGGGCACTGAATATGAAGCAGAGACATCAGTTGTTGTCACAAGCTAACTGTAACGATATATGACGTCAGTATAGACGTCATGTGACTTGGACGAGGGGGTGTGCTCGCTATATTTATTTTATCAACAGTTTTGTAAATACATGAAAATATACGTGGAGTTTTTCTGAGTATATTTGAGTCTACTTGTCGGTATCGTTACATGGTGTCAGGTGTGGGATATCCTACACCAACGAGGCGTTTCACAAAACAACAAAAATCACTATAAAACAAGGAAAAGGACGTACAAGTGATTGTGCAATGTCAGACGGGGAAGCATCCGCCGCCATTTATGTTCCGCCTTCAAATATACCTCCACCAAAACCGCTTGTATTTGATGACAACATTGCAATCAGTTGGAAGACTTGGAAAAAGGCTTGGAAGCGTTTTGAGATCGCCACGGGAGTTTATAAGCAAGATGATGTAGTTCGCGTGTCAACTTTGTTAAGTATAATAGGCGAAGATGGCGCCAAAACATTCGACACATTTACGTGGGGAGAAGACGAAAGCGAAGACAATATAGCCCATGTTTTGAAGAAATTTGATGAGCATTGCGAGCCCAGAATTCAAGTTATTTACGAACGATATCGTTTCAATAATAGAAGGCAAGAACAAGGTGAAAATATATCCACCTATTTGACAGAGTTACGAACAATAGCACGAAATTGTGATCACGAGTCAATTACACCCGATGAGATATTACGAGACAGATTAGTTTTGGGTATCAGAGATGACAAAGTCCGCGAACGATTATTACGCACAGACGGGTTGACACTAAAGAAAGCTGTCGAAATAATCAAAGCGGCAGAACAAACACAGCAACAAGTTAAACAAATAACCAGCGAGTTATTAGTAAACACAATTAATAGTCAAGGAAATAGTCATAATACAAAATCACCAATGCAAAATACTCATGATGGGCGGGGCAGAGGCAAAATCAGAGGCGGCACCTATCAACAGAATAGCTGTGGCAACTGTGGAAGATATCACGGGAGACGAGCTTGCCCTGCATTTGGAAAAAAATGCCATAATTGTGACAAGCTTAACCATTTTAAAAAAATGTGTCGCGGGAAAACTGCGTTTTTTCTCCAAGAGGATTCTGATTCCGGCTCAGAGGATCCATACATTATTAGCTCAGTTTCAAAGAATCCAAAGAAGAAGGCAAAAGTAGCAGTGACCAAACTATTCATTAACAAACAAAGGAAAGAGAATATAGTAAAGATACAGATAGACACAGGAGCCCAGTGTAACATTCTTCCGGTTGAGACTTATGTGAAGGTTACAGGGGACACTGAGTTAAAGTTACTAAAACCGTGCCAGAAGGAAATAGTGTCATACACTGGAGAGCGGCGCAACATAACGGGAAAAATCACCCTTCCGGTATGGCGCGCAAGTCATAAACAACATATTAAGTTTAACATCATTGATGGCGATTATCGACCAATTTTGTCCCTTGACACTAGCATAGCTCTTGGGATTGTGAACCTTCGACATTGTGACATTTTTTCTCTGGGTATTCAAACCCCAAAAGACCTTTGCAATGAATACGAGGATTTGTTTGATGGCTCATTGGGGAAAATACCAGATACACACAAGATTGTAACGGATAGCACCGTACAGCCCGCAGTTCATGCCCCTCGAAGAGTACCCGTAGCTTTACGTCCACGAATAAAATCAGAATTGGATAAGCTGGTTGAGCGTGAGGTGATCGTTCCAGTGTCTAAACCAACACAATGGGTATCAAGTATGTTGGCTGTCGTGAAACCAAATAAAATCCGGATCTGCATCGATCCACGTGATCTCAATCGCGCAATATGCCGTGAGCATTATCAGCTGCCCACCGTTGAGGAGGTGACTACCCGCCTAACAGGAGCCAAGAAATTCACAGTGTGTGATGCAAAAGATGGATTTCATCAAATAGAACTCGATGAAAACTCGAGTCTCCTGACCACGTTCAACACCCCATTTGGAAGGTATCGGTGGACTCGACTACCATTTGGCATTTCAAGCGCTCCTGAGGTTTGGCAGCGTCGAATGCATGAGTTCGTAGAAGGATTAGAAGGGGTTGAAGTGATTGCAGATGACTTTCTCATTGCTGGTTTCGGAAACACAGACGAAGAAGTTAACGCGAGCCTACAAAAGAACGAGCGGGCATTTTTCGAAAAGTGTCGTAAATGGAATTTGAAGTTGAATAAGAGCAAGCTAAAACGAGGACAATCGTCAGTAGCATTTATGGGTCATCTACTCACCCCCGAAGGGTTAAAGCCAGATCCTGCCAAAGTTGAAGCCATTCTTGAAATGCCCTCTCCAACCGATGTCAAGGCAGTAAAGAGATTTTTGGGGATGGTCAACTATCTCGCCAAATTCTTACCACTACTATCGGACATGACTCAACCACTCCGTAAGCTCGAGGACAAGGATGTTGAATGGTGTTGGCTAGAACAACACGAACAAGCATTCAAAACAGTTAAGGACTTCCTCGCAAAGGCCCCTGTACTAGCTTACTACGACATCAATAAAGAAGTTACAATACAATGCGATGCAAGTGAGACCGGACTTGGTGCCGTGCTGTTGCAAGAAGATCAGCCAATCGCATATGCTTCAAGGGCTCTCACTGACACGGAAACTAGGTATGCCCAAATTGAAAAGGAACTACTCGCGATTGTTTGGGCCACTAATAAGTTTGATCAATATATCCTAGGCCGCGAGGTTGTTCATATAGAATCTGACCATCAACCATTGAAAGCAGTTTTCGCCAAACCCATCCACAAATCACCCAAGAGACTACAAAGAATGCTTATGGCTTTGCAGAATTATACACTAGATATACGTTACAAGAAAGGAGCACTAATGTGGATCTCAGACACCTTAAGCCGAGCATATCGATGTACGACCGAATCAGCCCAACATGATATAAGCGAAGTGCGTGCTCTAGAAGAAGTTGAGGTGTCTATAGCCCCGAATCGGTTAAAACAGTTTGAAAAATGTACAGCAGCAGATCCAACAATGCAACAACTGATTACCGCCATCAACAGAGGATGGCCACTAAACAGAAAACAATGCCCACAAGTAATAACACCATTCTACAACAATCGTGGCGAACTCATTGAAGATAAGGGACTGGTTTTTCTTGGGGAAAGACTTGTCGTACCGGCATCTCTAAGAAAAGAAATGCTTCAACAAATTCATAAATCTCATATCGGGATTGAGGGTTGTCTTCGACGAGCTAGGGAAGTATTATACTGGCCAAGGATGAATGCGGAGGTAAAGGATTATGTCTCAAAATGCTCAATATGCCAAGCAAATCAGCCGGAACAGTGCCGCGAACCACTCCAGTCCTACGAAGTACCTCGCCGGCCATGGTCAATGGTCGCAGAAGATCTATTTCAATTGGGACAGCAGAATTTCCTCATCATCGTTGATTACTGGAGTGGATTCTTTGAAGTTCAAGAGTTGACAAGGATGACATCGAAAGCCGTCGTTACAGCATCAAAAGTCCAATTCGCTAGACACGGAATCCCGGATACATTAATCTCCGACAATGGCCCACAATTTGCGTCAACAGAATTTGCCCAGTTTACAGCAGAATGGCAAATTGAGCATAGAACATCGAGCCCACATTATCCTCAATCTAATGGGCGCGCTGAAAACGCTGTTAAAACCTGTAAATCCCTACTAAAGAAGGCGAAAGCCAGCGGGGAAGACCCTCTATTAGCACTGTTGGACTGGAGGAATACCCCAACTGAGAATGTAGGAACCTCACCAGCGCAAAGACTAATGGGTAGACGAACTCGTACGTTGCTTCCAACACGTCAGAGCCTTCTCAGACCATACGAGCAAGATAGGGTAAAGAAGAAAATAGAGAGCTCCAAAGCAAAACAAGCAAGCTTCTATAACCAGAAGTGTCAACCCCTACAACCTTTACAAAGTGGCGACGCCGTAAGGATGAAACTTCCGGGAGATGATCATTGGTCGCTTGGTACCTGCATACGTTCGCTCGGGAATCGATCGTTCGAAGTCGAGATTTGTGGAAGACGCTATCGCCGCAATCGTCGTCACTTACGTGTAACTAAAGAGATCGCGCCGGTTATCAGAACGGATGATTTGCAAAACGAACCGACTGATCATTTTACCGATACGGAATCTGTCCCCAGTACGCCCTCTGCGGAACAAGATACCCAAGTTACTCCCATAAATCATGATAAGGAGAACCAGAACCTGCCAAGCAGCTCGGGTAGAGACGAAAGTCGGATGTCTGTTGCACCTAATACTGATCAAGAAGCAACGATTCTCCGTCGATCTACGCGAGAAAGACGTCCGCCAGAGTGGCATAAAGATTACCAGAAGCACTAAGATCTACAGCCTTTATTTTGTTTAGAAAATTTTAAAAAAAAAACCAAACAAACAAACTCAACAGCAAAACATTTTAATGTTGTTTATATAGAACAGTATCAAACAATTTGTTTATATTAAGGGGAAGATGTAACGATATATGACGTCAGTATAGACGTCATGTGACTTGGACGAGGGGGTGTGCTCGCTATATTTATTTTATCAACAGTTTTGTAAATACATGAAAATATACGTGGAGTTTTTCTGAGTATATTTGAGTCTACTTGTCGGTATCGTTACACTAACATTTACTTGCGGCAACATCCAGCGGATGCAAACATGACTATGGAGGAGCTGAAGACAATGGTGAACTCGATGAGTGCAAATCAAATGGTAAATCGTTTGCAACGATATGTTTCAAAAATTCAAGGAACAAATCAGTATTGGTATCAGCGACTGCAAGAACTATTAGCCCTGATTGAACAAAAAGGTTGCCCTACCTTTTTTTTTACTTTTAGTGCAGCTGATAGCCATTGGCCAGACTTGCAAAGACTGTTGCAAAGTAATGAAGGTGCATCAAGAACAGAAAGAGCACAAGCAGTGATAGACAATCCACACCTGACGGATTGGTTCTTCATGCAAAGGCTACAGGAGTTTATCAAACATTGGCTTCAAGGAGTCTTGGATGCTGAATGGTTTTGGTATAGGTTTGAATATCAGGCCAGAGGTAGTATACATGCTCATGGATGTGCTAAATTAAAGAATGATCCAGATATTCGGTTATTACGTAAACGTGCATGTAAAGCAGTGCTTGAGAAAGAGAAAGAAAATGAAATGTCCCCTGACGATTTTGAATTCTCTTGCCAGGATATTGTCAGAGAGGGTCAAGATGCGGAGAGAAAGCTAATTAGGTAAGTTTAAATCATCAAGTATTAATGGTATGTTTAAATTACACTCACCATGCATATAGATTGCAAAGATTGTGTCCAATGTGTGCTATGTATACAGTTAGCATCAGTGGTTAGCATACTATACAAATGCTGCAATGTTGCAAATGTCTAAAAATAAAACTTCCACATACATTCACAAAACAAAACAAAATTCCGTATATTTTCTTCAGGAATTGGTAATTCCTATTGTTAAGGAATTGGGAGTGTAAACAGCAAATATGAAAAAATATACAAATTAGGTATTAACCAATTTGTTACTTTTTATCCCTTTTAAAGTTATGTTGACTGGCTTGTGACCACAGTTAATGATGATCTGCCTGATGAGAACTGGACAGTACCAGATCCACACCCTTCTGCTGTGAAAGCCACATCAGTTGATAATCATGATGCTGATTATCACAGGTTAGTAAATTCAGTAGAGAGGCACACCAGATGCAGTCCAGCGTATTGCCTGAAAAAGAAGAGGGTTGACCTGCCTGCAGAGTGCAGATTTGGGTTCCCAAAACCATTACAAGAGGAAACTGCGCTGATTTATGAGGTACGAGGTAAGAAAAATAAATCTGTACACTCAGAGTTGCAAACCAAGAGAAATGATGAGAGGCTGAATTCACACAACAGGGTCATGCTTGAGAATTGGCGGGCCAATGTGGATTTACAGGTAATTGTGGATGAAAAGGCATGTGCAAGATATATGGCCAAGTATGCAGCAAAAGGGGAACCACGATCAAAATCGGCTTCTGATATACTGAAGTTGTCTGTGTCTTCATTACAGAATGATGACCAAGTGTCTTCTGCAATCAAGAAAGCAATGATCCAAGTTGCTGGTGATCGAGACATGGCTGCTCAGGAGACTGCCCATATGTTACTCAGTTTGCCTTTGGTAGGCTGTACGTATAGTTTTGTTACTGTTTCTTTAGAAAACAGTAGAAAGGTGATCCTTGATGCAGAAAATCCACAAGAGGAAGTACTTCAGAATTCTGTTCTTCAAGATTATGGAGAGCGGACAAAAGTGGAGAGTAGGTATAGGGGTTATCTCAGTTGAATTTGATGCAGTATGCATCTCAGTTCACAAGAGTCAGAGGTGAGTTGACAAAACGAGTGAATCCTTATATTGTCAGGACATTTCCAAAGGTTACAGCCAATCCTGGCAGCCCTACCTTTGGAAAATACTGCAAGTATCAACTCATTAAGTTTAAACCATGGGAAGATAAGTCATCAAATGCATGGGACAATATGGAGGAAACTGATGATATGTTTATTAACACATATGCTTCATTTCTTCAGACAGATTTTGCTAGAGACAATGTATTTGGGTATTCTATTGAAACAGAGATGGTCCATGCTGCACAGACAGATGACATATGGAACTGATGAAAGTAGTGATGAAAGCGATGACGAACAGGATCAACCTAATGAGGAAGAGCAAATTGAGGATTGGATGTTGTTATGTAGACTCAACCAACATTATGAGGATGCAGGAAATCAAATGGCAAATAACGAAGCAGTGGATTGGTTCGAAGCAGCAAGAGTGTGCCTGGGGATTTGTTGAGAGAATCTCCTGGATGGATTTCTAAACAGAGAAGGGATGCAGAGGAGCAAGGTATGCAGTATCAACAGGTGACCAACAAGTGGTGGTTGACCCAGGGACCTTGAATGACAAACAGCGACTGGCATTTGACATTATCACTGCATCCATGGCTAATGATGAATGTGAACCACTACATATGATTGTAAGTGGTACTGCTGGCACAGGTAAGACATATTTAATTAGTGCCCTAAAGCAAGTATTGCAAGACCAATGTATTGTCACAGCAACCACTGGAATTGCTGCATTCAGTATTGGTGGTCAAACTTTGCATTTCGCTGCTCAACTTCCGATTCAGGAATACAGAGAATTACAGGGTGATTCCTTACAGAGATTGCAGCTCAGATTGGAAGGTAAGAGGTTTCTCATTATTAATGAAATGTCAATGATTGGACATAAGATGCTTTCATGGCTTGACAACAGACTACGTGCAGGTACAGGAAAAGAGGATGTCCCATTTGGTGGCATGTCGATTATCCTAATGGGGGATTTCGGCCAGTTACCTGCTGTAGGCGATAGGCCAATGTACATTGCAGGTAATGGATCTGTAATCAGTGACCATGGTCACAGTATGTATTTAACATTTGATTATGTAGTCATTTTAGAGCAGGTCATGCGACAGATTGGTGAAGACCCAGAAGTAGTTGCATTCAGGGCGCTATTGATGAGAATGAGAGATGGACAAGTTACCGAGATGGACTGGAGACTATTAATACAGCACTCCAGACCTAACGTTTCAATGGATCAATTTAGTGATGCTATTCGGCTGTACTTTGATAAAAAAAGTGTCGCTGAATATAATTATGAAAGTTGCTAGAGATTGGACAACCATTGGTCAAAATTCAAGCAAGGCATTCCGGTTGGGGTGCAAGTGCGGCAACCTCTGATGAAGCTGATGGTTTGGAAGCTGTCCTCTTTTTGTCAACCAAAGCAGAAGTGATGCTGACATGTAACCTTTGGGCAGAAGTCAGTCTTTGCAATGGCTCTTTTGGAACTGTTGAGCAATTTTGGTTTGCAGAGAATATGGGTCCACCAAATCTACCGATTGCAGTACTGGTTCATTTTCCGGCATATTCTGGCCCTGCATTTCTACAAGAATGTTCAAAGTGTATACCTGTGCCTCCAAGACTGTTTGAGTGGATGGCGGATGGAAAGTATTTGTCAAGACAACAATTGCCCTTGCGGCTGAGGTATGCAATGACGATACACAAGTCCCAAGGACAGACACTAACCAAGGCTGTTGTTGATTTAGGTAAAGGGGAGAGAGTTGCTGGCTGCACGTTTGTGGCAACATCCAGGGTAAGATCAATTCATGATATTGTGTTTGAACCTATGACATTTGATCGTCTGAAAGTCATTGGTAGGAATAAAAATTTAAAGAAGCGACAAGAAGCGGAACGACGACTTCGTGTGCTTGCAGAAAAGACTGAGCAGAGGCATAAGTATTGAAAATCAGGTGGATGGATTGTGCTGTAAGTTTGTGTTGCTACATATATATTGTTCAATGATACTGGGCACCAATGTGCTTTCGAGGAAAGACTTGCCTGTTACTAGACACAATTTTGGAAATGAATTTGCTAAAAAATTGTTACAGACATTTCCTCTATTGTGTTTTTGAGGAGGGCAATTTATCATGTAAACATGTGTCATTGCCTGTTACTAGACATAATCTCACGTATTATGTTTTTGAGGGTGGCTGTTGACATGTACAGATATTTACATTATTAAAGTTTATTCGTTTTACTAAAAAAACATTAGAACATCAATCAGGTAAGGTAAGATACAATATAAACAATCAACCGTTTCACTGTTCAAAACTCTTTACTTTATAATTCGTGCGTGTAGGCGTTTACGCGATTTACCTGGTGACTGAAAAAGAGTACACGCAAAATCCACGTATAGCATAAATTTCAAAAAGCGCGCGAAAATATCGTCCTGTTCTGTGTCACTGTTTGGACTGCGGTAAGTCATATTCATAATAAAAAACTTTATAAAATATTGAACATTTCGAAGTTCGCCCAATAAATTATACTACACTTCTCGCTTGTTGACATTTTCATTTACAAATTTGAGGAGAAACATTTTTGGAAGAAACTGCAAAAACTTTTTTTAAAGCATTTATAAATTTGTCGATTTTTGCAACGCTGATGGCTGATGCGCTTTATCTTTAGGAAATAATGAAAATATTATATTTTTTCTTATATTTTAGATTAAAAGAAGTTTTGAAAAAAATCTAAAACATGTAAGTTTTTTTATATTACAATAGATATATTTTTTCAAAACTAATATTTGTATTTATGATTTTTGAGCTTGCCTCGAGTACGCTATATGGTGCTGTTGTTTTACATACTTTTTTTGCTCAATATATTTTTTATGTTGATGGCATATTTATATATACTCTAAAGATCTAAAGAGACGAAGAAGTAAGATGCAAAATTATTTCAACAAAGCACTTTTTTCATGATGTTGGTAGTGCAATTATTGTATTAATATGTACATCTACTTTACCAACTACTTTAGTGGAGAATAATGAGGATGAACTCATACTTGGTATGTATATAGGCACATATTTATATATCTTTCACTCTGAATGTACAAATTAGCAACTGATTAAAATGTCGTTGATCATTTCCAATGTTCAAAAATCTAATTTAACAATTATTTGTTGGATTTTAGACATTGATATTGATAATGATGATGGTAAATATGATTAAAAAACTATTTGAAATATTATTTTTGTCACAGTTAGTTAATTTGTATGTCTTTTCACATAGCACTAAAAGGATAACACATGCAAATTTTCTTTCACTATAGAAATACTTGAAGCAGTCCCTGACCTGGCCGGCCAGGGGCCAGATGAGCAACCCAGTAAGTTTCATGATTTATGTGACTTATTGATGCATACTTTCCCTGCACAACTGAAATACTTTCATTTAATCTAGTGAATCCTCCACCTCAAGAAAGGCCTGGTATGCTTATTGAATATGCACAAAAATGATATGTTCTTTGAAATTTTGTATATACTGCCTATATTGTTTACCATTTATAAATGTATAGTGAAGCAATTGCATGATGATATATATTGAAATGAACTAACTTATATTTTCAATTCTCAAGCCTTGCAAGTTAATGCAAATTTTGATGGTAATATCAGCTACTTTGTTCAATATTATTTAGTTTATGTATTAATTAGTGATGATGATGCATGGTCAAGTTTTTTGTCAACAATTTAAAACTCTAAAATTAAAAAGGTTGCCTCCTATCATTACATGGATTTATGCAATATGTCAACCAAATTTGTTTTATTTTTTTATTTTAGATAATGACCCACGCCCTGGGCGGTTTCGGGGGGCAGGCAGAGGTACTGTATGATTCATTATATCCACAACAATTGTTTCCAGTTTTTGTCATTGGATGCTACTCAAAAAATATCGCATTATGAGGATGCTCAATATGACATTTTGTCTTTTTAGTGTTACATGGACAAGTTAGAGGTTAGTAAAGTTCAATTGACAATGGTCATGCACCTCAAGAAAGGCCTGGTATGCTGATTGAATATGCACAAAATAATATGTTCTTTGAAATTTTGTATATACTGCCTATATTGTTTAACATTTTATGATTAGAAAGGTATAGTAGAGCAATTGCATCTTGATATATATTGAAATGAACTAACTTATATTTTTAACTCTCAAGCCTTGCAAGTTAATGCAAACCTTGACAGTATATATGTATCAGCTACTTTGTTCTATATTACTAATTTTATGTATTAAGTGATGATGATGCATGTTCAAGTTTTTTGTCATCAATTTAAAACTCTAAAATTAAAAAGGTTGCCTCCTATCATTACATGGATTTATGCAATATGTCAACCAAGTTTGTTTTATTTATTTATTTTAGATAATGACCCACGCCCTGGGCGGTTCGGGGGAAGAGGCAGAGGTACTGTATGATTCATTATATCCACAACAATTGTTTCCGGTTTTTCCCATTGATGCTACTCAACAAATTTGCATTGTCAGGATGCTCAATATCATATTTTGTCTTTTTAGTGTTGCATGGACAAATGAGAGGTTAGTAAAGTTTAATTGATAATGGTCATGCAGTTAACTCAAGATTTTTGGTAGCCTGCAAACCAATTATTTCTTGATATCATTTCTTGATATTAGGGCGGTGTTACAAATGTGGCCTTCGTGGCCACCGAGCCGCGACATGCGACGCACGTATGTATACAGTACCTTATGATTTGTCACGTAATGTATAGTCAGTTGTTACGTCACTGGTTCACAAACAATATAATCATGGCTTCAGGGCTATTCTTAGATAGCAGATGGTAGTATAGACGCTGCCCATCGCAATATATGACAATAATGTTTTAGGCTATTTCTTTCTCCAACTGGTGACCCGAGTGATTATTCTGCAGTTCTATCACCAATTCACAGTTAACTCAAAGCTATATAATAACATTTTTTATTTATAGGGGCTGTTTGTTGGTTATGTGGCCGAAGAGGGCACACGAAAGTCGTGTGTCCGCAGCGACAGGGGCCACAAAAAACTGGGGCAATAAAACCCACCATGCAGTTTACAAACTGCACGTTTGAGAAGTTCAATGCTTGATTTGCTTGAACTTCTCAAACGTGCAGATTAGGCTACGTTGACATACAGTTTAATTGAAATCTCCACGTTGAACATCTTGCCCGGTATACAAATGTTTAATAAGATTTAAAAAAACAATGAGCTATCAGTACATTAAAGACGAGACAATATTGTTTTCAACTAGCTGCTCATAAATCACTGTATGTCAACGTAGCCTCGTGTTGTTCTCACGTTTTATTAGTCCCGTTTACACTAGACTCAATTTATTAATGGCACGGCACGGCTAAAATGAGTGCGTATTTCATCTGTGCTCGACCTTTGCTTTCGTAGCCTGAACACTAATAGGGAGCTTTAGCAGTGACTACGAGTACGAACGACTACGACTACGAGATTCGTCATTCTTGCGCGTTGTTTGCTTACGCCATCAGCCAAAACTCATAGTCGTTGGGCTTTTGAGTACGAAATTTATCAAAAAACTCGTACTCAAAAGCCCAACGACTACGAGTTTTGGCTGATGGCTTAAGCAAACAACGCGCGAGAATGACGAATCTCGTACTCGTAGTCGTACTCGTAGTCACTGCTAAAGCTCCCTATTAAAATTGGGCACGGGTACCAATTTTAGCCGTGCCGTGCCGATAAATTGACTGTAATGTAAACGGGGCTATTGTTATTGATTAAATTTTTAAATTGTTTTAAATTAATATGTAAATTGTTATTTTTATTATTCTGTAAATTTGGTGAATTTGTAACATAGTTTGTATTTATATATTTTTTAATTAAATTTATTTTTCACCGATTTTTGGAAATTATGTTATCGCATTAAGAACCGGCGAGGGGTTACTGCATGCATGTATTTCTAGTTAGTAATTGAATAATTTTGTAAATTGAGTGCCTTTTGATATGACTTGTTTTGCTGTCCAGTAAAGTTTACAATAACAATGATAAAAGTAAATTACAATTTTGGCAGTTATGGAAATATGGCCCCTGCATGTGCCATGATTTTCTGAAGTGTTTCTGAGGTATATAGTACATTGGATTGAGTAAAAGTTTTTTTATTGCAGAATGCAACCAATAACCTTTGATGAAATTCTGGTAAAGATAAAGCCACTTATTCAGAGACAAAACACTAACATGAGGGATGCAATTTCTGCTCATGAAAAATTATCCCTCACTCTTCGGTTCTTGGCTGCAGGGGCATCATACAGAGACTTGGCATACTCTTTCCGCATTCCTGCCTCCACTATCTCACAAATAGTCCCAGAAGTATGCAGAGCTTTGTACGAATGTCTGTGTGTTCCATCTTCCAGGGAACAGTGGCTCAAAATTGCTAAAGAATTTGAAGAAAAGTGGCAATTCCCCCACTGTGTGGGAGCCATTGATGGAAAGCATGTTAACATCCGTGCTCCCCCAAATACGGGTTCAGACTATTTTAATTATAAGAACCATTTTAGTATTGTTTTATTGGGTGTAGCTGATGCAAATGCACAATTTATAGCATTTCAGTTAGGTGATGCTGGAAGCCAATCAGATGGTGGGATTTTTAAGCATGGTAGCCTAAGCTCATTATGTAAATCAGAGCTATTTCCCCAACCAAGTTGTTTACCAGGAACAAGTTTGGCAGTCCCATACTATTTAATAGGCGATGAAGCTTTTGCTCTTGATGTAAACTTGCAAAAACCTTACCCTCATCGTAGTGCAATGGGCGATGAAAAAGTTTATAATTATCGCCTTTCCCATGCTCGACGTATAATCGAGAATGCTTTTGGTATCATGTGTTCCAGGTTTAGAGTGTTACTTTGCACATTGGAACTTGATGTTCCAAATGCAATGCAAGTTGTTTGTGCATGTGTCACGCTGCACAATTTTCTCTCTATGAAAAAAGATAAAGTTTATTCCCCATCTGGTTTTATGGATATAGATGATGGGTCAGGAAACACCACCCCTGGGTCATGGAGAAGTCTAATTAATGATTCTCCACTAAGTAATTTGGCAAGAACACCACGCGAACGATCCTCCACCCTACAAGCTCGACAGGTGCGCGATACATTAAAGGAATATTTCTTTAATGAAGGGGCTATTGACTTTCAATGGAAAATGACTGAATAATTTCAAATCATTTATAAGATGTATACCTTAAATTGAAAATTAATGTTATTGAATCATTCTTAATACAATATTTGTACAACAATAAAATTATGTAATTATTAACAACAAAATATATATTTTAAGTGAAATTATTTTATAATGTATTGAGTGTAACTTAATTGAGTGTACAGAATATTTATAAATTATACAAAAACCACAACTAACACAGTGTTGTAACTTATCTACTTCAACAATCCGTGGTGGATCCATCCCTGAATTTTAGGGTGTGCACCAGGGTGACTTAAGCAGGCGATTGAGTGCTGAAAGTGCGAGCCACCTAGCAGGATCTGGGGGCATGCCCCACCTAATTTTGCATTCCTCCTGTAGAGATTAAGGAGGGCATGCACCCCCAGTAAATCCACCACTGCATACAATAACAAAAACAACTTTTTCAAACTGTTTCAACATTAAAACCTAGTGTCAGTAATCTCTATAGTGAATACTCTGCAATGGTGGATAATTGAACATTTGTGACATTTCACTCCCTTGACCATTCATTTGGCCATATTGCATGGACTGGGGAGCAAAAGGAGGGGTTACAGGGGTTGGCTCTGATATCTGGAAAAGTGCTTGTTGGACAGCAAACTTGGCCTTGCGCTGCAAATGCAAATTCCCAAGGGAGCGGATTGAACTGGCAACATCTTTACCGAATATTTCCCATTCATCTTGTAGCTCAGTGGTTGCACCTTTAGCTAATTCATTTAGGGCATTTGCTGCAGTTTCCATCCATGAGGAGGTACGCTTTTTCTTTGTTGGATGTTGGACATCTGAAGAGGCTGGTACAATTGTTTGTTGAGGTTAGTTTTCTTTTGAAACTTTATCATCATCAACATCATCATCTTCACCATCCAAATCATTCAAACGACTGGGAGCGGATACGTTTGAAACTGTAGCTCTCTTAGACAATACAACATCCTCCAAAAATTTGCACAGTTCATAAAACTTCCACTTTGGAGCATAAACATCATTTGTACCACTGCCCGTGCCTTGGCTCTTCTTAACCTCCGCACTTCCTCTCTAAAAGACGTTTGCAAACTTTGTATTTTACCTTTCAATTGAAAATTTTAAAATTAGACGCAAAGCACCCAACTTGGCAAACATATGTATAGTCAGAACAATATATAGTCAGAACATCTAATTTGTATTGCTTTTCAGTTTTCCTCATTAATTTACAAAATAAAATTATATAATACCTTTTAAAGCGGCTAAGTTGACAGCAGGACAATTATCTTTCAAAAGTTGAAGCAGTTCATCATATTCACGTTTCTTTTTGTTTTTGTCCTTATATTCTGTGATACCCGTGTTCCACAAACTTTCTCTGGATTGTAGGGCTTCCAATAAAATAAAGACAGCAGAATCCGTCCAGGAAACTGCCATAATAATTCTTAAAGGACCGAATTTCAACAAAAAAAAAAATTATGAAACTTCAAAAAGCCGCTCGAATATATTGATGCGCAGTAGCCTACTGCGCATTTCCTTGTCAAGTTTTCCTTGACGGCTGTACACACGAACATTTTTCCTTGTTGAAAAGCTGGCATGACTAGCTTTTGAACAAGGCTCCTTGTGAAGGAAAAATTGTCAATTTTCGTGCGTACACACGGGCAAATAAAACTTGTCAAGGAAAACTTGCTTGTGTGTGCGGGGCTTTAATAATGTTCAGCTTTGCGTATTCCTTTCTTGAATATAAGAGACAGACATTTAATATGAGACCACACAGAAATTTTGATGTTATAAACTAATGTAACAAAATTAAGCAACAATAGTTACACTATGGTGTGCTTGAGACTCGATTTTAGAACATTCGTTGAACTCTCTTCAATTTATGTACATAATTTGCCAAGTTCTCAACTTGAATTTCATTGTAAATTCAACATATTTTGTTTGGACAAAGTCATGCATAAATTTGTATTTACTGACTGTTTAATGACTAATAATAACAATTGTGTATTTTGTTATTTGTATATTAACTAAGTGTCCAAATTTTGTTTGTGTCATCACAACTACTTAACCCTTTTAAGTCATGACTGTAAAGAAGTTGTAAGCCACCACTTAGAGCTCAATCAGAAAACTTCCAAGACACCCTTAGACACATTTTGATAAAATTACCATGATCTGTGGAAATCATGCATAATTATAAAACCAATATTATATTTGTTTTACCTACCCATAATCAAAGGAAGTTTTTCTTTTATTAAGTTCATCCAAGGTGAAAGTTTTCTGCTTCAGAATGCAGAACTTCAGTAGCTCTTTTGTATGATATTGAAGCACTCCTTCTAGGACACCATGCATGGCATCGGCAGGTAGTCCACCAACTACATGGTAATACTTTGAGTTGTTCAAAGGAGACCTCCTATTTAAGCCATATGCAGTACTGAAATAATCAGCACAAGTAAGATGTCTGCAGTGAACATCATAGCCATCCCTTGTTCTTAATGTGAATTCTGATTCATGAAACTACAAATTTAGGTATTAAAGATATATTGAGCACTATTTTGTTAATAATTTGCTTATACGCAGTTTACACGGTATAAAACAAAATTTTGCTTCATAAGTTTGGTTTTCATGCTGGTTTAATTTTTGGGAGGTTTATTCAACCCACCACAATTGTTTTGGTTGTGAATAAAGGGTGAAGGGTGTTTCAGTTATAAAAAAGTTAAATGAACTATTTGCCAATTTCAGTGGATGTCTACATTAATTAAACTTTACCTTAGTTTGAATTTTTCTGCAAGTCCCATGCACTCTCTACATGTCCGATGGGCTTGAGATCCTTCCTTAAACCCCCCCCCCCCCAATAGTTGAGATCCAAGGTTATCTCCTGAGGCATATGCAATAGTTCCCCTGAAGATGCTCTTTTCACCGTGTACTTCAAATTCAAAACCAGTATCCTAAATGAATTTTGAGATAAAATAAGCTTAAATTATATCATTATGCATCAGTATACAGGGTGTATCAAAAAAAATGTCCCAAATGTAAAATTTCAGTTTTTCTGGATATTTTGCAGAATTTGGCAATTTTTTGTGTTCCTAGAGATATTTAAGACTTATCTGGCATACCTAGGCCAAGTTTGGTTTTTCATTAACAAAATTATGTTACCGGGGGGGTGGTTCCTTTCCACTGATATTGAGAGGGCTTGCGCGCGAAAATGTGAAGCTGAAATTGAGATATTATTTAGCTGTCTAAAAGTAGGAAAGCTTTTTAATAAACTGTCAAAGTTTCAGGAAAAATAATGCAAACTGGGAGCAACGCGCAACCCCTAAAAGTGACAAATATTTCATTGCGCGCAGTGGATTAAATGCATCGTTGATTTTAGCGTGACCGATCTCATGCAAGGCTGGGCAAATGAATAAATTAAAGCGAGAAACTGAACAAGAGGACGAAGCGATTTAATAACAAGATTTTTATTCTTGATGTTAATCCTCAACATTTCCACCATTTCTTTCTAAGCAAACTGCAGCTCGTCTGAGCATCGTAAACACTGAACGGCGAACCACATTTGTCTGTCCTGCCTCAAATTATCCATTTCGTTCGAAATTCTTTCTTGCAAATCGCCTATACGCTACCACCGGCAAATCTAGGCAAATGGACAGACAAATGGTTCGCTGTTCAGTGTTTAGTATGCTCAGACAAGCCGCAGTTTGCTTAGAATGAAATGGTGGACATGCTGAGGATTAACATCACAAATAAATCGCTTTGTTTTTGTGTTCAGTTTCTCGCTTTAATTTATTCATTTGCCCACCTTGTATGAGATCGGTCACGCTAAAATCAACGATGCATTTAATCCACTGCGCGCAATGAAATATTTGTCACCTTTAGGCGTCGCGTGTTGCTCCCAGTTTGCATTATTTTTCCTGAAACTTTGACAGTTTATTAAAAAGCTTTCCTACTTTTAGACATCTAAATAATATCTCAATTTCAGCTTCACATTTTTGCGCGCAAGCCCTCGCAATATCAGTGGAAAGGAACCACCCCCCCGGTAACATAATTTTGTTAATGAAAAACCAAACTTGGCCTAGGTATACCAGATAAGTCTTAACTATCTCTAGGAACAGAAAAATTTGCCAAATTCTGCAAAATATCCTGAAAAACGGAATTTTTACATTTGGGACATTTTTTTATACACCCTGTATATACTTGTCAAACTTCATTATAATTGCAGGTTCCCAGAAGCATATATGCTACCTCCTCAAGTTGTTTAATGTCCTTCATGATGAGTTCAAGGATGACATCAATGCCATATTTCACTGTTGATGATGGCTATGAGTTGTATAGCACTCAGACTAGATTGTTTCTCTGGTGAAATGTTCCCAAGGTTGTAATAGAAATTGCCTGAATTATTATAAAGGTAAATACATTGTGTAAATATCTTGTGGAAATGTACATATTGTTCAATTTATGCATTATGTTTAAAGCCATCAATATCCCAAATTTTATGTCCACAAATTTTATGAGTGCACAAAATATTCTGTTAATTTAGACAAGCTTACCAATTTTATGAGTGTTTGCTTGGGATCCAAGGGGGTTGCAAACTTCCAGCTCATCAAAAAATAGGAATATTTGAAGAGCATGTCTATGATCAAAATAAATGTCTCAGTTCAAGTAGACTACATTTCTGAAGTTTGAGACTGATATGCATGCTGTGCCTGAAAGGTTGTGTAGGAAATGTACATGTTTTAAATTCTTCACCATCACAGTAGTCCTGCAGTAAGCCATCATTACGGTTGTGTGGGTTGTCAATCTAAATATTTATTTTATAATGTTTGCATGGCATCAAATTGGAAATCAACAAATTGATAAACAAATTTAAACCTCTTCAACAACAGCATAATTTGTTAAGAGCTATTGAATGCTCTTTAGAATTGGGACATAATATGCCTTGTCCTCTTTCTCAACATCTACAAGTTTGTTTCTTTTTCTGATTTTCTGGTGGTAGCGACCCATGACAACCTTTTCAGGCTCCTGTTTCATAATGTTAAGGATAGGCATTTTAAAACCATCTTAAATGTTTTTCATCCAGAAAAGTGCCATGGAAACAATATGTTAAGGAAAGAGAAAAATGGGGTTAAAATCAATCTGGTATTTTGGGCACATTTTTAGCTACAGATCTAACGTACAAAGGTATTTGGTGTCAGAGATATGAGGCATATTTGATAATACCACACTTACCACCATTCCTAAATTTTTTTTGTAGTATTGTAGCTGAGAGTTTTCGTTCTGGCACTCCTCAAATGGTCTTCGGATGCTGCTGGATTCGTCAGGGATATCTTCAAGCTGCAAACCAGCATTCTTCAGACATTCTTGTACCCTGGAGTACAAAACTTCAACACTATTTTGAACCACCTGGGTGGTACTACAAACCATCGAATCCACGACTGTCTGAGGAACCTTTGCTTCGTCTTTGATCTTAAGGAGCCTGAGGACATTTGAACGCCTACACTGGGCCACCTCAAGTTCAAAATTAAAGTCGTCGTTATCATTGCCATCTCCGCCATTGTTATTGTCCTCATCATCTCCAGGATGGTTGGGTTGTTCATCCTACTGTACCCTAACTCTTTCCCTCTCAAGGATAGCGGAATGCTTCTGAGTGAAGTGCCTTTTCAATGTGAGGAAATTTTTTTATGTCCTTGGACATCCATCGATTCTGCATAGAACATGGAAACTGCGGTCGTTTTGGTGAACACGTCCAAGATGTGATATCAAACCACAAAGAATTTCTGATGTATGCTGGACACACAAGAAGTTACAACGGTAGACCATGTTTGAACTTTGGCTTGAACTGTTTGAGTGTTTGCCTGGACCACAGCACAGAGGAGCCACAACACAGTGACCACTGTGATCTTGACCTTAATCTGGTAAGTTGAGCTTGACGTCATAAGTTGAACTTGACCTTACACAATTCCCTATGGCTGTGTTACACGGGTTCCTGATGACTACATTCTATAATACTTCAGCTCATCAAACGTGGTTAAAAACACTTTTATTTCTTTTTATACAGGAAAATCTCGCCGAAAGAGAATCTCTTTTTATTCTATGTTATATTCTCTTACATGTGCTTTTCTATGCCCGCAATACTAGGGTGCGCTCACCTATTTCTATACTTTGTGTAACTCATATTAAATTACTCATCTTACACTCTCCCCTGTTCAAATAAATGCCACCTTGGCATTTCTACAATCTTTAAAGATCTAATGTTACAAATCAGTTCCTAATACATTCAACTCTTGTACTGTGACATTTGTTCCACCCAATGGAACAATGTTTGGGTTGATCAGGCTGCTGTCACTCCACTCTTTTCACTACCGTCCAACTGATTTAACATAATGTAATATCTTGGAAGATAACTACTGATTAGATTGTCCAAATCTTCCGGTGATGTTCTTAACCAAGTTTTTCTGTGTTTTTTTTCTTTTTTTCAATAATAAACATGAATCTCTAATAGAATGTCGTTTTAATACCATGGCATGGGGAAAACTGGGTAATGGTAGTTTCGAGGTAAGGGGTTTTGGAAGGGTAAGGGGTCTTGGTAGGGTATTGGGAATTGGTAAGGTTGTACTTCGGGTTGATGGTACGGGAATTGTGGTTCAACTGGCGTAATAACTGCTCCACAAAAATAGCATGCTGATTGTCCTGGCGCATAGTACCCAAGGTGTTGTGGAACTTGTCTGTTTCTTGGCGGAAGGTGGCGACTGTTCTCTGGTGGTGTTGCTGGTGTGTTATCAGGTTCAGGTACTTCCCTTGGTTCTACCTCTTGTGGCTCTTCCACTTCTATCAGTTCCCTCTTGAGCCACGTCATCCCCAATAGAATAATGATCTGCTGTGTCATGGTTTTCCTCTGTATTTTCTGACTGTGGCTTCTCCACTCGCTCTTCGTTGTTCATGCCATCTTCGATTTCTGATCGTTCTTCGGCTGACTGACTTGCTGTCTGAGTAATCGTTGGTTGACTTTGGACTTGAAGGGACACCGACGGGAATTCATCTTCGTCTTCCACTGGGATGATGTCGACCGATGTCTCCTCTCTTCGTGATTGTTGCTGGGCACGTTGTTTCTGCGGTTCTGGTTTAAACGATTCACAGGATAAAAAGTCACATGGGAGCAACATGTTGCTGATGCAATGTGCGAGGTTTCTTCTTCTTCGTCTCCAATACGACATCGTACAACGGGCTATCTGGGCCTTTTCTTGATTGAACAATGTGTACCTCTTCCTCCCAAAACGATCGCAACTTTCCTGAACCTCCTCTTGGTGTCAGGTTACGAACGAGAACCCGGTCTCCAGGTTGTAGGGCTGTTGATCTGACTTTTGTCATAGTGCTGTTTACTCCGGGTTGAATTTATCCCTGTTCTGTCCAAAGCTATAGCATATGCCTCATTCATAGCAGTTTTCCACTTGGTGACGTATTGCAAGTAGTCGGTCATTCCAACTTCGTTGTTAAGATTGAATGCACGATCAATGGGTAGTCGTGGAGAACGTCCAAATAGAGGGAAGAAAGGGGAATAACCCGTGGTTTCGTGCGAGTACAATTGTACGCATGTACGAGTTTGGCAACATGGTCCTTCCAGTGAGTCTTGTGCGTCTCAGACAGTGTTCGAAGCATTCCGAGTAAGGTGCGATTCATTCGTTCGACTTGACCATTGCCTTGTGGGTGGTAGGGCGTGGTGTGTGAGTGACTCACGCCAGACAACTTCTCCAAATGCTTGAACAAGTTGTTGTCGAATTCCTTACCCTGGTCGTGATGGAGCTTCTCGGGGAATCCGAAACGTGGTATGAAGTCATTGAATATCTTCTCAGCAGCCGTAGTGCCTGACTTGTTTCTGGTAGGGTAGGCTTGGGCATATTTCGTAAAATGATCGACGACAACCAATATATATTCGTAGCCTCCTGAACTATGCACAAGGTGGACGTAGTCAATGGCAATCAACTGGAAGGGAGAAGATGTGGGTATGGGGTGGAGGGGTTCACGGGTGGGAAGTACTGGTCGTTTGTCCTTCAAGCAATGGCAAACCTGATGGATAAAGTGTTCGATGTCTCGCCTCATATATGGCCAGTAGACGCGTTCTCTCGCTAGTGCTAGAACTCGCTCGACTCCGAGGTGGCCCATATCTTTGTGTAGTTCCTTGAGCACTTGACGCCGCAAATTCTGTGGGCAAACCACTTGTGACCGGTGGTACAGGATACCAGAGTTAGGATCTAGATGCAGTTTTGGCAATTCGAACAGAAACCGTCTCACCTCGGGGTTCTCACGTTGTCGGTCTCTGGGAGATGGGGTTTGTCGAGATTGAATTACTTCTTTTACACGCTTGATGCTGTGATCTTTGTCTTGTTCCCCTGCTATTTCTACAATTTTTGGTTACAACTCGGGTTGAGAAAAGCACCATCGTCATCTAACATTCGTTCTCTGGTCGTGAACGAAGTCAGCCAAATCGCTTCACCACTACCCAGGGCACGAATGGACATGATAGATGCATGAAGTTCTTCCTGCGATACTCTCCCAGTGCATGACGACATATATTCTTCGAAATGTCCGGGAAATCTGGATAGGCTGTCTGCGTCTGTGTTACTTGACCAGGACGATATTTGATATCAAAATTGAAGTCTGAGAGCTCACCGACCCATCGCAGCCCTGTGGCATTAAGCTTGGCTGTTGTGAGGATGTAGGTGAGGGGGTTATTGTCGGTGAACACTGTGAATTTCGGACAGTAGTACACGTAATCACGAAACTGTTCGGTTATAGCCCATTTTAATGCCAGAAATTCAAGTTTTCCTGAATGGAGATGGTAGTTCTTTTCTGCCCGGGTGAGTGTTCTAGACGCGTATGCGATGACTCTCAACCCCCCTGATTGTTTCTGACACAGCACCCAGCCCGTCTTGCGAGGCAGCTGTGTGTATAATGAAAGGGTCGCTATATCGTGGATACGCCAGAATAGGCGGAGACGTTATCCTTTCAATGAGAATTCCCAAGGCGTTTTCATGCTCGTCTTTCCACTGTATTGGTGCTTTAGATGGTAGTTGACCATTGGTGTCCTTGTTGCTTTTGTTTTTGCTTTTCGACAGCAGATCATAAAGTGGTTTTGCAATCTTCGAAAAATTCTGAATTGCCCGCCGGTAGACGCCGAGTAAGCCCATTATCTTGCGAACTGCCCCAACAGTTTTTGGCGTAACTCCCTTAAGCTTTTGAACAGCTTCGGTCGCTTTGGAGTCCATTTGGTATCCATCTGCCGATACTATTCGTCCTAGGAATGACACCTCGTTCTTGAACAAATTACACTTCTTTGGCTTTAGCTTTACACCGTAACTTTTAAGCCGCTGAAGGACTTGTCCCATGTTTTGTACATGTTCGGTAAATGTTTTCGAGAAAACGATAACATCGTCCAAGTATGGGATACAAATATTATCTCTGAGGTCCCCCAAACAGTTCTCCATAAACTTCTGGAAGTTTGCAGGCGCATTTGTTAAACCAAATGGGATTCGGATCCATTCATATAACTCCCAGGGGGTTATGAAGGCTGTCAGAGGTTGGCTATCTCTGTCCATGAACCCTTGGTGATATGCCTTCCCCTGGTCAAGCACACTAAACCACTGATTCCCCCCCAGATTGTCCAAGGTCTCTTGGATATGCGGTATTGGATGGCGATCCGGAATGGGTTTTTTACGCAGACAACGCTGCTAGAAAACGCCGACTTCGATGCCCGAACCAACTGAGGATTGCATTGTTGCCATCTCCGCTTGGATAGCTTTTAGAGCAGCTAACACTCTTCCCTCCTCTCTCTTATCTTTGGCTTTCTCATTGGCCACCTCCAAGGTAGATACACTTGCTGGTTTTCGTCTTCCCGAGAAATTGAATTTATTTATTCTCTCGGTTTCTGCAGACATCACTTCATTCATCGCTTCGATGAGATCTTCATCTGCTACACCAGGATTCTTGAGGGTAGGTCTCATCTTCGCACGAATGGTCTTATCGATAAGACCAGTCTCCAGTGCATGTAGAAACAATCCTTGAACTGAGCTCTCATCATAGGTTATGGTGTTATCAGTCTCCTTTGAGGCAAAAATAATCTTCTGGCAGATGGTGAGGGCTCTGATAAGGAAGGATTGGGGGTCTTCTTTTGGGTCCTGCGTAATATTAGCTAGGATTTAATAGAGCTCAGTCGCACTCTTTTCATGGAAATCAAAGCGAATTATTTTTCTGAGCTTGGGCAAGGTCAGTTTAGAGACACTTTCCAGATAACTTCGCAGAGGGAGACCAGGCTGTACCCCCCCGGATCACTGCATTAACAATTTCGGGTTCCGAGTATTGCTTTCTTAGACCAGGTTCAATTTGGGATATCAACGACTGATACCCCAACTTATCCTTCTGACCGGGCTCACCGATTACCCCTTGTATTTTAAAATCACGGTGTAAAAGACTCGTCTCCAGGCTTGTGCCAGGTATTTTGTAAACATTCTCGGCTTGACTAGAACTTTTCTTTGCAGCCCCAGTTTCCTTTGTAGACTTCTTTTGTTGACTCCCCAATTTAGACTTGAGCACTTGTTGTTTGCTTAAGAGTTTGTCAATTTCTTCCTGCAATTCTAGAACTTGGATTTCTTCCTCGGATTTCTTGCTACTGCCTGGCTCTTCTGGGGATTCCTTCTGGCTTTCTAACTCGCCACTTTTTTGTTCCAGGGCGGGTGGACCAAGAAACACTTTAATGCTGTTAAGATAGTCCACAATCTCAGCTTTATCGCTTAAGCTGGCGACTTACTCTTCGATATCTTGCCGTATAAGCCTTTAGAATCACGAACCTACTCTTATTCTTAGTACTGGCTTCGTTAATCTTCATGTCAGTTGCTAACTTTAACACATCTTCTATTTGTAGAGTAAACATCTCTGACTCTAGTTCGATCATCTTTTCCTCGACCTCTGAGTCAGCCATTTCGCTTTAAAATGTATTATTGCAGTACTTATAACTTACACAATTCAAACAAACATAACAATGTACCTTTCGAATGCAAAGTTCCAGCTGTATGAACAGTAAATCCGTTTAAATCTCAATGTATTCTGTCTCCAAGTACACCACTCATATTACGTTTCGCGTTCCTGCTTTATCATCGGTTTGTTTTGACGAATTTCACTGTGAAAATTTCCCGCATGAGCCCCCAAAATGTTACACGGGTTCCTGATGACTACATTCTATAATACTTCAGCTCACTTCAGTGTAGTGGACTGGGGCAAAAGCTAGACAATGGCGGAATGTGTATGACAAATTTGACAATTTATGTATAGGTATAGGGAAAAAACAGGCAAAATGTCGCACAAAGACAAGTATGCGTTATACAACATTCAAGGAATCATCTGTCATGATTTTATCAATCGGTCAAGTAAATTTTCACTCACCGCATTCCATTAAAAGTATATTAATAATAGTCTTAATACAACACTGATACTGATTGAAACAGTGAAAAGTACCCACGTCATAAAATTGGAATTCATATACTTAGAATCACCGTAAAACATAGATTACGAAAGTAGTAATCACATTTGAAATTGAGTTTGTCTTCGCGGAGATAATCAAATAAGGTGCTCAGTGGAACTGCTTGACTAGAACGATAATTGGGGGGGGGGGGTGAATATTCATATATTCAGTTCTGCCCGACGGATTTCTATTGTAAGCTACTGCAATTACAAAAGAAATCCGTAGGTCAGAACAGGATATATGAATATTCACCCCCCCAATTTTTGTTCCAGCTACGCCACTGGAAGCGCTAAAGTTAGAAAATTTCAAATTTTAACGGCAAAAGTTTTTGAAGTCAGCGAAGTTGGGAAACTGGTAACTAATACGTCACAATAGGAACTTGCATATTGCACCTTCAGATGAATAATATATATGAGTACAAGAGAAGTGATTTTATGCCAGATTAAAATCGATAATTAAATGTGGCAGAAATATGTCTATCAGGTTTAGCTATTGAGAAGCTAACAAAGCAATGAAAACGATTAGAATTGTTTTTCTGTCAATGCAATATCAAGAGATAACAAAAATTACGACCATAAACACGAGTCAATGTCAATACTCAGTCTTCTCAGGCAGTAAAAACACTTCGGACTATATACATTAACGAACCAGATGCCGATGATACTAGCTGAAAAGCTATCGCGAAAACGAACAATCGTACAAAGATCATTGCACATACAGTTCACCCTAACACACTTTACTGTTCTCTATATAAGTACATATGTTATATTTAATAATACCATTTTGATTCAGGTCTTCTGTGCTCTGTGGCGTGTGAGTGCCGGTATTTGTACAATGTGTTTGTATGTGTAATTAAATGACGCATGCCTGTGTGATTCTCTGGTTTATTTTCATTGCATATTTGCATTTCATTGCAAGTCAAAGTAAGCTAGAGTATGCAGTCTTTATCTGTCTTTACTAAAATGCGCGCTTTTGTTCACAGTGGCCACTTTGTTTTGTTTGGTTTAATGTTATCTAAATACAAGTTGCATCAAACTGCATACTACGGATAAAGCTATTCGAAAAGGCCTTTTTTGGGAGTTACACCAAAACGAGACTACTTTCTTCTACCGAAATTTAGTTGGGGGTGTTTGAAGTGACATATACACTTATATATAATGCTATACTTCTAGTTGGACACAGTTGACATTCTTCAGGACACAAGCGACGAGCTTCTAAAAGCTTGCAACATAACAGGAGGCCAGATCGTGTTAATTAAAAAAGCGTTACGTGCGTTGGCATTGGTAACACCATCGAGTCACAACCAGTGGAGTTTCAGGCTGAAGACAGAGGAGTGATGTTGTCATTCAAATGGTAAGCGACTTCTCCGAGATGCAGCAGATAACCATCCATGCTGAAGTAATGCCGGAGATACCGAAGATTCTAACAACAACCAATGGAAATTCGCAGCTAACCAGTGACACTTTTCCCCCTGTCACCTTCACAATGGAAGACTTTACGCCAGACAATAAGTGGCTTTCTTCCTTCGAGTTACCAAAGAAGGTATACAAATTACTATTACGTACAATTCATACAAATCAGATCATTTCCACAGAAAATGCGGATATTGTGTCCTGGATAATGCAGCTATATGGGTCAAAATTATTTGTTGAATTCTTAAGAACATACTTGCATGGCATGAAAATCCAAGGCAATAGTATTCTAATTAGACACTTTAACGATAAAACACTTTGGTCACATGCCAGTATGGTCACAATTTTAAGAAATAGCCCCAAAATGGCGAAATATTCGCCATGGCGAGAAGTCTAATTATGTTATTTTGAAAAATGATCCGCTACAGCCACACAATGGTATATATATTAAGAAAATTTAATTTACTCGTTAGAAGCATTACACGATGATATAAAAAACTGATATCATTTCATATCTCATATCTACGTATTGTGAGTCCGACTTCACCTGATTCAACATTTTGTTTAATATTACTTTAGTTTTCTCCTGGGGTAGCCGAAGCATTGGAAAGTAAAAATTTAACAGGTTCAATTCGGACGAGTTCAATCGTGATATATGTGACCTAATAAAAGCCCACACTATGTTCCCGAAGAAGCATGAAAGGGAATACGTCGCATTTAAAATTACAACAACCTACTCTTTTCTTGCTGACAAGATTGGTTGTGGAACGGTAGGTTCAGTAATACTTTCCTTTTTGCGTCATAGAGGAAGCATACTCGATCTATATCTGGCGAAAAAAGTAAACACCTATACCCAAATTTTAAATTCCTCATTGATTCTCCTACCAACGCATGATTGACTAAATAATGCTACAGCTTTAAACATTCTTAACAATCGTTCGCAATGTTTATATATATAGGTATCTTGGAAACAATCGATCAAAAATCGATTCAAGAATAGAAGGCGGCTTATTCGCAAGAGTATGGTACCAGGGTCAACTTCCTCAGAATCTCTCCCTAGAAGTGTGCCTAGTAAGAAAAAAAAAGGATATTGTGGTTGATTATGATGCGGAAAATGAAGAAATGATACAGGACCACGCAAACTAACTGAAAAAAGAAATGGCAAAATCCCGCAATAGAAACATGGCCCTAATAAGAGAGTTGATGGACGCCAGCTACCAGTCGAGAAGACAGACCGTCCTAAAAAGTCCAACAACTTTAACAGTGTTGTTGGAACAATATCCTGCTTAAAGGATGGTATCCGAGGTGTGTAAAGTTTTAGGACTTCCATGCATGTATGGATACTCCAATGCAATGGTATTTCCTAAAGATATTCCCTGCAATTAATTACTGAAGCATTTAAAAAACATATTTTCTAGCTTCACCAATTCAGTCTTCGAAAGTTGATAACTTCTTTTGGACTTCTGTCTAGCGTTCCTCGCAGCTTGCAACTTCGACTAATACATTCTATATGCAACGTCATACCTGCTTAAAATAATCATACTTCATTGATCTAGATAAAAGCAGAATTTGAAAAGGTGGAAGAATCTGGGGTATGCAGGAAGATGGCAGCAGCCTATAAAACAAGTTAGTAAACAATGTCATCAGCCTTGCCTACTCCAAGAAATCATGCAAAAAAGTACTGTCAACCATTAACAGAAAGGAGCAGCTCATAAGAGAAGAGCAAGAGAAAAAGTCTGGTAAGTCTGGTGCTCAGATCTTCGGACAAATTTTCGCTGCCGCGCGTTTTAATTTTGACTTATACATGCACTCACATAAAATTTTAAACCATGCATGCAATTAAATGATAGAATCCGCAACCCTTAATAATTTCCATGGGCTCCAATCTTTTGTTATTGATTGAAAGCGAACATGTATGAATACTAAGTGGGTTGCAGTTTTTTATATACACCCTGTAGCTATATATATACATATATAGTCAGAGCCGTAGCTAGACCGCTTAATTGGGGAATGTATACTGATTTATATACTAATGTTTAAATACCACAGGAACTATTATAGCGTGCAAAGAATTGGTCATGCATAAGACAAATATAAGAATATACACCCTCAAATTAACTTTGAGCTACGCCTCTGTAAAGGGTTGGGTTCTGAGGGTGATTTAGTGTATTTTTGATGACATAAAATTAATTACATAACATTAACTTGGAAAGTTTTAACCTTTACGTGCGTACATGTGCGCCATTAGAAAAATTTTTAAGTAGAAAGCAGGCGCAGCTTTAAGCAGAAGGCCTAAAAATTTTACGCCACATCGAATATAATGTCGAGATGACCTAGGCCTAGGTCAAACGTTGCATTTTAGTCGCGTCAAATTAATGCAATTCAAACAATATATACATGAGATGGCAATGTTGATGAGATGCTATTGTTTGAATTGCATTAACTCTATGTGACCCAATACGATGTATATCCTAGGCTTTATTATCTATCGATATCAATCATCCCCACTGCATGGTTTTAAATTATGAAAGTAATCAGCACCCAAAGTTCACATCATTCCAATACTGCCAATGTAATAAGTAAAACTGCGAAGTTTGGTGTTGAGATATTATAAAATAAGGATATGACAGCCATGCAAAGTTTGCACATTTTATATATTTTGTATGGCAGGAAGTGATTAACTTTGCATTGCTGTCATATCCTTATTTTAAAAGATTTCAACACCAAACGTCGCAGTTTTACTCATTTTGACGTACTCTTTCCAACTGTGACAATAATTTTTTTTTCGTCCCTTAACTTAAATTTGCACAATCACTAAATTTGTCTATCCGGGATCCATTGCACTATTTTTCGACAGCCAAAGAATTTTGTGCACCAGTGACCTTAGCTCAGACAAAGAGAATCCCAGATTGTAAGGACAAGTGTGCATGCCACAAATCTGGGGTTCCCTTTCTCGCCGCTGGTGCGCAAAATGATTTATCTGTCTTAGAGTAACACAATGGATCCCGGATTCTTAGGAGCTAGTGCAAATTAACCAGGCATGCATGGCCCCACTTAGCCAAAATTCTATAAAGCATGAAATGAATTTGAGGATTGAAATAGGTCTTCGTTAATTTAATCTCGGCTTTAGAAGCTGAGTAATGTAAATTACTGTTTAGTTCCGGGCCTTTTTATTAATTTAACCTAAACACAGTCTTCATTCATTGTCAAGAAGTGGATTTTCATGCAAGTATTTGAAATTGCAAATTGATATATAGATTTGTAATATTGTGAGTAATACTGTATTTTAAATTTTTTACCCTCAGATATTGAAGAGGATGGCTCTGTGATGCTATTGCAAGCCATGCTGAAAGAGAAAATGACAATTGAAGAATCAGTAATTAAAATTTGCTCGGTATGGTTTTAATTTCATTTATAGTTTAATCTGATAAAGATTTGAGGAATAGTTGCACATCAAATAATGCTATATTAAAATGTTATGTACTCAAGTGATTCCATCTTTTGAGCAAATAAACAAAGAAATTTAAACCTAAACATTCCCTACTTTGTTCTATAGAATTTATTATGTATTAATGTCCTGATTTTCTATCTTTTTTTCATTTGCATAAGAAGATGAATCAATTGACAATGCGATTACAGATTCTGTTTCCCCTATGCTGATTGGTGCTGGAGATAATGGGTCAATAACACCCTTGTACTTGGCAGCCGAAGGGAAAAAATTACAAAGATTCCTAACACCAACCTCATTAATGGCTTGGTAATCCTCATTGCATCATATTATGCATTTAATATCAGCTACCCTGGAAAAAAGAGGAATTTCTTTGCCTTTGTTGAAGCCAAACTTCTGGGAAATAATGAGGATGCCAAAAGAAGGGTAAGCATCAACAAATTCCTAAAGGAAATGGAAAACATTTAATGAGACATTTAGACAATATATATAATATAGAGTATATTGCTAGCCACTCTTTGTCTAATGTTAAAAGAAATACCAGTATTGTTTTATGAACAATCCAATTATCCATTGTTAGATGGCCAGCAAGATAACAATTTAGACACATTACAAACATGTTAATTTATATACATGTATTCATTATTCTGACAGTTAGTTAATATCAGAATATATATATATATATATATATATATATATATATATATATATAATATATATATATATATATATATATATATATATGTATGTATGTATGTACGTATGTACGTATATATATGTATATATATATATATATGTATATATATATGTATATATATATATGTATATATATATGTATATATATATATGTATATATATGTATATATATATATATATGTATATATATATATGTATATATATATATATATATATATATTTATATATATATGTATATATATTTATATATATATGTATATATATATGTATATATATATGTATATATATATGTATATATATATGTATATATATATATATGTATATATATATATGTATATATATATATGTATATATATATATATATGTATATATATATATGTGTGTATATATATATATGTATATATATATATATGTATATATATATATGTATATATATGTATATATATATATTTATATATATATGTATATATATATGTATATATATATGTATATATATATATGTATTAATATATGTATATATATATATGTATATATATATATGTATATATATATATGTATATATATATATATATGTATATATATATATGTGTGTATATATATATATGTATATATATATATATGTATATATATATATGTATATATATGTATATTATATATATATATATGTATATATATATGTATATATATATGTATATATATATATGTATATATATATATATGTATATATATATGTATATATATATGTATATATATATGTATATATATATATGTATATATATATATGTATATATATATATATATATGTATATATATGTATATATATGTATATATATATATATGTATATATATATATATATGTATATATATATATATATATGTATATATATATATGTATATATATATATATGTATATATATATATATATATGTATATATATATATATAAACGCAGAAGGATAAACATCAGTACGTCTGAGGAACCTGGTGAGGATACTGAGATGCAGCAAGTTGAACAGCATTCAGGTCCTGAATCGTCAGACACTATTGATTCTGACTTTGAACCACCTTCACTTATGGTCCCACTGCGGTTTGAACAGCTCACCAGGGAGTGTGATGTTAAGTTTTATACAGGGATCCCTTCAACTGAAGCATTCCATTGCATATTTGAACATCTGTCTCCAAAAGCATTGCATATGCAATACTGGAGAGGTACGCAACAGACACAGAGGGAATCTAGACCAGTATCTCCATTTGAAGAATATGCTGCCTCAGTGGGTGTTGAAAGTAGACGTCGTCCACCAAGAAAGCTTAAATTGGAGGAAGAGTTTTTATTGACATTAATGAAACTTAGACTTGCTCTGATGAACCTGGATTTGGCATTTAGGTTTAAAATTTCAGATGGTTCTGTCAGCAGTATATTTATTACTTGGATAAAGTTGATGTCAAAAGAGCTGGCAGTACTGATTATTTGGCCTACCCGTGCTCAAATAAAGGAAAATCTCCCAAAGTGTTTCAAAGCACTTTATCCAAAGATGAGATGTATCATCGATTGCTTTGAGTGCTTTACCAACACACCTAGTTAGATTTAGCAGCAACTATGTGGAGTGAATATAAGCACCACTATACCTACAAGGTTTTAGTCGCTATCACTCCTAATGGTGCCATTTTGTATGTGTCCCCAGCATATGGTGGCAGAGCAACTGATGTTTTCATTGTTCGTGATTCTGGATTTCTCAACCTTGTTGAGCCTTTTGATGAGATTATGGCAGACAAGAGGGTTTAAGATCAGGGAAGAACTAATGATGCATATGGCTACATTATGTATCCCACCTAGCAAAGTCCATGCAGATGTTACCATCCGATGTTAGAAAAACATCTAATATTGCTAATGTCAGGATTTATGTGGAGCAGGTTATAGGTAGGATGAAAGTTTTTCATATTCTCAAAAATGAACTACCAATTTCACTGGTCCCACTTGCTGATGATATTGTTTGTGTTTGTGGTGCTTTATGCAACCTTCTGCCTCCATTGTGTGTGTGATACATTGACAAAATCATTTATGCTGTGATCAGCAGTAGATTTAATCATAACTACCTAAAATTAAATTGCCAAATTTTTTTTGTTTGGAACACTTTTATTATAATAATCACATTAGAACAACTACCCAAAAAGTAACATAATTATTTCAATAATATAAATATTTGATATTATTTACATCCATGTAAGGTAAGAATAAATATTGAAAGTTAAAAATGTCTATAATTATTATTTGTTCTTGTCTCCAATTAAATTATACCAAAATACCAATACCATTTGTGCAATATCCAACCGACTCAAAAGTTTCAACTTGAAGTTATTCACATGTGACACACTGTTTTCATAATTAGTTTAACCAACACATTTGCCATTGCAGTTGATGAACTTTAATGTCCTGTCATTCCAAAGACATTGATAATAAATTTTGAGGTATCTGTTCCATAAAAGCCAATGTCTGTATTCCATAAAAGCCAATGTCTGTATTCCATAAAAGCCAATGTTTATCATTGAGCATCACTTTCCTAACATCCAATGACCTTTTTATACTTTGGTAACTAACAGAGCAGACTGTCAATGATTTCTGTTAAGGTATTTCCCATTCATATCCCAACTCCATTTGTTAAGTTTTTCATAACAAAGATCAGTGAATATCCTTGTCATCTGCATAAAAGAAATAATGACATTTCTTGCTGAACTTTATCTTAAGCTCCATAACCAATTTTCCATTGCATCATCATAGAAGAGAACTACCATGTTCTTCTGCAAGCATCGTGGTTGAGCATGTGAACATTTCTCAAGTTGAAATATGATGACGGATTTCAATGCAACATTTTGTATTAGGTAAAATTTTAATTTAATAACTTTGCCAATGTAATAACAATAAATTGACACGGGAGCCGCAACAGCTAGTTGCCAATTACCGCGGACCGAATAATTACTTAACACAACAACAAAGCACAACATAACAAACATATAACAAAGAAACAAAGTTAATATAACATCAGACCAAGAGTGGATAAGATCGAGTAAATATGAATAAATATGAAAACTGATCACCTCGATCAGTCAATTTATAAAAACTGAATGAAATAGAAATTCACGTCAAATATATATATAGGTTAATAGACCTTATCAACTCTCATTCTCGTATTATCTAACAACAGCAGGATATTGGACACGCAAGACTGCGCGCCAAGTTACATTTTAGGCATATCGTTTTGAATGTTCGAGGATTTTCAGAGTCATAATTCACTGCTAAAGATTTATAATAGTATTTTAGCAAGACTGTTTTGAAATAACTATAACTGTCCAGATCAAAATCCAACTCATCCACGAGTGCGTTCCATATGCGGCATGATCTGATAAGAAATGACTGTTGGTAGGTTGTGGTCTTACATCTAGGATGAGTTCTTTTATGGTGGTAATTTTTTAGGTTCCATATTTTCAATATATATATATATATATATATATATATATATATTATATATATATATTATATATATATATAATAATATATATATTATAATATTATATATATATATATACATACTATGTACAATCATGGTATATAAGTTATAATTTCTATATAATTTTGATTATCAATGTACTGATTATCAATGTACAGGGACACCAGATAATAAGAAGGCAAGGGTGCAATTTGAATCTATGGGCATTCTCTCCTCCATTATAAAATGAATAGGGGTTGCAAATTGCTACTTTGCCTTCCCTCTGGTGCTGGTGCGCACACAGAGTTGTTTTTATAGACCTTTACCATCTTTTTGCAGATACAATAGACTTTTGCATGTGTAGGTGTACTGTGTACAAAATGGTTTTGTACATAATAGTTTGAAAACGTTTGAGCAAAAGCATTAAAACAGATGGCTACTAGCCCTTAAATTTCAACATTAATTTTTAGCTTGTAAACAGCAGACCTGTTTGATAGGTATACATTGTTCTAAGAAAATGGCTAGTTCTGTTATTTTAGTCCAAAAAGCAGCTAATTTTTTTTTATGTAATTAGGAGTGATGTGGAAAGTTAGATTATTCCAATAATTCAATCAACTCCTTTGGCAGCTTTTACAAATCAAATTTGTCGAATTTGAAACATCTTCATGGTTTTGACCTCTAGTTGAAATTTCAATCTTACTTACCTGATTCTTGGTTAACTGGCAGTCTTCAATAAATAGAGGTGCAACCTGTTCAAGGGCCTTATCTTTCATATCTACCCTAGACATAAATCTTACAGCCTTTTTTATCAGGGGTAGAGGGAGTTCATCATCTACTCCATACTCTATGGAAAACAAAACACAAGCTGATGGGAGAACTTCCTTTATACTTGAAATCAAGCTTGAAACATCTTCATTTGCAATGTTTCTGTGATGTACTCTACGAGGGTCAAAGGCTTTCCGTAAGGTCTGATCTAAAGCAGTATCTCGTTTTGTGACCTTCCTCAACCTTTTGTCCCTTCTAAAAGTGAGGTTTTTTATCTGCCCAGGTGTTACCTCTTTTCTTGTCCCCCTATTCCAGCCTTGTGGCATACTTGTGCATGCAGGAGCTATAAACTTTTTATGAAAAGCAAAGTTTACTTTATAAAGCATAGCTATTACATGATTGCAAACCTCCCCGGTGCCAGGTATACAAGTGCACCATGATGTTAAAACATTAGGCTCATTCTTACCTCGAACACAGATCCATGCTTTGTGTGGGTTATCTCTGACCCTCTGTGAGGGACATACATTGCCTTTTAAGAAAATCATGGTGGCATCTGTAGGACATTCTGCAACATACACTGTGTCCACAAACCCACTCATCCAATAAAAATACGCCTTTTCATCTTTGTATTTGCCGATATAATCAACATCTACTGCTTTAACTTTTAAAATATAACTAAATAACTTACCATCATCTAGCTGAGGCCAATCTTCTACACTGTCCTTCCAGGCATTATCCGGCAAACTGTTTGGGTCGGTTTTGATTTTGTGATATTGAAGCCTTTTCTCGTATTCCTTCTTAATGCTTGCGGATATTTGCTCTTGTGTAAACTTTTTGGGAGCGTTTAGTTCATATGCCCCAAATGCTCTAGCCACAAGTTCCGATTTCGCACCAGTTTGCTTTAGGCCACGAATGCCCAAAAAGTCTTTGAGCGTGGAGAGCGTCCAGCTCAGAAAATCCTCATATGAGAGACTTTCTTCAGGCTGTTTTGTTGCCATATCGCAATGATTATGTATACTCTTTCAACCGAAGTCAAGTAAGACAATGCTGAAAAAATTTAATATATAAAAGAGCTTTCCAGACGCAGTGAATACACGATGAGCAGACGCTATCAAGTGATATGTGACACCATTCGTAGTAGATTTCAAAAGCAATACAACAGTGATTGTCAACCGCACAGCTGGCACAGGTTATCAAGTTACACATTATCTCCATATGTGTTTTCCTGTTTTCTTGTTGTGCTGAAAATTTCTTCATTTTAGCGCTTACCACGACAAAAATCAAGTAAAGGGAGGTTGTCTGTGAAGATCCAATGGCGTAAACAGCGCGCAAAAACACCTTGACATGGCTCAGTAACACAGGCGGAGGTATGCAGTCTCCGAGTGCCCTCTAGTTTAAGTATGGAATTATGTGCTCCATACAAAAGTAAAGGAAGTGTATATATACCTTTAAAATAAATACATAACTATATACATATAAAATAAATACATAACTATTTACTATCAAGTTCAGGTAACTTTTCAAAGCACCGTTCCTAAATCAGGACTATGTTTGTTGTCAACTTGCAAATTACACCTCCATTTCTTTTCAAAAGCATCTAATAGTATGAACAGGTTAAATAAATTTCTCAATGCTTTGTCACAGATGAGTTTATATAGGATAATGAAGAATGTGTTTACTGTTTAATATTTACAGGCTAACACCCCCAATTTCTGATTGTGTACGACAGTTGAGTGGGTACTACAGGTGAAAAGGTAATCTGATATCGACAATAATAACAGGAAGTAATTGTGACCTACAATAATAAATTTAATGACAAGACTCTGCATAATAAAACCCAACTCAGTGCTCTTTTAAAGTTTACAAACATGTGCTTAAAGGACATTGGCAGCCAAAATTTTTATTCCTTATATCTATTAAACTTACCTATGGAATACTTAATTTTATAATTTGACGTGCCTATCGCATTAAGTTTTTGAGAGAATTTGTAAAAATGTTGAACAGTCGTCCGCCATTTTGAAAACAACACCATATGATAATTTATGCTCGCATACATTTGTGACGTCATTTGATGGGTTCGCGAGATATCTAATTATATCAATATATGGATTTCTATTGTATCTAGACGTTGTTACTTCAATATCTTGTTAAAATGGATGATACGGAGCGAATAGAATTGAATAATTGTGTAATAGCAATGCGTCACTCTTATGCGCAAAAAATATTGGCGATGTAAACGCTAAAATGCTTATAAATATGATGCCTGCCATGTACTGTATGTGGTCCTCACATCTGGACAATTATGACAACAGGCATTATATACCTTTCAAATATTTCTAACGACAGACGTGTTCTATTGCAGAAATACTGTGAACATGTGGTAAATGTGTAATATAATGTATAGAATTTGAATAGTGCAAAGTATTTCTCTAAAACAATATCAAAAACAGCTAGCGACAATGTACCGGGTCGGAATCGCAGAAGGGCGAAACTGTCGGCTAGGTAGAAATTGAACATCTTGCTTTTACTTGTGTGGCCGTAAGTGATGTCGGCAAGGGTAGTAATAATAGGAAATTGTTTTAGTGGATGGAAAGGTATATTACCGCGACACCTTTGACTTATGTGTCAATTCGTCCGGTTACGGCTTTGCCTTTGTAAAATAAAGTTGGTGTTTTTTCGGCGACGCACTAAGAAGCAAATAAGGATCAATAACTGTTGCCGCGTCGGTGCTGACAGATTCTACAATACATCATTGTGAGCGAAATAGATGTATAACAGGGCGATAAGCGAATTTGATGCTTCATTACTGCAAACTAAAGCAGATCGAAAACATGTCGTACTGTCTTGTTTACGGTTGTAATAGCGATGCAAAAAAGAATGCTGGTGGGGTACATTTCTTTGCTTTTCCAAACGGAAAATCGGTTGCGCAAAAGAATAGAAGAAAGGCGTGGATTGAATTCTGCAAGCGAAAAGCTTTTAAACCGTTATCAAATAGCAGAATTTGCTCACTCCATTTTGCTGAGGAAGCGTATGAACCTGGACATTCGCCACAGTTCTGGAACGTATAGGGTGTCAAGAAACGTTTCGAGTACGGTTAAAAACAGATGCCTTGCCAACTCTGAACAAACCACTGACAGATACAAGCAAAACTAAAACAAGGCCTCTTGCGCAAAAAAGACAACGAGAAAAGGTAATACAATACTCAATCGCCTAATTGCAATTGTCACATTCTAAATAATAAAAGCTAAGAATATTTACGCACAATTACAGGGAATATCTGATCTTCTACATGGCGAATCGTCGAAGGAAGAAAAGGAAAGTTCAGGAGACGCAGAACAGCAACCTGATGTAACTGAATATGAGGAAACCGAAAAACCAAGCGATGAAGCAAGTGATTTACCCAGCACGTCACAGACATTTGGCACGGAGGTGCTTCCCGCGACCGCTCAACTCTTCACCAAAGAAAAGTGGACACAAACGTCGCAAAAACAAGGGAAAAGAACAGTCAAGACCCAGACAATTATAAAGGCGACCTCCACTTTCTTCCAACCAACAGCCCTAGTTCCAGTCGCAACGCAGATGGATACGGACACAAGTGTACCAATATCAAGCACTGAGGAAACACCCTACAATATCACGAAAAACGTAATACCAGAGGCAGAGCAAGAAGCAACAACAGAATTTGAGGTGGAACGCAGCTCTAGCGATGATTCGCCATATGAACAAGTCGAAAAAGATATCGACTTTGATCCAGGCGAGGCATCATCTACAGACACCGAAGTCGAAGAGAGCAGCGATGACGACAATTTGGGTAATGTCGTTCTTACAGAGGGGAAACCGCCACAAGCCCAGATGAAATTTGTTGTCTACGAGGAAGCAATACTCGAACTGTGTGGCAAATGTATTCAGTGTGGTTCGAGATGTACTGTCACGGTTGAAAACAAAATTGGCTCATCATGTAAAATTTGCGTGTCGTGTACATTGGAAAGTGAGCATTACTTCGAGTGGACAACTGGTCCTTCATTGTTCAAAATGCCGGCATTTCATCTACTGTTGGCGTCTAGCATAATCGCGACAGGCATGGAGTCATCAAAGGTTCTTCGACTCTTTAAAGCGTTGAAGATTCCTAATGTGAAGCGAAGGGAAATGTCGTATATTCTAAAGAATTATGCGATCCCAGCTGTCTACGAGGTTTGGCAAGCTGAGCAATCCGCGAGGCTGCGAGAAATAGAAGAGCCCACTGTAATTGCGTCTGATATGCGCGTCGACAGTCCTGGACACACTGGCCTATTTGGATCGGGAAGTACGTTGGATATGAAACAAATCTGATCTTGGACACACAGATAATTAAGGTAATAAAAAATAAAAAGCAAAAATAACAAACATAGACAAAAAATTGCACCAATTTAAGGTGCGCGTATTTGAAACTAATAATGGTAATAATTCAGGCAATAGGAAAGTAACTTGCACATTAAAATAATCGTGTCTGGACGCATTATGCGGATATGCGTCTCTAGTGTAAAAACGGCCATATTCTCTGTATACATAACATTATTGTGTGATGTTTTATATTTTTTAACAGTCTACAGAGGTTAAAAATTCAAATGCCATGGAGCTTGAATCCTTGAAGAGGCAATTGAAATGCTTGGAGGACAACCAGGTTGAGGTGACTAAGTTGGTGACAGATCGTCATACTCAAGTTTCTGCATTCATGGCGAATGAGAAACCAGAAATAGAACATTCCTATGACGTCTGGCATGTAGCAAAAGGTATAGCAATATTTTAATGGCTGGATATTGTTTGAATGCAGGGACTCTATATGCACATTAACATTTTTAAGGTGAGAAAAAGAAGTTGACGAAGGTTGCCAAGAAGAAAAAATTCAAATCAATTAAACCATGGATCGGGGTAAGTTAAACAAATTTATTTCAAAAAGCATGGAAAACTGACAGAGTTGATTAACTTGAAATTTGATTTTTTCACAGTCAATCATCAATCATATCTATTGGGTTGGTGCCACTGGTCAATCAGAAGATGAAAGGGAAGAAAAATGGCTCAGCATTCTGAATCACATTGTGAACATTCACCTACATTCAAACCATAAGATCTTTAAAGAATGCCTTCACGACACACTTGAACGAGAATGGCTAAAGCAAGGTACAGTAAAATTTTATAAATTTTTCTCTTTGAAAACAATTGTTGTTATCATCAAGCATGCTGAGAAATTTGAATTGTCATTTTGAACTTTTGATATGATTGTATGCATTTCACTTTATCATGTCCAATTATATTGAGTTATATTTATTTATAAACCAATGTCCTGAAACCATAAAACAAACTAAAGTCCTTCAAACTCAACCTGAAAGTGCAGTATTTATTACTCAAAATCAAGGACATACAGATTAAAATATATGCACAACATTTCATGCAAGATGCATTTGATATATATTGCATCTGGTAATCTTGACAATTTATTAATGAACTTGACTCTTACTGGTTCAGCTGCATTCAAGAAGTTAGAGGAAATGCTAACAAAACCTCGACTCATCACAGCAATTCGAAAGTTGTCCCAGTACCACCAGACTTCTGGGTTGGAGGCAAAACATGCTTTGGACAACACCTTTGCATCAAAGAACACCTATCATTCATATCATCTAAGTGAAGGTAAGTTTTCAGTATTGATTGGTACCTGGTACCTGATTATATTAATAAGGTTAATTGCTTAAAGTTTAGGACCTTTTCATAATATGTTTACAGGTTGTACTGCTCAAACTTGCACTTTAATGAAAACAGCAACAGACAACAAGCAAAAACGGCTGAAGGAAAGCTCAGATGGGCAATTGCTTACCCAAAGGCTTTTAAAGGGGAAAAAGCTGTTGCAAAACCCTTAAAGGAAAAGCCCACCTATGGTAAGAACAAGCATTTATTACCCTTCACAAGCATTCATGTCCCCTACTACATGCATGTTTACAAACATATTTTTTTGACAAGTGTTAACCCAATATTAATCAACAATTCACCCTACTTTATTCTTTTTCTTCAATTTATGCAAGATTTTAGTAATAGTCTTGCAACTTAGTGAGTTAAAAAAATGTTGAACCCTTAGTTAAAAATCTAATTTTACAGGATACATACAGCTGATACTGGACCAAGTTATCCACTTGAGAAATAAGTATCAAACAATGAAAAAAGCAGTGGCTCATGCAAAGGAAATTCTCCCAGCTGAACCAGAATCTCTTGTGTCCAAGTACTTAGCAGGGAAAGAGCGGCCTTTAAAAGATGATGTTGTAGCCCAAAGAAAGTCCAGATTCAGTACACCAGCCCTACCTACAAGTGAACAACAAAGAATAGTGACCAAGCCATGCAACTGCAAAGGAATGTGCGCAACAAGAAAGTGCAACTGTAGGGGAATGGAAGTCCTGTGTGACGACAAATGTAATTGTAAGGAGGAAAAATGTAAAAATCGCGAATGACTGAGGCACACACTTTTTGTTACATGTATTACTTATTTAATTTCTGTTACCGGTATGACTTTCTGTCACGTTCTGTTAAACAATACAATAGATAAATGAGGAAATTTTTTTATATTAAAAAACAGGCTTTTAGCTTTTGAATGATAAATTCTTTGAACCATATGGTGAAAAAATGTGTTGCACCTAATCTTTGATGAGATTAGACAGGCATTGTTCATAACATTACATATTTACTTATGAGTTTTCAACGTAGTGAAAAAAGATATAATTACCGTTTCGACTTTTTAGCATATTTAAAATGCGTATAAATGCCATCAGACGAAGCAAAGCGTCCCCTAATGCTAGAATACACACAAGAAGGAAAAGGTCTTCGTTTCCCTTTACCCAAGATCTGGAAAATCCAGCGAGAACATCGGTGATATGCCACTAATCTATACAGTTTGTGCACTCTTTCCAAATCTCCATCACTTAGAGGCCAGTTTTCTTCCAGATATTGACAAACATCTATCTTCAGGACGCTTTCTAATAGCATATTGTCTATAAATTCTGGATGCGCTGTCAAACATTTTTCACCTTGTGCCTCTGCTTGATCCAGAAGCACTTCGTACTTGTCATACTCCAGCGCTTTCTCATGACAACAAAAGCACTCCACAGCTTTAGTTGATAATGCGCAATGCCCACATTTACACCAACTAAGATTTTGAAGGCGCCAGGCATTTGCTCTTTCAAATTCGTGCTCGACATTTTCCTCAGACGACGAAGCACTATCGCTACTTTCGTCGGCGTAATTTTCGTCGCTATTATCGCCAGTTAATGAAGCCGGTTCTGGCTCAAATTGGTAGGGCAACACCTCTCCTCGCTGGTTTTCGTGAATATACTCCATCACTAACGTAAAAGACTACAACTACCTTGTAAAACCACAACAAACATGAATAAACACTGTAAAAATATAGTGTTGTGTTATTGCAACCCATCAAATGACGTCACATCCGCCACTTTGAGAGCGGGATAATTTTTTGAAAAATCGATTCAAAATGGTCGACGAGTTTCACATTTCCGATTAATTTAGGTTCACATTACTCATAAACGAAAGACTTATTTCACAAATTATTGTCGTATCCTTTATCATATGATGTAAAACCTTTAAAATATACGATAAAAATTTTGACTGCCAATGTCCTTTAATTACCATTCTGCTTATCAAGTGTCTTTTTAAAATCATTTCTTATAAAAAATATTATTGTAGATTTAATACTTATAGTTATAGATTTAATAGTTATAGATTTAATTACTGACAGATTGTTTATTACATATGCTTATAGAAAAATGTCTAATTTGTAAAATATACATATGAAATAATTATATATACACTCTAAAAACAGTCTGGTTAAAATTTCCTGGTTAACAGGAAAATAACCCTATTTGGGGTTAATTAATATTCCTGGTTAAAATTCGTGGTTATTTTACTAAGATTTCAATGCACATTCACTAGAATTTCCGAATGACCACTTTCCTGGTTAAAATTTTAAAAAATTTTTCAAGCCTTCGAAAAAAAAAGAAACAAAATGGCATCTTTTTTCTGCCGATTTTGCCCCTTTCAGTTCGCTCGAATTGCTATTTTTAAAATCAGAAAAAGAGAAAAGACTATGAAGATTTGAGCAAAAAAAAAAGAAAAGGACAATGTTAGTCTTAGGTAAGGATATCTATTGGTTTTTTAATGTTTTTATTTAATTTATTAAGTGCGCAGAGTGGCGAATTTCAACTAAAATGTATTATTATTTAATGTATTCGTTTATATAATATTAGCAAATCAATATGAACTGTTTATATCTGTTTATATATTTAATGTTTATTGTTAATTTAGGAATTATAATAACCTTTCAACGGTTTCAAGTACTCAAGAAGACGGGCAGTATTTAATTACATCTTTATCATGCATGCAGAGTCAGTCGAAAAAAAACTTTGTAATTCATGATATTAGAAATAAAGTAAGCAAAGAATAATTTATGGATTTGTAACTTAGTATTTTTTAATACTTTCTGTGGAATTACCATTTGCATGTAAAATATTAACAGATGTTTGTGCAGTAATAATTATAATTATGCAGATTACCAGGTATATAATGAACTGTTTATAAAATTCATGAATTACCAAAACCTATTTGCATACAATAGCATTGCAGCCAAAACATTTTGAATATAGTACTAACACTAAGGTCTGTACTTCTATTAAGAAGGAACTTTGGTTTAATCTCTGAAACCCCCGAAATAAATAGGTTTATGTACATTCTTGAATAAGTTGGAAAAACATTACATTTTTATAGCAAAGCACTAGCCGGGTAGGAGGTAGGCATAATATTAGTTAGGGATACACTGATGTATTTAGTGGACTTTGGGGACACTGAGGACATGACATACTAAGTCATATTTTTTACATTGAGTTTGACCTATTCTAAGCCACCCTGCACCATGATCTAATTTCATCCAACCTACATTAACAAATGAGGGCATTGTTCCCCATAGCACCCTAATTTAGTATTTACTCTGTCTACAGATAATCTCATTTGTCAAGAAGAGAGGCCTGACTCTTAATGGGCTAACATATAAATTGCACCCTAGGTACTTTTAGTATTTACTCAGCCTAATGCCAGCCAAGTCCATACGTAACAAACAGTTTGTTTACTTTTTGGACTTCTTCACTTAATGGGTTGATTAGTATTTTATGTATCACAATTAAGGAAAGAAGATTATCTTGCCTACCTAAGCTAACACCAAATAGCACTTCAAGGACTAGAGTTATTATTTAGGGTGTTAAATGCTATCCCTGCTTTAGGCTTCGATTAATTGGCCAGCTACATGGCAAAAAGGAGTGTGTCACCAAATACAAGCTAATCAATCATCATTCTGCCTGTAACGTGAATGCCACCTAATACTTGTGAACTCCTATGTAATATTACCTGCAAATCTTAACCCGCTACATGATATTTTTCCAAGGAAATGTAACATGCAGCCAAATCACATTGCCCTAGAATTTCTCATAGGTAAGAAAATTTGCGAAATAAAGCCTAATCTTGAGATATTGTACTTTGTTCACAATTTTTTCAGAGTTCAACCCATTAACTGCCAGCTAGCACTCTCCCCTTAATGAGTCAAATAATCTGGTATTAATTAGACACAAAAATATTAAATAAAGTGCCCATCAAGGCACAATGCCTAGGTATGAACATTAATTAACCTAGTCTGTGGTACTGGCTGTGTACCAGTTATATTACTGTGCAATTATACTTCAGGGAATTTGATTATTGAGACAGAAGTTCTTCAGAAGTATCAAGTATTGTAAACCCTGACTTCAATAGTGGGTACTTTTTAATGGAATACTCTAGCCCAATACATACACAGGTGACAATCAATGACATAGCCAGGGTATAACCTTGGGAGGGGTAAAGTGCGGATGCCTAAGATGTATGTGGGGCTGACTAGGCCCTTAATTTCAATGCATTCTGGAGTGCGACATTAGAAATCCTCTAATGCAACACTATTTGCAAGCAGCAATGGTCTTGCAGAAATTCATTGATGACAATTACTAGGGCCTGCACTATATTTTTGTAAACAACTAGGCAAGAACAGGAATTACATTGAACTAAAGAACTCAACAAAATTTCTATTTATAATACCCATCTTCCATCACGATGATCTAGTAGCATCTAATTTATAATCCGTATTTCGTAATTCGACTAATCCTACTTCATAACTGACTCGCAGTGCTTGCATCGTATAAAAATATAAACTAAAGGACTTGGAGGCTAAATTTCGTACAAGTTCCAACTTCAAATTCATAGTTTATTCATTATCTATTTGTAGCTTACACTGAGTAGCGAAATGGTAATGTCCCGAGGGCAAATAAGCCGAGAGTGAGTTTCTCCGAGTATTTTTTCCCCACGCAAACAATTTAACCAATCAGCATTGAGTAAATGGTAGAACAGATATTTTAGCGCTCTTTTCTGTCCTTTGCCTTTCGCTCGCTGACAGTCGACGCTGTAGTATGCTATATATCTTCACTAGCAATGGATATTTTTGTTGAAAAGAAATTAGACGAATGGAATCTTTCGTTTCTAAAAGAAGTATTTGAAGGTATTATTTTGTAATTAATATTTTGCTTTTATATTTCATCTCTACATGCTTTATTTTCATTGACAATAACTTTGCTAGGCAGCTTTTCAAAAGGTTTTGACTTTTGAAAAGACAAATTTTGAGATGTTTTCTTTTCGAAAATCCTGTTATAAAACAACCTGAAACACGTTTCCTACACTATTTTATTTTAGGAGTAATAGTTTGTATATTTTTGTATTTTCAATGGCTTTTTTTTTTTCGATATTTCCCATCGCTGCCTGTCCGAGCGAGAAAATTTGTTTGCTAAACAGCATCGTACTCTGACAATGCCGTGACGTCACGCACTGACAGAAAATTTTAAGGTGGCTTTCTAGAGTTTAAGCATGGTCTGTACAGATCTATATGGTCTATATACGTGGGCTTTCTTCGGTTACCCCGGTTTCCTTCCCACAAGGATGGTTGACAGGATGAATTCGATAAACACAGTTAAGTTGCTATTATGATAAATAATAGAAAATAAAAAAATAGGTCAAAATAAGCTCTCAGCAATTAAAAAAAACACTTCCAGGCTTTCCAGCATGGCGTGACCTCACCAGACTTGTCTTCGGACAGAATTTTCGATCGAACAGAATTTTCCGCTCAATTTTCTCTTCCTGTTCCTGAGGAGTATTTTGCAGAAAGTGATCATCCTTTCGTGTGTTCCTTAATTAAGTCCGTTGATGCTTGATTTACAGCATTTTCAGTCACAAGTGACAATCCCATCTTAATGGAGCAACTTTAATTTCCTGTGAAAATATACCTTTTCATGAACTAAGTCGTATTCTTCTTTTTGCTTATATTTTGATTAAAGACAATATGACCAAGCCACGTCTCTACAGTGATTTTCTTTCTCGCAGTTAACATGATAGACGAAGAAGCCTTCAGACTACTTGATGAGGATTCTATAAAGGAAATGATACCTGCTGTTGGACCCAGAAAAAAGCTTCTAAAAAAGATTGAGGAAGAGAAGGTATAAACTACTTAAAATTGGCTCATGGGCTTCACGTGCTCAAGATGCAATGCGATTGTGCCTGGAAGTGCAAATAATCTGTTAAGGCATGTGAAAACTCAACATACTGTTCTCGTAGGACATAAATTTACTTGCCCAGTTGCTTGGGAACAGGATGGCTGTTCACAGACATTTCGCTACTCCGTTGCGTTTAAACGTCATATCGAGGCTCAGCACAAAAACCTTTATCTTAACGAACATAATAGAGAAAATGACAACAACAGCGATTATAACGATAATTTCGACAATATTCATAGAAATCCACCTACCCCAGAAATGCAGCCCCCCGCAGTTGACTGTGTCTTAAGTAAAGAAGAAGTAACGGGATTAGCAGCATCAACAATAGCTAATTTAAAGGCCTCGTGTAGTGTTGTTCAGTCAACAATTGATCATGTAGTACGTGAGAGTTCGGATTTGTTCTCACAAGTTATCACGTCTCTAAAAACTAAGACTGAGAATCTTTTGGCGAGCAGAGGTATACCAGAGAACGATTGCAAAAGACAAAATCTTCTTGAAATGTTCAGCCAGTTTCAACACCCTTTCGAGAATTTAGAAACAGCTTACCAACAAAACAAATATTTTAGAGAGAGCAATAATTTTGTGCAACCTTGTGAGGTGCCATTTGCAGCTGCTTATTATCAGCATAATAATCCAGACACTGGGCATGTAGATCAAGTAGGTAAGCATGTCACATTTCAATATGTTCCAATAAAGCAGTTGCTCAAACACATATTAGAGAGTAACGGCTTCATGAGAGCCATAGTGGAATACGTGCCCAGTCGTGATGAAGTATTGTGAGATTTCCATGATGGAGAATTCTGTCGGGGACATGTGTTCTTTTCGAATGGCAGGAATATTGCCCTTCTTTTGTATGTAGATGAATGCGAAATCGCCAATCCTCTTGGATCAAAGGCAGGGATGCATGAAATTGGCGTTCTATATTGCACAATTTTGAACTTGCCACTGCAGTTTCGTTCTTCTTTGTGTAACAGCTATTTAGTAGCATTGTACAATGCAGGTGACGTCAAAACCTATGGATTTGATCCAATATTACAACCACTTGTTAAAGACATCAAAGAGTTGGAAAAGGATGGGCTTCAAATAAATACAGATGTGTTCGAGGGCACAGTAAAGGTTGGAATAGCTCAAGTGACAGGTGACAACTTGGGTCTTAATGGAATTTGTGGTTATGTTGAAAGCTTCATTAGCCATCACTTTTGTAGAAACTGCAAAATGCACATTGCTGAAATGCGCTGTGCGTCAACAGCAAATCACCAGCTCACACGTGACTTTGCCAACTATAATGAGGATTTGGAAATTAATGATCCATCTTTAACTGGGATCAAGGCTCGTTGTCTTTTAAACACTGTTGAACACTTTCATGTCACAACTAACTACGTCCCTGACGTAATGCATGATTTACTGGAAGGCGTTTGTGGTTTAGAAGTCCACCTTGCCCTCAGAGATCTTATTCAAGCTGGTTTCTTTACCCTCGACTTGTTAAATAGCAGAATAACCAGCTTTGACTATCCGCCTTCGGATTCAAAGAACAAAACATCTCCAATCAGGCAGCATAAGATTCAGAATCCAGATGGAGCATCAGGACAAACTGCTTCACAGATGTGGTGTCTAATCAGGTATTTGCCACTAATGATTGGAATTCTATATAATCTAAAAAAGAATGGGTAGAAAGTAAAAAACATACATTTGCACAGTAGAATACAGAAAAACAATCTTGATTAAAGAATAATGGGATATATAATTAATATAGATCATGTTACTCAATGCATGTTTATTTATACTGTCATTTTAATAATTTGCACAATAAATTTGCAAAAAGATTTGCAAAAAGTTGTATTTTACTTTATAGACATCTATGATGAAGGAGCAACCAGTTTTACATAGTGCATCAAATGCAAAGAGACTGAAGTTGGACTTTGTTAGTATATTTTTCACCCATAACTATAATTACTATTTAGAAAAAACTGTCATATCAGAAATGAATATAATTGTCATAAACATGTTTAGAATATCAGATGCATACTCGAGGCATCCATATTTGGAGAACAAATACTTAAAAAGCTGGATAGTGGAAAATTACCCCGAAAGGAAAGACTGAAAATGGTCCAAATTCTAGTGGCAGAAATCATTGAAAAGTTTGGAGACAGGCATGTTTAAAAACTATATGCATGCATGCACTCTCTTAGTGAGTTAATTAACCTATTGAGTAGCATAGCACCTTGATGCACACTATTTGTTAAGAGGGCAGTGCTAGAGTGCAAAGGAAAACCTCCTTATGTGCTGGGCACATGAGTGCTTGACAAAGAATTGACTGCATGGTATTGGACAGAGAACATATAGATAGAGAAAGTACAAAGTAGTGCGCAATCCTGGAAATTTCAACAATATTATTGTGCATTTCCAAGCTTGTTATTTGTAAGAAAGTTGTTTTTTAGTTTATTTGTGATACAGTATGGTATGGAATTAAGAGGAGATTTTTTACAAACTCGCGTATTGAGCGCTCAAAACCAATCAGATTGCTGGAGCCTGGAGTATGGAAGTTGATAGAAGCAATTCCATGTAAACATGGCGGCCGGATTTCAAATAGTATGAGTGTTTCGGTGCCGTTTTCACAACCATAACTCTCGGAAAGTTATGCAAATTAACAGAAAACAAAAAGCATGTGATCATCTAAAGATATGAAACTCCTAGACAAAATGGATTCACGGTTTGCCAAATAATTAAGGACGGCGGAATGTTATACAAGAGTTCGCTATGATTGCAGTTCATAGAAGTTAGGATTGTATGATTATCATTTTACTGTTTTTTTAGCTAGGTAACTGCCTGTGATCACAATGAATAAAATATAATGTAATCCTTTGACATATCAGTGTTCAAAAATTGCAGTTTCGTAGAACTTTTAGTGCCTAATCTTATTAATATATCATCTTATTTTACAAACAATTTAAAAATGGATTGCTATCGGAAAAATGTATTACAATCAGCACTTTTGACCGTATATCTTAAATATTAGACGGAAAACTGTATTGTACGTGATTTTCTTTTGCAATAGATGTATTTTATGTAAAAGCATGCATTAGTTTTAAAATCCAAACATTAGATGTACCTAAAATAATTGCTGAGGTTTTGCTTGATTTGACATGAACTTAAAACATTAGTCTATTGCTAAAACCTATGTTCAACACTGGTAAATTACACCAAAACTGTTTCCGATCAAACTAATTCATATTTTGCAATACACCCTGGGTATTGTAGTTTACAAAAAGTATAATTTGATTTAAATTTGGGTGGTAGGTCCATGGTCGTTTTTTGACATTTTCAAAATCAAGTAATTTTCCAATTATCACAGCACATATTTACCTGACATCTCAGAATAGCTATCTGCTTCTTGAGTAGAATTTGAATAGAGATACTTTGAGCCATATAGACACCTTCCTTAGTTCATATTACAAAATCCATAGCAATTAATTTACTGAATAAACAATTTTCATCTAAAAAATCCATAGGTTTTTATTTAGGTCCTTTTTGTCAAAAAGGGACTTTATGCGAACCTTAAGTTTAGCCATTAAAATTCAGTGCAGAATTGTTTCCGATCAAACTAATTTATATTTTATGATAAGCCCCAGTTATTTTAGTGTGCAAAGAATACAATTTTGTTCAAATTTGGGTGGTAGGTCCGTGGTCGTTTTTTGACATTTTTAAAATCAACCATATGTTGTGTATTTACTTTAGGCATTAGTATACCAAATGAATTGGCACCTGTATTAACAATATTATTGATACAATGGAAGTACCTAGGCAATTATATTTATAAGGGGTTGCTGTGAAAACAATAACTAGTGGCACAATAACTTTGGTAGTTGCCAATGTAGTTAAGGTGGCTTTGTTAGGTTTTTTTCACTTGAAAGAAATGTGCTAGGATTATGTATTACATCACATTTCCTTGTGTTTAACCATAAAAAAACAATGCAGATGTTTCCAATCAAATTTTCTCTGTATTCACAAAGATGAGTATTATAATTTAAAAGTTCGTAAGTATTTGACTCCTCCTAATTATTACAGTATAAGTGTAGTACACTATTTATTGAAATTATTTATATAATATTTTAACAACAAAGTCACATTATAACGTACAGCTATATGTACACATATATCACACTATATGTACAGCTGCATAATTTTGGAATAAATTGTCCCATGATTTTCCACCAATTGTCCTACATGTCCCATATTATGTACCCACCACACAAGGAATTCATTGTTAAAATAGAGAGGGCGGTTGTTCTTGAAATAAATGAAAATAGTTTGACTTTTTCTTTCTTTCTTGTGTTGTTTCTTGAAATAGATTATTTAGGGTCTTTTTTTATTATTGTATCTTCAAGCTACTACATATAAGTGACATAACCATCCACTATGCGAGTTTAGTAGTTTACTGACCAGTATCTGAAACTATTGTTCATATTTTCCAATATGTGTTGGAGACCTAGGAATAAATACGTTGACATTTGAGAATTTTAATTTATCACAAGGTTAATTCTAAATCACTAAAATCAAACTTAATCAGTATATTTCAATATGTTTATACTTTAGTGTGTGACTGTGTGTCACTCCTTCGCACTAATAAAATGTACGCATGGAAAATTATATCATTCAAAATACTAAAAAAATTGAACGAACACTCACCTGATGTTCTTCTTTATTTCAAAGAGCTTTTCGCCTTTTCAAATTCTCCAAAAGTTAGTAAAACAGCTGTCTCTCGACACGAAAACTTTACCAAACTTGTAAATTCAAAATGGCTGCGAAGCATATTTTAGCGAAGGCCTGGTTGCTAAGTTTTGAGCGATTTTGGGCAAAAATACGCGACTTTCTAAAAAATCTCCTCTTAATTATTCTCTCTTTGACAGACCAAGTACAGACATAAAGAAAGGTAAGGCAAGAGCTGTGGTTGAAGAATTTCCTTTTTTAAAGGATGATGAAGGTCAAGGATTTGTAAGTATTGTAACGTTGGACCGTAAAACTGGGTGTGTCCGTGTCCCAGGACCCAGGGACCATTAGCAAACTAGCAATTGAGTACTTCAGGCTTGCACCATCGTCGTAATATGAATCAGTCCCACACACCAGTCAAGTTTTGGAATATATATTTCCTTCTATGTACAGCTTTGTATATATCTCTCTGCAGTGGCGTAGCCAGCCTGACGATTTTGTCCGGCTATGTAAATTTTGAGTTACTATAATTATTCTTGTCTTTAGAAATTCAATGTTCATTCGCTGCGTTACTTTCGCATCTAGCGCAATAGTTGTTCCTCTGATTTCCGTTTAAGCTGTGTTCTAGCGCTGCTATAGAAAGCCCTAAAAGTATGTCATGAATGCGAACCGCTATGCCGTATAACTGCTGAGATAATGCACTATATATATATACATCTATATATTCAAATCTACGCCACAGTATAAAATATATAATTAAATTATCAATTCTATATACAGTAAATTTTCTGCATTTAAAGGCCGAGATGCGATTATAAGGCCAAATGTCAAATACAGTATGATCAGCCCTAGATTGGAAAAGCATATAATTAGATATCACATACCAGCTAGACCTAACTGTTGGATGATAAATAACTGTTTCTTCTTGATCTACAGGAAGCATGGTTTACTCCTGGGAAAGGCTTACATTCAGCCACTGGTTGGCTAGAAGAAAGATTGCGTAATGTGAGAAGGAAAATCAGTCATGGAAAACCAAAAACTGGCAGTGAGAAAGCCTCTTCATCAAGCCTTTTAAAAATGCCTGTATTGCCTGGTAAGTTATAACATACATTAATTTATTGTAAGTGCAATACTATCAACATTCATAGTATTTTAAAAGGCACCAGGCCAATCAGTTTTAACACAATAAGAAAATTAATTTGTTGGTTTTGCTTAGCCTTTAAGCCAAAACATGTGACACTGCAAAAAAAAATTCATCTACTGTACTTTTTTAACCCTTGATTGGCATCTAAATTTGCCAAATACAAACACTTATTGCTATATAGTATCATGCATGACCACATATCTTTACAAAAAGTCTCTGCTTTTTTAGTTTGCAATACAACCACAGAAGACTACAAAGGAATGGTGGAATGGTTAAAGCACAATGTTGAGCCTGAGAGAAGGGTAAAAGAATACATGCAAAAGACGTCTGTAAAACGTGCAGCTTGGATTAGGCAAAATCCGGACCTTACAGTAGACAACATCCTAAAGGAACATCCAAGATTGTTTGATACATCTGGTATGGTAAGTATTTAAAACATGCTAGCAATAGATTTTAGAACAATATTTGGCAATGTATTTTTAAGGATTAATTTGTTTTCATTGTGTCAATTTCACAAATATATGGTAAAGATGGGTAGAAATGTAGCCTAGAAATGGGTAGATATCAACCTAATTGAGTTGCATTGCACCCTGTTGTGCTGTACTTTATTACTTCACTGTGTCAAATACCATGCAGACAAATTTACTCAATAAGGGGAGGCTGGGTTAACTTAATTGCCTATTTGACCTTGACATAGTTGTGCCCAACTAGATAAACTAATGCTGCTGTATATTTATCAACTTTAAAAGTAGTAATGTTAAAATTTAAATTATATGTACAGTATAATGAGTATGTATACCTGTTGTTTTCAGATTGAAATGGATTTTGAAGCCTTATTCAATACTGAAGATAATCTTTTCCTGAAGTGGACTCCCTCGTTTGCTGAACAAGTCATTGAATATGCCAACTACCAAGCAAACTGGCAGGATTACTTGCATATTGATGTAGATAAAATTGACTCTGGTATGATTTAATTTTGAGACATGTTGTAGACAGTATCTGAATTATCATTCCAGTGTCATCAAGCTCAAATATTACATAATACAATTGAGCTAAAATACTTTGCATGCATTTAAAATTCCGAAATACTGCATGCATGTAAAGATACACACAGGCACTCTACATAATAGCTAGTAATTGTTTCTTTTTTTCTTTTACATCTAGATGAACGAAAAAAGAATGTTTCGATACGTCTTTTGCCATCAATACTACCACCAGGTAGAAAGAACAAAAAAAGATGCAGCATTGATGTTGCTATGAACTCTTTTGTTCAGGTTAAGCCTGTAAGTCAAAGTTTAACTGTACATACAATTTTTTAAGAAATTTTCCTGCTAGCACAAGGCACTGGTGAAGAAACAATCATTTATCTGGGATTGTTGATCTCAGATGAACCCATATTCGTAAACCAGGGCACAGTACAACCGGAACCTCTAAATTTAGATGTTCCATGCAGTTGCCAATTCCACTGCTTCACTATAGGTACGAGATTGAACTGTATATGTATTAATTTGGAGATGTATTTGGCAAATTTTCTATGCTTGACATTAAAAAAATGTACTTTTTTGTAGGTTGGTACTAATATACCAAAGTATTTGGAAGAGTGTATGAAGGACCCTCATATACTCATTCTGGGTGATCGGTTGACACCTTATCAAGTGTTTGTAGTTGCCTAAGGAAGAAGCTTAGAGAGGCCTAGTCTTTTTAGAGCAGTTGACACATGTTTCAAATTGTTTTATGTGCTAGATATTGAATACCCATGGCAATGCACAGTAACATGGGAATTGCTGCAGAAAGTTATTTATCTCCTAGAGGACAAATCACCTCACAAAACATCACCATCAGTGATTGCAATGAGGGCTGCATTAAGAAAATAGTTCTGTATGGTGAACTTATGTTGCTTTCATCATGTAACTGTATTAAAATTTCACATTTGTGAACTACGTTTTGACAATATTATGTTGTAACTTCCAAAATAGTGATGATCGACTACTATAAAATGTTCACTAACAGATGTAAAATAATGAAACTATTGTTGTCAAAAAGTTTCATTAAATGCATTGCCATTGCGGAAAACTGAATGTATCTGTTTATCTAATTTGCTTTTTTAAGGAGTTAAGGGTTGATATAATTTAACCAGGATCAACTTGGGTTAATTAGGCATATTGCATAATAATCACGAATGTTGTATATATCAACCAGGAAAGATGTCACAATAATAACCATAATGCCTGGTTAAACCTAACCAGGAATTAGGGTTGTGCAAATTAACCAGGACCACCTGGTTGAATTAACCCCATTGTGTTAGGTTGAGAAATAACCAGGAGTCTGGTTAAAAATTAACCCCGTTCTGGTTAAAATTAACCAGTGTGTTTTTAGAGTGTATATATACAATATGATTTTCATGTCGGAATATGGAAATAAGGATGGATTGACTGAAAATGTAGAGAAATGGCATGCTATTACCAAATAAATAATGAAATTAATTGTTAAAAATGCAAGCTACCTTGTTGAGCCGTATTTGTAATAGTACATTCTGCTACTTCTGCAACTTCAACATCTGTAATTGCAGCTTTTGCATGGATAGCAACCTCATTAGCCACCTCATCTGGTACATATTCAGCATTATGAAATGCTGGATGCTCTTTTGGATTTTCAATCACCCCACCTAGAAAATTATATGCATGGAAATTAAAATCAGCTGGTAAGTCACACAGCACAAATGCACTAAAAATTTATTAAATACTTAATTGAAGCAGACTGCAAAGCTATCTTACCAATTGGCATGTCAACAGATTGCAAAGAGTTGATGATATCTATATGTGAGTTTGCCAAGCTATTGTCATCAGAATTATCATCAAATATATCAGAAGGTAATTCATGCACAGTAAATTTTGAGGGGTAAAAGTTACTCTTAAAAACGGGGGTAGCTCAATGTCCACAGAATGCCCCCTTTTTATAGTAAAATCATAAAAGGGGTAAAAATTACCCTGGATGGGTAACTCATAATAGAGGTGAATGTTATCCCTATTTTGAGAGGAGAATTGTGTATGCGCAAACTACTCCAAAATGTGGGTAAAACATTCCACCCACATTATGGAGTAAAATATCTCACCATACAAGAGGAAGTTAAATAGACAACCAATATAAAGAATAGAAATGCAAATATAAAAATTGGTAATAATAGATTTATTGACATACTTTTGGCACATATAACTTAATTGTTAGAATAACGAGTCCCTCTGTTCAATTAAATAACTAGCTGTGCGTGCACTATATGTAACAGTATAGGCGACAAGGACACTTAAAATTATTGAGTTCCTGGACGAGTTTTTGAAGCCCAATGCTTTTGGCTGCTGATGCTGCATTGAGCCCAAGAAATACGGTATCTACAAAATCAAAAAGGCTTTTGTGCTCTTTTGGGTAAGCTATGTTAAAAACATAGTAACATTCGTGCAAAGCAAGAAATACACTTTCAAAGGGGAAACCTGATCCATCCAAAAGTTGCTTTCCTTCGATGCCTATAACCAAACGACTATTAACTTTCACAAGACTCTCTGTGGCCGTTACGAGGGTTGGATATTTCGTTTTTTCAACCTCTTCCTCAAAATCTTCATCTTCCTAATGGTGTGTAGAGGATACAATTATCTCCCTTGAGTTTAGAAATTAAAATAGATAATAAAAATAGAATGTCTAGCATTATACCTATGATTTACTGCGTTTGTAAAGTTATTTTCTGATCTATGCGTTTGGATTTGAATACCCTCAGTTGTATTTAGCGTGTTGGATGGTCGTTCAGATCGTCCAAACACTTTCCTGACCTTTTCCTCCACTGTTTGGTTTATAGTATTGCCTGTGTTTCGAGTGCTGGTACCTTGGCTTGCCGATCCGATACTGGCAGAAGGACTTAAAGCATCAGATAATTCCCCAACATGACTTAATATTTGCGTTAAAATCTCATTTGGTTAATTGATGATTTGGTTAATTCACCGCGTTTTTCTATGATGGGGATTGTATAAGTTTAATTTTTTGCTTGTATACATTTGTTGGTTGTGTAAAACTCTTTGAACTATAATATAGGGTGATACTAACTCTAACATTATCGGGAGATACGTTCATTTTGCAGGAATTATACTTATTTGGTTATTTCACCGCGTTTTTCTATGATGGGCGTTGTATAAGTTTACTTTTTGGTTGTATTTATTTGTTGGTTGTGTAAAACTCTTTGAACTATAATATACGGTGATACTAACTCTAACATTATCTGGAGATAGGTTAATTTTGCAGGAACTATACTGATTTGGTTAAATCACCGCGTTTTTCTATGATGATCTATACATATATAAGTTTAATTTTTTGCTTGTATACATTTGTTGGTTGTGTAAAACTCTTTGAACTACATTATATGCTGACACTAACTCTAACATTATCGGGAAATAGGTTAATTTTGCAGGAACTATACTGATTTGGTTAATTCACCACGTTTTTCTATGATGGGCTTTGTATAGGTTTAATTTTTTCTTGTATACATCTGTTGGTTGCGTAAAACTCTTTGAACTATATTATACCGTGATACTAACTCTAACATTATCGGCTGGGAAATAGGTTAATTTTGCAGGAACTATATACTGATTTGGTTAATTCACCGCGTTTTTCTATGATAGGCTTTGTATAAGTTAATTTTTTGCTTCTATACATTTGTTGGTTGTGTAAAACTCTTTGAACTATATTATAGGGTCATACTAACTCTAACATTATCGGGAGATAGGTTAATTTTGCAGGAACAATACGGATTTTGTTAATTAATCGCGTTTTTCTATGATGCATGGGCTTTGTATAAGTTTCATTTTTTGCTTGTATACATTTGTTGGTTGTGTAAAACTCTTTGAACTATATTATACCGTCATACTAACTCTAACATTATCCGGAGATGGGTTAATTTTGCAGGAACTATACTGATTTGGTTAATTCACAGCGTTTTTCTATCATGGTTGGGCTTTGTATAAGTTTCATTTTTTGCTTGTAAACATTTGTTGGTTGTGTAAAACTCTTTGAACTATATTATACAGTGATACTAACTCTAATATTATCGGAAGATAGGTTAACTTTGCAGCAACTATAGTAATTTGGTTAATTCACAGTGTTTTTCTATGATGGGCTGTGTATAAGTTTAATATTTTGCTTGTATACATTTGTTGGTTGTGTAAAACTCTTTGAACTATATTATACGGTGATACTAACTCTAACATCAGGAAATAGGTTAATTTTGCAGGAACTATACTGATTTGGTTAATTCACCGCGTTTTTCTATGATGGGCTATGTATAAGTTTGATTTTTTCTTGTATACATTTGTTGGTTGTGTAAAACTCTTTGAACTATTTATAGGGGTGATACTAACTCTAACATTATCCGGAGATAGGTTAATTTTGCAGGAACTATATACTAATTTGGGTAATTCACCGCGGTTTTCTATGATGGGCTATGTATAAGTTTGATTTTTTCTTGTATACATTTGTTGGTTGTGTAAAACTCTTTGAACTATATTATAGGGTGATACTAACTCTAACATTATTCGGAGATAGCTTAATTTTGCAGCAACTATAGTAATTTCGTTAATTCACAGCGTTTTTCTATGATGGGCTTTGTATAAGTTTCATTTTTTGCTTGTATACATTTGTTAATTGTGCAAAACTCTTTGAACTATATTATACGGTGATAGCTACTAACTCTAACATTATCGGGAGATAGGTTAATTTTGCAGGAACTATACTGATTTGGTTAATTCACCGCGTTTTTCTATGATGGGCTATGTATAAGTTTGATTTTTTCTTGTATACATTTGTTGGTTGTGTAAAACTCTTTGAACTATATTATAGGGTGATACTAACTCTAACATTATCCGGAGATAGGTTAATTTTGCAGGAACTATATACTAATTTGGGTAATTCACCGCGGTTTTCTATGATGGGCTATGTATAAGTTTGATTTTTTCTTGTATACATTTGTTGGTTGTGTAAAACTCTTTGAACTATATTATAGGGTGATACTAACTCTAACATTATTCGGAGATAGCTTAATTTTGCAGCAACTATAGTAATTTCGTTAATTCACAGCGTTTTTCTATGATGGGCTTTGTATAAGTTTCATTTTTTGCTTGTATACATTTGTTAATTGTGCAAAACTCTTTGAACTATATTATACGGTGATAGCTACTAACTCTAACATTATCGGGAGATAGGTTAATATTGCAGGAACTATACTGATTTGGTTAATTCACCGCGTTTTCTATGATGGGCTATGTATAAGTTTAATTTTTTGCTATAAGTTTCATTTTTTGCTTGTATACATTTGTTGGTTGTATAAAACTCTTTGAACTATATTATACGGTGATACTTACTCTAACATTATCGGGAGACAGGTTAATTTTGCAGGCTTTTTCTATGATGGACTATGTATAAGTTTAATTTTTTGCTGGTATACATTTGTTGGTTGTGTAAAACTCTTTGAACTATATTATATGGTGATACTAAGTCTAAAATTATCGAGAGATAGGTTAATTTTTTAGAAACTATACTGATTTTGTTAATTCACCGCGTTTTTCTATGATGGGCTATGTATAAGTTTAATTCTTTACTTGTATACATTTGTTGGTTGTGTAAAACTCTTTGAACTATATTATATGGTGATACTAAGTCTAACATTATCCGGAGATAGGTTAATTTTTTAGGAACTATACTGATTTGGTTAATTCACGGCGTTTTTCTATGATGGGCTATGTATAAGTTTAATTTTTTGTTTGTATAGATTTGTTGGTTGTGTAAAACTCTTTAAACTATATTTTACGGTGATAGTAACTCTAACATTATGCAGAGATGGGTTAATATTGCAGGAACTATACTGATTTGGTTAATTCACCGTGTTTTTCTATATGATGTGCTTTGTATAAGTTTAATTTAATTTTTGCTCTTATACATTTGTTGGTTGTGTAAAACTTTTTGAACTATATTATACGGTGATACTAACTGTAACATTATCCAAAGTTAGGTTAATTTTGCAGGAACTATGTAGTGATTTCGTTAATTCACAGCGTTTTTCTATGATGGGCTGTGTATAAGTTTAATTTTTTGCTTGCATTCATTTGTTGGTTGTGTAAAACTCTTTGAACTATATTATACGGTGATACTAACTCTAACATTATCGGGAGATAGGTTAATATTGCAGAAACTATACTGATTTGGTTAATTCACCACGTTTTTCTATAATGGGCTTTGTATAAGTTTCATTTTTTGCTTGTTAACATTTGTTGGTTGTATAAAACTCTTTGAACTAAATTATACGGTGATACTAAGGGGCCGCATCCATATTCATGTTGCCACGTTAGGCGTCGGATCGACGCTTAGAGTGGGTGGGTGGGTTTTATGTCAATTGTCTGGATGCTTAATCGTGGCAAAATGATAATTTTGTGAAAATTTTTAGGAATTTGAAGTGAACTATAATGTTCAGATTCAAATAAAATAATTTCCCAATATATACATTCACTCCTGCAGTATATCATCCATTCAAAAGCGTTTTATATATAAAAACATTGACGACGATTATCTCTGTTAATATTGGAAGTTCAAAGTGGAAGCACTGTTTTCATGGAAATAAAATCTTTTATAGTTCTTTTTTGCAATACTCAAAAACAAGTTTTTTTCAAGAAAAAGAATATGTAAAATCAATATCAAATTGATTTATTACTGTGGTAAGTAATCAACTATTAGTAATTTGCTATTTTCAATTTACTATTAAAAGTAAAAAGTGCTTTAAATACAGTTTTGAACAACTACATCTCGAATAAAAGTTTAATATCTATTAATATTAATATTAAATATTTTATATTGTTTGTATAAAGAAGGTGTTTCTCCGAGTGATCTATTATTTAATAAAAGTATTAGGTATAGATTTCACATATAATATTCAATATATATTAAAAAAGATTTGATTCTAATTTGAATTATAGCTTTTAATATGTCGAAACAACTAACCTTGTTTGGGAAAACGGCAAGTGTGGAGGCCTATTTCAAAGATCCAAAAAACGATTACGAACGCTTTGTTAATAGAAAGTGGGAAGAAACACATGAAAAGTTTGGTAGAAAACAAGATTTCCTGAAAGCAGTGTTAAAGGATTGGGGTAGCGTTAAAAATGATCCCAGTGCAATAAAGAAATATTTGGAAACTTGCCCACCTCTGTCTAAAAAGATTGCTCGTTCCAGTTTTGTCAACCGGATTTCCAAATCCCCTATCTCAACTGCTTTGGCAAAGAATGATAATACTAGATCTACTAGCCCTGCTTTGAAATCAACTTGTACATTTTTTTGTCAGCCAACCATTGCTATCAACAACGTTCCAAATTATCCATCTGATCGTGCTTAATATCTTGAATCACATGAACTTGAGTTAATCAAGACTTTTATCGCTTCCCTTCATATCTAAAAGATACCTTGTCATGACGAGCTCTGTTTTCTGTGTTCTAGATCTCCTACAAAAACAACTCAGACACAGAGTTGGAATAATTTTGGCAATGTGCGTAATTGTCTAACGCACATGCCGATTTATTAATTTTTACTTAACAACAAATTAATTATTAATCAACAAACAATAAATTCAATTACTAAACAATTTGCACAGAAAAGGTGGGGCTAATTTAAACGCCACAAGGCTCCTTGGGTAAAGGAGACAAACCCCACCCCGTCATGACAAGGTATCCACAGACAGACTTGTAAAATCAGCAAAACAATAATATATAAAACATGCATATAAGAAACCCACATATAAGAATCGCAGCAAGGAAAAGGTACAGATCTCCAACCAGTCGTGCCCCGGCATTGACCGGCCGAGTATCTGCAACCTGAGTCGCCAATATGAAAATAGTGATATGAGGTAGAGGAGCGCTAGCTTAACCCCTGTATCAGCATTGCGCCTGATTACCAATGAGTCTCATCGTAGTGATCGTAGTTGCAACGAATATGGGATATAACGAAATAAGTACGAACTAAGAAGTGTGCAGCCAAGGTCAACCCCCGCCAGGCACGGCAATAAATGACTCATGTCGACATATGATGCGAAATAGGTCGCGAAGATAAGTTTGGACTACGAATGTACTTGCGGAGTGCGTCGGATTTCCACCTACCCATTACTCTGATTTGAGCGTCAGAAAAACCGCATTCCGCAGCGAAAGTAGCTGCACCAATTCGAAAACTGTGCCCCTGATACTTAGTAGGGTCAAGACCACATGCACGAAAAATCAAAGCCAAATGCTCAGTAAATAGTCTGCGTGTTACTGCACGCCCATCGAGAGTGCGAAAAAGTGGGCCATCGGATAAACCGCAACGCGCAAAATAGTCGAGTAATGTCTGCACAGGGCAAATATCGGAACGGCGGTGAAGTGTAAGAGAAACAGGAGGTTGATTGTAGGAATGTTTAAAGTTCGCAAAATTGATTTTCAAACCGGAAATATTGCCCAAATTATCAACAAGCTGAACCACTTGAGATAATTGAAGCACGCCGGGAGACCGTGGGCAAGTCGTTATTTCACCAACTTGCAAAAAGGCTGTCGTACACATTGCCTTAAATAAAAGTGCGCGATATTCCCTAGATGCAACGAGAGAAGTCTGTTGTAAAATTGTGCGGAGGATAGAAATAGTGATTGGAAGGCGTGCATCAACACCGGAGCCAAGCTTACCATATCCTTTCAACATTTCGAGAACCCAAAATACCTTTGTAGGGTCATGCACGCCCGTTAAACGGTGACAATAACCTAATGCAGAAACATATGTATCGCGGTCGAGGCTGCATAATTGCGCTGAAACATGAATGCGATAAATAAACCCAAGTCTGAAGGCGATATGGGCAGTTTGAATGAAGCAGATTGAAAAACTGCAGAAGAAAACTGATTGTAGAGTTTCCATGCCCTGCGATAGGTAGGGATTGACGAAGGCTGCAAACTAGATTGAATTAACTGCGAGGTAATAGCGGCCAATTGTGTGGGAGAAGGTGAGGTGGTATGACTGTCGGTGTTGGCCGAACGCCCACCGGAGCTAGCCGTTTGAACTTCGAAACCTGCAAGCGAGATAAGGAGTCAGCCAAAACATTTGTAACCCCCGCTACATGGCGAGCGCGAAAGAGAATATTAAATTGCAAACAAGCCAGCACCAGGCGTCGAACAAACACCATAACAGTCACATCACGAGAAGTAGCCTTATTTATAATATCAACCAATGCCGCATTATCGGTGAAAAAAGTTATACGCTGGTTACGCATCTGGTCTCCCCACAGAAGAACGCTTAATACGATTGGGTAGAATTCCAAAATCGTTATGTTAAAAGTTTTCCAATTGTCGGGCCAGGCACCGTAACACCACTCAAAACCAAAAAGCGCGCCATAGCCGAAGCTAGCCGCAGAATCAGTGTACAGGTTAAGGCTAGCAGAGTCATGCCACATGTCATTGAGAAAAAACGATCGGCCATTAAAAATGGCTAAAAACGACTGCCAAATTTCGAGATCAGCCTTAACCGATTTAGTTAGGCGAATGAAATGATGAGCACACCGTACGCTCTTAGTTAAATCAATAAGACGTCGGAGAAAGGCCCGCCCAGGGACAACGACTGAACAAGCAAAATTGAGCAAACCGGTTAAAGATTGTATCTCGCGTAATGTGACCTTTTTGCGACAAAGAAAAGCAGATATCAACTGCTTGCATTTGTCAGTTTTATCCAAAGGTAAGCGGGCTTCCATGCACAAAGTATCTAATTCAATGCCGGCAAAGGAAAGAACGTTTTTGTGGGCCGATTGTTTTTTCTGGAGCGATTGGCACGCCTACGTGTTCACAGAGAGACAAAAAGCGAACAAGGTCAATGCGACATTGGTGATAAGTAGGTGCGGCTATTAGATAATCATCGAGAATGTGGATTAGATGCGCGATTGACAAGTGTGTCTTAGCAACCCATTCGATAGCAGTGCTAAACATCTCGAAAGTGCGACATGACGACGCACACCCCATAGGCATAACTCGATCATAATATTTGCCTTGCCAAAAAATACCCAAGAGATCGTAATCGGCAGGGCGTATGGGAATAATACGAAATGCGCTTTTGATATCTGTCTTCGCAAGAAAACAACCGCGCCCAAGCTGCTTGATCATAGAAACTGCATCATCGACACGAGCATAGTTCACAGAGGTATGCTCGGGAGCAATCCCATCGTTAACAGAAGCACCGTTCGGAAATGACAAATGGTGAATCAAACGGTACTCCCCTGGAGTTTTCTTAGGAACAACGCCTAGCGGAGAGACTCGAAAATTGGGAAAAGGGGGATTGTCAAAGGACCCAGCAATGCGATTCGCCGCTAATTCTTTCGAAAGTTTAGCACTAACGATTTCCGGGTTCTGCAGGGCCGAAACAAGATTTGTTGCAAAAAACGATATACGAATGCCTTCAAAATGAAGGGGAAAACCAAATTGAAAACCATTATATAACATAATGTCAATCGCACATCATATCCACATAGTAGAGGGGAGAGTTTATTAATTTGTACTGGTGTTGGCAGGACGGGACTTAGATGCTGGTTGACTGCGAATTTGAGCGTGAGGGACGAAAATTACATCGGAGTGCGGAGTGGACTACACCACATTTAAAGCATTGATGTTTAAAATTACAGCCCGGACAATCGCCGCCCTGATGGAACTTGCGACAAAATCCCCTGGGAACAAATAGGGCAGGAACTGACGCTGGCGAATTAGACCCATGATTACGCGTAGGTAGCTGGGTCTTAGTGAAGCGTGAATGATTGAAATTTTGCGCCCTTATCCACAGTTCCCAGTGAGTGTCGCTCCACGGTGCATCGGCTGGGTTAGTTTGACGCAAAAGACGAAATTGAGCGTCGTAAAAAACGCCAGTCACCCCCGCGAGCAGCCAAATCGCGAACAACTTCGCGCCGTATTTCATCAAAGCGGGGGCCTCCATGGGGAATTTAGTTGTGTACACCCCGACAAAAATTTGAAACGCTGAAGTCCATGCCTCGATATTAGGGATGGACTTCACTCTGTGTGTTGGTTCCAAAGATAAAAGCGGAACATTGGAGCCTTCTTGAGGCCCCACCGACAGCTGATAACGAGTATCACAAGCCCCAGAACCAAGCAATAGGCTAAATCTAAAAATTCATTGGCCCAAATTTTCGACTTCAATTTGGCACTAACGTTTGCTCCGATAGGCAAACTGATGGAATTAAATTTGGAGCTTGGCGTTGGGGACCGCGATACCGGCACTAAATTAGGCTCACCTGATATATTGAGTAAAGCAGACGCCACCGGCCCCTGCATCGTGGCGTCTGCCGTACCCAACACACCCGAAGCAACCACTGGCAATTCACGCGTCTCCGTCGAGAACTCGGGCGGTGTAGATGGGATGGTGTGTGACTGGAGGTTGGCCATGACCGCCTGCTTGTTTCCGAAATTATTCGGGCAAGTAGTTTTCTGGAGGGTAAAATGGTTGGTAGACCCCGCAGAGGTGTTGTCTGTTTTGGTGCAGTAGTTGGCGCGGACAATGGCTGCGGCAAGGTATTCACCTATGTACTGGGAGCCGTGAGTGGACCGGAGCGGGACGATCGTCGCGGTCGGCCGGGTCGGGTTGGTTGCGTTCGCCTCTTCACTCGTTTACTCGCTCTGGTAGTGGTAGCAGGCATAATTCCGTATAGCAAGAACTAAGGAATAAACAAAGAGCAGAGCAAGAGCGAAACGAATGTCTGTGGTGATACGTAAAATACTATATACCAGAGACACGCCACGCACAATACAATTGAAAAATATTAAAAAAGACAGGAAGAATGGAAAAGGCAGCGGAATAATCATGGCATACAACGAGGGTAGCCGCATTTGATTATCCTGTGATGCTGCAAATACTGAAAATTATCGGGCAATCTGAAAACAACATGCCGCACCATCCCACAATATATTGACTTCAACTGTGGGCATCCGGAAACGTAAAACGCCCTACCCACTAAGACATGCATTTTTTCCTACACAGAACGACATACCGCGATACAAGGTGAAAAACTGTGTCCATCTCCCTCCTGGTTTTTATGAAAATATTTTTGGCTTTCTGTATATATTTTTTGTATTTCATATAAAAAGGATAAAAGTGTTCCTCTTTTTTCCTGTTCAACAAATGGAAAGTAGACGTAGCTTTGTGCTTTACGTCTGACGTTGTGAATGGCTTAATTCACTTATCGGGGGAATGATTTTTCTCATTCGGCTGTTATTTTATGGCATCCAGGTAAGCCGGTTTTTATAACAATTTCAGTTTTTTGCCTTTGGACTCGAATATAAACTGATTACCAAAGGTTCTTAGCCGTATAAATCCATCAAAACTTATGGTACAAACAGCAAATATACTATTTTAGACCTTTGGTACATGTGCAATGTTATATACTCAAACAGTCAAACTTTATCTTTTTCTTGACTTGTGAGTTGTGTGGGGAAGGAATTAAAATCCTGACAATGTCAATTTTTGAGTTTGGTCTATTTTGTTTTCATGATAGCAAACAATAATGTAAATAGGTGAACCTTCCCCCCAGTGAGTCTATTAGATTCAAGCAATAATTAACATGGTCTAACTGACAAAAGTGCTAAGTGGGTGCTGATACAAAGTAATAAGATTTTTGCTGCAAACAATGTAAATTTCAACCTCTGATGTTTCAACCTAGTTAATATATTATCTTGTTTGCCTTGTCAAATTCAAATCAATTATCATGGCTTATATTAATTGATTTTTTAACTTCTTGCACCTTGTGAATAAATCTTGATCAGATCTTCATTTATATTTTTCAGGATGAAGATGCTATGAAGCTAGAGATGGCTTATTAAATAATGAAATAAAGCAAGCTAGAGATGGCTTATTAATTAATTGTCATGCAATTTGTTGGAACATTGAACTGAGATGAATTAAGCACATTATACACATTGTTATGAATCTGCACTGTTATCCTTAATTACCATGTTATCTGATTTTGTTGTTGGCTGGTATTTTTATAACCATTGTTATATTTATAAAAGAAATAAATATAAACATCCATTGTGTGAGCAATGTATCTTCAATCTGCAGCCACTTTTATAATTTTCTGTTTATGGTATCAGATTTCAAGAGGGCTAAATTCAATAGGCTAATCAGGAGTAATTGAGTCTATGGAGGGATGAATATTATTTATTAATAAGACCAGGGGTCCAGGGGTGCAATTATATAATATTGAAAACTTTTATAGCCCATTGAGGTACAATTAAGCTGATGACCTTAATGAAAAGTATATTATGCAAATATGACTCATGGTTGAAACTATATTCTTGCACTTAGTCAGCTGCCAAGCATCTTGCCCCTGAGCTTTGGCCTCTGTTTCTTTGGATTATACCTAGATATATTGTCCTGAAGACATTCAAGAAAACATTATTAATTGAATTCAGTAATTCTGCAGTTTATACAGGTAACAGGGTTCAAAAAAGTCTAATTGATGTCCATAAATATCCAGTTGTCCCGAAAATGTCCGACAATAGTGCCAAAAAGTTCAAGCATTTGTTATAGGAATGTATAAATAATGAAAATATAAAAAAAACACCTGTCAGTTCGTGTCAGAATTAAAATCTTCAGTTTTGTCCACAATTTTTTGATATTTTAATATATATTTGTTCTTGCGTTGGCAATAACAGCGTCTACGACTTGTATTCATCCTAAAAAAACGCTTTATATTTAAAAAAAATTATGTTTTCATGACTTTATATTTCAAAAAAACAAAACAAGTTTTCACGGGAATTTTTTTTTATAAAGGCCAGGGGGGAGAATCTGTTGTTTACTAAATCCAGGGGGGAGAACACCCTTGTAGCGGGCTCACAATTGAGCCTGGTCAGTGGTAACTACCATGGCCAAAAGGAACCATGTGGCGTCAGCAGAGCTTCTGCGGTTGCGCAGAAGGGCGAAGTCCGCCATGTTTTTGGCGACAAAAAGATGGCGGCAAAGTTACTGAAAAATGACGAGCCGGTCCTCCAGGAATTATTATATAGCTCAGTGCATCTACTCCTCTGACAGACAACGAAAACGCGAAAACAACTCGTGGCCAACCTTCCATTTCCTCAAAATTTCCGGACTTGGTGAACATTTCTGCAGACTTTGTCAAGCAACACGGATTTGCTGCCCAAAGTCGCCGTCAGACAGGAATGGGAAGGAGTTCTGGTGTTTCGGTGGCACAAATTCGTGAACATCTGTTAGACAAAGTTCCGGGATTGAGAGAGCATGGCTTATCGATTTCAACGACCAGAAGATTGTCCCATCCACCCAACAAAGGCAACCTAGCTAGCCTAAGATACAAGGCTTTGATTGATGCAAGAATTGGCTGTAAAAAAAACAGCTACCGTGAATACCACCCGGACAGTCATTATTTGTTTGCACGGAACAAACAGCACCGAGAATTCTGCACAATGTTTGATGCCTATTCTTGCATATTAAGTATGGATGATTTGGCCAAAATTAAAGTTGGCGCTCCAGCTGTTTCAAGGTATCATCAGATCCGTCGAATTTTCTCTTCATCTGATATGCCGAACCTCAACGACCACAATTTCCCCGTTCCAAACTACCTTTTGTCTGTGTCAGGATACATGTTTCTCGAGGGAAAAACACTGCCTTTGGCTGAAGATGATACCGACTATCTTTCCGAAACTGCTTACGATACCACAAGGAATGCACACGAAAGTATAGAAGAAGTGAAATTGGGCGGGGTTGCTCATAATCTGTGGTCTGTTCTGATAGAACAATGCAAAACACAGTTAAACGTTAATGTAACTGAAGAAGATCTTAAAGATGTTGTAGCAAAAGAATTAACAGAAAACGTCGATATTTATCGTTTTGGAGTAGACAATGATAACCTAGCAGAAATAGTCGAAAATTTGTCATCCGCAAATTATCTCAATGTTGTATCCGTACACACCATACTCAGGTCCGACCCGTCTAATGATTCGGTCGCACAAATATAATTCTACTACAGCGGCAACTCATGTGACCGACCTTTACAACATTCTTGAACCATTGAAAGATGAAAAGTCTATTTTTATGTTCCTAGCCGATGGAGGACCTGATTTCAACCCTTCACACATAGCCAACTCATTATTCTACTACAGGCTTTTCAAAAAACTGGATGCAGACATATTGGATGTTATGACATACGCTGCTCGATACTCTGCATTTAACCCGATAGAGCATTGTTGGTCTCTTGCAAGTAATCATCTTGCCTGAGTAGTTTTTCCCCCGCTTGTGGATGAAGATACTGTTGCCCCCGCATTGCAAAGTGGCTTAGAAGAAGAAATTCGGAAACAAAAAGAAAAAGTTATTTTTGATAAAGCAATGAATGCAATGGCTAGTCAGCACTGGTATGATCTCACTTTTGATGGTTTCCCTGTTAACGTTCAACCCGTTTTGGTAAATGAAGACAACTTACTTTATGACGATTATGACCGTGTCCGGGCATGCCTTAAGTGCCCGTTGAGGTCCCTTCACAAGTACAAAGATATTGTTAATGAAATGAAACAAATGCTAAGTCATATAGATCGCCACTTAAATGAGATAATATTTATTAGATGCAATGACAAGTCTTGTTGTGGTGAATTTCGATCTCAAGAAGTCAAATATTTCTTGGGAGAGCCAATGAGGTTTCCATCCCCATCACAAAGTGCTATATACAAGGGTCATTACAACACATTCCTGCAGGAAACCATGGATACGAGCAAACGCTTTGGTGATGCTGGACAGCCGAACGCGGAAGAAAAGGCCCTTGGGAGCTGTCCAATTTGCCCATCTTTCTCTTTTAAATCGAAAACTGAGATGGATAGACATCAAGGCATGTTTCATCGCCGCCAGAAGTTGACGTCCAAAGAGGTTCAACGTATCTACTGCCAATTTGAAGGATGTGCAAAAGGTTTTGGTTCACAGTCATCCCTTAGCCGGCATCAAACGAAAGTAAATCACCGAGCAAGAGACAGGCCTAAACCAACCAACAAGTCCAGAATCTCTAAACCTGCGAAAGCAAGTCCGGCAACTATATCAGACATGTTGAGACAGCTCAAGAGCAAGGAGTCGCAGGAGGGGAGCGGAGATGACAAGCCATGCACATTAGCGGAATGTGATGTTGCGTCACTGATTGGGAATCGATTTCGATGGGTACAGTGTGACGAGTGGTACCACGACTATTGTGTTGGGCTACGACATCACATGGATGATACGTTGGCTGCGTTGACATTTGTTTGCAAACAATGTGAATCCATGGATTAAGACATGCAAAAGTGACTATGTATTTTGCACAAAGATCATGGTATTCAAAAATTCTTGGTTTAAGTTGAAAGAAAAAGTCTATGTCTTCGTTAAGTTTAATTGTTTTCTTGTATGTTTGCATGGCGACTTTAGTAATTACAATAACTTGTAGGTACACCAGGTACTTGTAGGTACTGATGAAGGTCCGGGTTAACGGACCGAAAGCTTTGCAGTATTTAATACTTACGTGGTGTACCTACAAGTTATTGTAATTAAGTTTAATTGGTTTCACGTTAATTAGGAGCGCACTTCTTTCAACTGTATTGGAAGTTGGAACTTCTTGATCCTTGTGTTTTATTTACATTTGGTTGATGTTGTTTTTTGCAAAATCTTTCTCAGTATATGTAAAACAAAGAACAGTTTTTAGAAAAGTATAAATAGCCAGTGGACAGTACAAAAGTTGAAAAAACAGAAACTGAATGAAGAGTTTCTGAGGGTTGAAAACTACCTCACTTTAACTTGTATAATAAAAGATAATTCTGACGCTTTTTCTTAACAAACTTTCGCTATTTTCATTGTCGAAATATGACTGCCACGCTCGACGCTTATACGGGTGGGTGGGTGGATACAAGCGTAAGCGTCGATTCGACGCCTAGCGTGGCAACATGAATATGGATGCGGCCCCTAACTCTAACATTATCGGGAGACAGGTTAATTTTGCAGGCTTTTTCTATGATGGACTATGTATAAGTTTAATTTTTTGCTTGTATACATTTGTTGGTTGTGTAAAACTCTTTGAACTATATTATATGGTGATACTAAGTCTAACATTATCGGGAGATAGGTTAATTTTTTAGGAACTATACTGATTTGGTTAATTCACCGCATTTTCCTATGATGGGCTATGTATAAGTTTAATTCTTTGCTTGTATACATTTGTTGGTTGTGTAAAACTCTTTGAATTATATTATATGGTGATACTAAGTCTAACATTATCGGGAGATAGGTTAATTTTTTTGGAATTATACTGATTTGGTTATTTCACAGCGTTTTTCTATGATGGGCTATGTATAAGTTTAATTTTTTGTTTGTATATATAGATTTGTTGGTTGTGTAAAACTCTTTGAACTACATTTTACGGTCATACTAACTCTAACATTATCAGGAGATAGGTTAATATTGCTGGAACTATACTGATTTGGTTAATTCACCACGTTTTTTTATAATGGGCTTTGTATAACTTTAATTTTTTGCTTGCATGTATACATTTGTTGGTTGTGTAAAACTCTTTGAACTATATTATATGGTGATACTAAGTCTAACATTATCGGGAGATAGGTTAATTTTTTAGGAACTATACTGATTTGGTTAATTCACCGCATTTTTCTATGATGGGCTATGTATAAGTTTAATTTTTTGTTTGTATAGATTTGTTGGTTGTGTAAAACTCTTTGAACTATATTTTACTGTGATACTATCTCTAACATTATCCGGAGATAGGTTAATATTGCAGGAACTATACTGATTTGGTTAATTCACCGTGTTTTTCTATATGATGTGCTTTGTATAAGTTTAACTTAATTTTTGCTCTTATACATTTGCTGGTTGTGTAAAACTTTTTGAACTATATTATACGGTGATACTAACTGTAACATTATCGGAAGTTAGGTTAATTTTGGAGGAACTATATAGTGATTTCGTTAATTCACCGCGTTTTTCTATGATGGGCTGTGTATAAGTTTAATTTTTTGCTTGCATTCATTTGTTGGTTGTGTAAAACTCTTTGAACTATATTATACGGTGATACTAACTCTAACATTATCCGGAGATAGGTTAATATTGCAGGCTTTTTCTATGATGGACTATGTATAAGTTTAATTCTTTGCTTGTATACATTTGTTGGTTGTGTGAAACTCTTTGAACTATATTATATGGTGATACTAAGTCTAACATTATCCGGAGATAGGTTAATTTTGCACTAACTATACTGATTTGGTTAATTCACCACGTTTTTCTATGATAGGCTTTGTATAAGTTTCATTTTTTGCTTGAATACATTTGTTGGTTGTATAAAACTCTTTGAACTATATTATACGGTGATACTAACTCTAACATTATCGGGAGACAGGTTAATTTTGCAGGCTTTTTCTATGATGGACTATGTATAAGTTTAATTTTTTGCTGGTATACATTTGTTGGTTGTGTAAAACTCTTTGAACTATAATAGATGGTGATACTAAGTCTAACATTATCGGGAGATAGGTTAATATTGCAGGAACTATACTGATTTGGTTAATTCAACACGTTTTCCTATAATGGGCTTTGTATAAGTTTCATTTTTTGCTTGTATACATTTGTCGGTTGTATAAAACTCTTTGAACTATATTATACGGTGATACTAACTTTAACATTATCGGGAGACAGGTTAATTTTGCAGGCTTTTTCTATGATGGACTATGTATAAGTTTAATTTTTTGCTGGTATACATTTGTTGGTTGTGTAAAACTCTTTGAACTATAATATATGGTGATACTAAGTCTAACATTATCAGGAGATAGGTTAATTTTTTAGGAACTATACTGATTTGGTTAATTCACTGCGTTTTTCTATGATGGGTATGTATAAGTTTAATTCTTTGCTTGTATACATTTGTTGGTTGTGTGAAACTCTTTGAACTATATTATATGGTGACACTAAGTCTAACATTCTCGGGAGATAGGTTAATTTTGCAGGAACTATACTGATTTGGTTAATTCACCGCATTTTTCTATGATGGGCTATGTATAAATTTAATTCTTTGCTTGTATACATTTGTTGGTTGTGTAAAACTCTTTGAATTATATTATATGGTGATACTAAGTCTAACATTATTGGGAGATAGGTTAATTTTTTTGGAATTATACTGATTTGGTTAATTCACAGCGTTTTTCTATGATGGGCTAGGTATAAGTTTAATTTTTTGTTTGTATAGATTTGTTGGTTGTGTAAAACTCTTTGAACTACATTTTACGGTCATACTAACTCTAACATTATCAGGAGATAGGTTAATATTGCAGGAACTATACTGTTTTGGTTAATTCACCGCATTTTTCTATATGATGTGCTTTGTATATAAGTTTAACTTAATTTTTGCTCTTATACATTTGTTGGTTATGTAAAACGTTTTGAACTATATTATACGGTGATACTAACTGTAACATTATCGGAAGTTAGGTTAATTTTGCAGGAACTATATAGTATTTTCCTTAATTCACAGCGTTTTTCTTTGATGGGCTGTGTATAAGTTTAATTTTTTGCTTGTATTCATTTCTTGGTTGTGTAATACTCTTTGAACTATATTTTAAGGTGATACTAACTCTAACATTATCGGGAGATAGGTTAATATTGCTGGAACTGTACTGATTTGGTTAATTCACCACGTTTTTTTATAATGGGCTTTGTATAACTTGAATTTTTTGCTTGCATGTATACATTTGTTGGTTGTGTAAAACTCTTGGAACTATATTATATGGTGATACTAAGTCTAACATTATCGGAAGATAGGTTAATTTTTTAGGAACTATACTGATTTGGTTAATTCACCGCATTTTTCTATGATGGGCTATGTATAAGTTCAATTTTTTGTTTGTATAGATTTGTTGGTTGTGTAAAACTCTTTAAACTATATTTTACGGTGATACTAACTCTAACATTATCGGGAGATAGGTTAATATTGCAGAAACTATACTGATTTGGTTAATTCACCACGTTTTTTTATGATGGGCTTTGTATAAGTTTCATTTTTTGCTTGTATACATTTGTTGGTTGTATAAAACTTTTTGAACTATATTATACAGTGATACTAACTCTAACATTATCCGGAGATAGGTTAATTTTGCAGGAACTATACTGATTTGGTTTATTCACCGCGTTTTTGTATGATAAGCTATGTATAAGTTTTATTTTTTGGTTGTATACATTTGTTGGTTGTGTAAAACTCTTTGAACTATATTATACGGTGATAATAACTCTAACATTATCAGGAGTTGGATTAACTTTGCAGGAACTATACTGATTTGGTTAATTCACCGCATTTTTCTATGATGGGCTTTGTATAACTTTAATTTTTTGCTTGCATGTATACATTTGCTGGTTGTGTAAAACTCTTTGAACTATATTATATGGTGATACTAAGTCTAACATTATCGGGAGATAGGTTAATTTTTTAGGAACTATACTGATTTGGTTAATTCACTGCGTTTTTCTATGATGGGCTATGTATAAGTTTAATTTTTTGTTTGTATAGATTTGTTGGTTGTGTAAAACTCTTTAAACTATATTTTTCGGTGATACTAACTCTAACATTATGCAGAGATAGGTTAATATTGCAGGAACTATACTGATTTGGTTAATTCACCACGTTTTTCTATGATGGGCTTTGTATAAGTTTAATTTTTTGTTTGTATAGATTTGTTGGTTGTGTAAAACTCTTTAGACTATATTTTAATTCACCACGTTTTTTTATGATGGGCTTTGTATAAGTTTCATTTTTTGCTTGTATACATTTGTTGGTTGTATAAAACTCTTTGAACTATATTATACAGTGATACTAACTCTAACATTATCCGGAGATAGGTAAATTTTTAAAACTCTTATAGATTAAAACTCTTTAAACTATATTTTACAGTAATAGTAACTCTAACATTATGCAGAGATGGGTTAATATTGCAGGAACTATACTGATTTGGTTAATTCACCGTGTTTTTCTATATGATGTGCTTTGTATAAGTTTAATTTAATTTTTGCTCTTATACATTTGTTGGTTGTGTAAAACTTTTTGAACTATATTATACGGTGATACTAACTGTAACATTATCCAAAGTTAGGTTAATTTTGCAGGAACTATATAGTGATTTCGTTAATTCACAGCGTTTTTCTATGATGGGCTGTGTATAAGTTTAATTTTTTGCTTGCATTCATTTGTTGGTTGTGTAAAACTCTTTGAACTATATTATAGGGTGATAATAACTCTAACATTATCGGGAGATAGGTTAATATTGCAGAAACTATACTGATTTGGTTAATTCACCACGTTTTTCTATGATGGGCTTTGTATAAGTTTAATTTTTTGTTTGTATAGATTTGTTGGTTGTGTAAAACTCTTTAGACTATATTTTACGGTGATACTAACTCTAACATTATCCGGAGATAGGTTAATATTGCAGAAACTATACTGATTTGGTTAATTCACCACGTTTTTTTATGATGGGCTTTGTATAAGTTTCATTTTTTGCTTGTATACATTTGTTGGGTTATAAAACTCTTTGAACTATATTATACAGTGATACTAACTCTAACATTATCCGGAGATAGGTTAATTTTGCAGGAACTATACTGATTTGGTTTATTCACCGCGTTTTTGTATGATAAGCTATGTATAAGTTTTATTTTTTGGTTGTATACATTTGTTGGTTGTGTAAAACTCTTTGAACTATATTATACGGTGATAATAACTCTAACATTATCGGGAGTTGGATTAACTTTGCAGGAACTATACTGATTTGGTTAATTCACCGCATTTTTCTATGATGGGCTTTGTATAACTTTAATTTTTTGCTTGCATGTATACATTTGTTGGTTGTGTAAAACTCTTTGAACTATATATGGTGATACTAAGTCTAACATTATCGGGAGATAGGTTAATTTTTTAGGAACTATACTGATTTGGTTAATTCACTGCGTTTTTCTATGATGGGCTATGTATAAGTTTAATTTTTTGTTTGTATAGATTTGTTGGTTGTGTAAAACTCTTTAAACTATATTTTACGGTGATAGTAACTCTAACATTATGCAGAGATGGGTTAATATTGCAGGAACTATACTGATTTGGTTAATTCACCCTGTTTTTCTATATGATGTGCTTTGTATAGGTTTAATTTAATTTTTGCTCTTATACATTTGTTGGTTGTGTAAAACTTTTTGAACTATATTATACGGTGATACTAACTGTAACATTATCGGGAGATAGGTTAATATTGCAGAAACTATACTGATTTGGTTAATTCACCATGTTTTTCTATGATGGGCTTTGTATAAGTTTCATTTTTTGCTTGTATACATTTGTTGGTTGTATAAAACTCTTTGAACTATATTATACGGTGATAATAACTCTAACATTATCGGGAGTTGGATTAACTTTGCAGGAATTATACTGATTTGGTTAATTCACCGCATTTTTCTATGATGGGCTTTGTATAACTTTAATTTTTTGCTTGCATGTATACATTTGTTGGTTGTGTAAAACTCTTTGAACTTTATTATATGGTGATACTAAGGCTAACATTATCCGGAGATAGGTTAATTTTTTAGGAACTATACTGATTTGGTTAATTCACTGCGTTTTTCTATGATGGGCTATGTATAAGTTTAATTTTTTGTTTGTATAGATTTGTTGGTTGTGTAAAACTCTTTAAACTATATTTTACGGTGATACTAACTCTAACATTATGCAGAGATAGGTTAATATTGCAGGAACTATACTGATTTGGTTAATTCACCATGTTTTTCTATATGATGTGCTTTGTATAAGTTTAATTTAATTTTTGCTCTTATACATTTGTTGGTTGTGTAAAACTTTTTGAACTACATTATACGGTGATACTAACTGTAACATTATCCAAAGTTAGGTTAATTTTGCAGGAACTATATAGTGATTTCGTTAATTCACAGCGTTTTTCTATGATGGGCTGTGTATAAGTTTAATTTTTTGCTTGCATTCATTTGTTGGTTGTGTAAAACTCTTTGAACTATATTATACGGTGATACTAACTCTAACATTATCGGGAGATAGGTTAATATATCAGAAACTACACTGATTTGGTTAATTCACCACGTTTTTCTATGATGGGCTTTGTATAAGTTTCATTTTTTGCTTGTATACATTTGTTGGTTGTATAAAACTCTTTGAACTATATTATACAGTGATACTAACTCTAACATTATCCGGAGATAGGTAAATTTTTAAAACTCTTATAGATTAAAACTCTTTAAACGATATTTTACAGTGATAGTAACTCTAACATTATGCAGAGATGGGTTAATATTGCAGGAACTATACTGATTTGGTTAATTCACCGTGTTTTTCTATATGATGTGCTTTGTATAAGTTTAATTTAATTTTTGCTCTTATACATTTGTTTGTTGTGTAAAACTTTTTGAACTATATTATACGGTGATACTAACTGTAACATTATCCAAAGTTAGGTTAATTTTGCAGGAACTATATAGTGATTTCGTTAATTCACAGCGTTTTTCTATGATGGGCTGTGTATAAGTTTAATTTTTTGCTTGCATTCATTTGTTGGTTGTGTAAAACTCTTTGAACTATATTATACGGTGATACTAACTCTAACATTATCGGGAGATAGGTTAATATTGCAGAAACTATACTGAGTTGGTTAATTCACCACGTTTTTCTATGATGGGCTTTGTATAAGTTTAATTTTTTGTTTGTATAGATTTGTTGGTTGTGTAAAACTCTTTAGACTATATTTTACGGTGATACTAACTCTAACATTATCGGGAGATAGGTTAATATTGCAGAAACTATACTGATTTGGTTAATTCACCACGTTTTTTTATGATGGGCTTTGTATAAGTTTCATTTTTTGCTTCTATACATTTGTTGGTTGTATAAAACTCTTTGAACTATATTATACAGTGATACTAACTCTAACATTATCCGGAGATAGGTTAATTTTGCAGGAACTATACTGATTTGGTTTATTCACCGCGTTTTTGTATGATAAGCTATGTATAAGTTTTATTTTTTGGTTGTATACATTTGTTGGTTGTGTAAAACTCTTTGAACTATATTATACGGTGATAATAACTCTAACATTATCGGGAGTTGGATTAACTTTGCAGGAACTATACTGATTTGGTTAATTCACCGCATTTTCTATGATGGGCTTTGTATAACTTTAATTTTTTGCTTGCATGTATACATTTGCTGGTTGTGTAAACTCTTTGAACTATATTATATGGATACTAAGTCTAACATTATCGGGAGATAGGTTAATTTTTTAGGAACTATACTGATTTGGTTAATTCACTGCGTTTTTCTATGATGGGCTATGTATAAGTTTAATTTTTGTTTGTATAGATTTGTTGGTTGTGTAAACTCTTTAAACTATATTTTTACGGTGATAGTAACTCTAACATTATGCAGAGATGGGTTAATATTGCAGGAACTATACTGATTTGGTTAATTCACCGTGTTTTTCTATATGATGTGCTTTGTATAAGTTTAATTTAATTTTTGCTCTTATACATTTGTTGGTTGTGTAAAACTTTTTGAACTATATTATACGGTGATACTAACTGTAACATTATCCAAAGTTAGGTTAATTTTGCAGGAACTATATAGTGATTTCGTTAATTCACAGCGTTTTTCTATGATGGGCTGTGTATAAGTTTAATTTTTTGCTTGCATTCATTTGTTGGTTGTGTAAAACTCTTTGAACTATATTATACGGTGATACTAACTCTAACATTATCGGGAGATAGGTTAATATTGCAGAAACTATACTGATTTGGTTAATTCACCATGTTTTTCTATGATGGGCTTTGTATAAGTTTCATTTTTTGCTTGTATACATTTGTTGGTTGTATAAACTCTTTGAACATATTATACGGTGATAATAACTCTAACATTATCCGGAAATAGGTTAATTTTTCAGGGTTTTTCTATGATGGGCTATGTATAAGTTTAATTTTTTGCTTGTATACATTTGTTGGTTGTGTGAAACTCTTTGAACTATATTACACAGTGATACTAACTCTAACATTATCAGAATGGTTAATTTTGGTTAACTTTGTAGGAAGTATACTGATTACTATACTGACTATAATTTTGTAGGAAGTATACTGATTTGGTTAATTCACCGTGTTTTTCTATGATGGGCTTTGTATAAGTTTAATTTTTTGCTTGCATGTATACATTTGTTGGTTGTGTAAAACTCTTTGAACTATATTATATGGTAATTCTCTGAATCTATGAAGTGGTGTAGCTATTAATTAATTATCAATGATTTGTGTATCTGAGGCGCTAGATCAGGCAAGGAAGATTAAATTCCGAATATTGGTAAATGGGTTCAGCATGCAAAAATGACTAACTAACTCACCAGAACTTCAGCAAACATTTCTCGTAGTACCTGATTTTGAGGAAAAGCCAAGTAGCTCTAATGAAGAACTGAAGATCATGGTTATATAAGATCATATGAGGTTATATGATCAATAAGGTTCTTGAAGAACCTTAAAAGGAGAAAGAGAATTGTCTTGAGCATTTCGGCAAAGTTCTATTGACCGCTTGGGCCTTCTTTAACCTGTTATCCTCCAACTAAAGCTGTTTCAAGAATTATAGAATTATAGCATTATAGTGCCCTTGAGTAAACAATGAATGCCGGGTCTGGAGTTACTCAGATGCCTAGTCGCAACATGATTAGTAAATAATATTCAAGAAGCACTGCAAAATGTTTTCAGAATTGATCTGTGATTTCTTTGCATTCAAGAAATTCGGAGATTGTCGGATACAAAAGATTGGAGATACTGCCGTACAAAAGAAAACCCAGCAGACATTGCCTCAACAAGTGAATTGGCAGTTGCTCGAGCCTAGGAATTTGTGGCCTGTTCAGCCAACATGTTATTTATTTGTGGACCATGAGAATTTAATTTGTTGTCACGGTCAAATCTAGAAATCTGATCTACCTGTTAAAACAAAGTTTCCCATCTTACTACCCTGCAACCATGATTTTACCAACCTCTAGTTTTGAGATCTCATGCAGAGGTCATGCATAATGGTCTTTGTGAAACTTTGACCCAGTTGAGATCAAAATGTTGGATCATAAAAGGAAGACAAGTGGTAAAGAAGATCATAGCCAAGTGTCTGATTTGCAAGCAGTTAGAAGTAAATCGTATGGCATGCCTTCAGCACCGGCATTGCGTTCACAAGAGTAGGTGTCGATTACGCTGTACCGTTGTTCGTAAAGAGTATGTTCTCCGATAGATGGAAACAATGATCTCAGACACTGGAAAAATGTTCAAGTGAAGGGAATTTTGTCAACTAAAAGAATTTTGTGCATCAAAAAGAATCAAGTGGCTACATATCATGGATGCATATTACGAACGCTTAGTTCAATCTGTCAAAAGATGTTTGAAGAAAGTCCTAGAAACCTCTTGATTGACCTATGAAGAACCACCAAAAACATTTGAAAACTGTCCTGTCACACTTCGAAAAGGTGGAAACAAGAATATCAGGGCTACGTGAATATCATTGTCCGCGCGATGTGGAGGGTCCAATTATTAGGAAAGGTGACGTTGTCGTCATTCAAGAAGACAATGTGAAAAGGTTAAACTGGACATTTGGTCAAGTTGAATAATTGCTGAAAGCTTGAGATGGGAATGTCAGAGCAGCTGTGTTACTTACTACCCGAAAGGATGGAAAGCATGCACATGCATTCATTCTCTTGAGCATGCACTTCAAGAGAAGCAATTTCGTTAATATGTAATTCTAGTTTATATTGTTGAATAGTTCCCACCATTCAAAGTAGGAAGTATGTTATAATTTCAAGAAGTTACGTGGACATCATGTGTGTGACCACATGGAATTCAATGTGGTAAATAGCACAATGCTTTTTGTGTAGAAATTGAGTATAGAGTAAAGCAAAATGAAGACATTAACATTATTAAAAGAAGAATAACATACAGAAGTATTTATTTTGACGAGTATAGTTGATAAATTATTACAAACCCTGGCAACAACACATCATAGATATGAAGCTTTCAGGCAAAACATGGATATCGCCCTGAAGTATGGCTCAAAAGGATTTACTTTTATTTTACATAGTGTATTTACAAATATGGCAAAGAAATTCTTATATGCATCTTTTTTGGAACAATCTGTGATGATATTGAGTACCAGGAGAAGATGGAAATATTTCTTATGTTTTGTTTGTTCTTAAGCATATTTTTTATTTGACAGTGTTCTATAAAAGTATACCAGCAATGTTCTGACCAGAAACTTGCAGACTGATTGATAGGCTAAGGCTAAATTACCAGTGGCACAATAGTTAAGGGTTTTTAATTACATATTTTTACCACAAGCTTCTTTGAATTTGTAGTAAACTCAAGTTGATAATTAGAAGCAACTAGTTACAGTCAACTAACATCAATGTGATGGTTCTGACTGACAAAATTCAACAGCACAAATATGAATTTCTGAAACCTCCTCTATGCCCATGCCTTCCACAGCTTGGAACTCAAAATTACCTCTGTTTTCTGGAGGCATTGTATCTGATACTTCTACAAGGTCAGGCTCAATTTCAGATAATGGTCCTTCCCAATCAATCCCATAACTGGCTAAGTCATCCTGAAAATTATGGTTAACGTCCGTGCTCTTGCCTGTGAACAAAATCACATCAACAATTACAGTATTTATGACAACACCTAGTTCTGTTAGTAATTGTTGTACCATGAGATCACTTACAAAATGTGGAACTTACTACCTCCGACTGGTCCTCATGCTAGGTGCAACAACATGTACCAAGATACATCTACGTTCTCCCCACCTTTATCTCAGCATACACAAGATGGTAAGCCAAATTCATTCACACTTCCCATAAACAATCACAGAACGGGTTCTCCTCTGTTGTTATCTGATGCATTTATATATACAGGTATCCGTGAATAACCATCAACGCCTGCATGGATCACAATTCTCAACCTAAATCATATAATATTCCTAAACTACAGTTATGCCTGTAATCATTGACATGACAAAACAAATCAAAATTATTATGTTTCATTGAGATTATTAGGATGGTTTGCAAGAAAACAACATTTGTAAATACTGTACCTGATCAATTTTTGGTTACCATCAATATGCCACAATGCAAGAGGCGAATACACATATTTTCTTCCTTTGACTGCTTGTGACCACTATTGCACTGCTCCAGAAGGATCGGTTCTCAGTAGGGACTGTCGTATTTGCTCCCTTTGAAAGCGATGACCTTTGCTAAAACGATACCCTTTAAGTCCAGCATCATCAATAATGCAGCATCACAAATAACTCGTCAGTCTGCCACATCAAGAGTTGCAAGCATTCTTGTTATATAATCAAGTCTTAATATCACTAGGTCAAAATCACTAGTGTTGTTTGAACTATCGACTACATGAGCTAAATCTCTCAATGCCGTTACTACAGTTGAATAACGTAATTCCGCCATTTTCACTGTGCTGTGAGGATTGGGTTGAGTTCTGTGATTGACAGGTTTTTTTTGGCAGACTCTGTATGCTTTTGGCCTTTTTGTGCAGTTACCACCCAACGTTCAACATCGCAAAACGCAACATTCAACATTGCAGAACGCAACATTCAACGTTGCAGAATGCAACATTATGAACATGTTGAGTTGTCATGTTCAATGTTGTGTTGTGTGACAATAAAAATGTAAAGTGAACTCCAATGTTGCTAGTCAATGTTCATTGTTGTCTTCCAGTGTTGGTTGTTGAGCGACAACATTGAATTTTGGTGGTGATGGAAAGCCATAATAATGAGAACTTAGAAATGTCTTTCTTGACAGTAAGTATTATATATGACCAGACAATTGAGATAATGACCAGATGTGAATTTTATGCTAAGTATTTTGACTTTTTTATTATTCAAAATCTCTTTTGAAACACAGACAATGTCATAAATATTCTAGATGAAAACCAGAGAATGAATACACCAGATAAAAATGCTGAAGGTAGCCCAATGAGAGGTAAACATTACTTCACACCTCCATCAAAGCAAGACGTCTTGCCAAAGCCAAAGTGTTTTAATGTTGGTATATTCATTTTGAGCTACTCAAATATTTCAAAACACTTCTCTGTAGATAATTACTGTATTTTATAAGTATTAGGAATGTCATGCCTTGCATTCATTAAACAATTTTTTATAAATCCTGTCATTCCAATTGTCAGAACTTGTCTGCCTTTCTTTATGGTCAGTTATGCACATGTCATTGGCTTCCCCGTGGGGTGACCCCCAGGCTGACCAGGGGAAATATTGAAAATACAGGGAGATTGTGGTAAATCTTTGCTGTTGGGCAAGGGGAAATTTTCAACTTTGCTTTGAAATGTTAAAATTTGGAGATGGAGATTTTGTGGGATTGTATTCCGAATTCCAATACAAGGGAAGACGGGAAGAATCAATGTTGTATGTAGGTCAGTAGAATATCAAACCTAATCAATCAACATGGCAGAGATAGCTAACGAGTCGAACCTGGTATGTCATCTGTTATTTTATAGGAGCTAAAGCGGCTATCAGCTAATCCTAATCCTTGTTTTTTAAACATTAAAATGTTTCATTAAATATTTTATTATTATTTGAGGTTGTTTTAATATATGCACATAATAAGTACAGTAATTTAAAATTTAGATAAGACATAAATGTATATTATAGAATTTTATGCACAACAGATTATTTTCCTGTACATTTTTACCCGGACAAATTTTTTTTTTTAGTACAACAAAGAGTATGAAAGCGACACTTAAAAACTAGTCTAAACTATTCACTTTGTGAGCTGTATATTGTTTAGCTGATAGTACCAAAAAATTTTAATTTTTTTATACACAGGTTTTGGTGCAACTAGGAGAAAGATGTAAGGTATTTAGTATAGAGCCTGTTAATCTTACAAATCTTGAAAAAGATAGCAAAATCTATGGAAAAGATGGTAGTGATGCAAACCTAATTAAATATCAAAAGCTTGCACTAGTGAAGAATCGTGGTGAGTTATTTACTCTGGCAAGAAAAAAGGTAAATGATGAAGGATATCCATACTCAAAGAAGAAATCATGTTCAACTGCATTTGGTATTGGTGCTACTCCATCCAGGCCAAAACGAAAGTATATGCAAAGCAGCTTGAGAGAAGAGCATCAAGAGTGTATCAAATGCAATTGTATGAGTATGAGTATGAAAAACTTTATTTTAGTAGGGTAAAATCCTTTCAGCGTTACAAATAATGCTGTTATCAACAGGTGCCCTACATTCCAATAAGTTAAGTATACAATGTTAGAATATTAATATAAAAATACAAGATATATAAAATTATATTTACATTATATCTATATTATGATAAAATATATTTAGAATAGTAGTTAAGCATTGGTAATGTCTGGGAGTTTATTAAATACAATGCAGCCATTATGGTAAAACGACTTTGCAGCTTCCAATTTTACCCTAGGTACGTGCAGTTGATTACTCTGTCTTGTAGACCGTGATACTCTATCACAATTAAATTTAAAATAGTCCATTAAAAAGTGAGGTACATTGCCCTTCAAGCATTTATTAACTAGCTTATAAACATGCATGTCCCTCCTTTCAACTAAAGTAGTCCAGCGTAGGCCTACAAGAGCACCGTCACTATGAGCGGATTTGTATACAATTCTAGCTGCTCTACGCTGTACTCGTTCCAACGAGTCAGCGTCACTTTTGTTACAACATGTCCACACCGAATCTGAATATTCGAAGATCAGATGTATGAGACATTTATACATAATGTCTGCAGCATTCAGTGTTAGGTCCTCACGTATTCTTCTTAACATACCAATTCTCTGATTTCCCTTTGAGATTATGTAATTAAGATAAGATTTCCAGTTTAAGGCCTCGTCCAACACAATACCGAGGTACTTAACACTTGAAACACATTGTCATCTATTTTCACGTCGCAGTTGCGAGCACCCGACAGTCTAGTTGGAGTACCAAATACAATACTCTGTTTTCTTCTTGTTTAAAAAGAGGCTGTTCTCAGTAAGCCAAGAATACAAATTGGCTAGATCCTGATTCAAAACGGCCTCAATCTCCTCAACATTTTGCGATGCGAAAAATAACACAGTGTCATCGGCGTACATCACGATACTACAACGAGACACAGTGCTTGGCATATCGTTGACAAAAAGTAGAGGGCCCAGAATAGATCCTTGAGGTACGCCAGAGGTTGTAATGTTTGAATCAGACAACACATTTTGATAATAAACAGACTATTGGCGATCTGAAAGGTTGTTGGTAAACCAGTCCAGTTCTTCCCCATCAATTCCGAGAGCTACTAGCTTTGATAGCAGTTTGATGGTCAATCGTATTGAAGGCTTTGCTGAGATCAACAAACACTGCACCTGTTAACCTCCCTTGGTCCATGTTACGCCGTATTGTATCAGTTAAACAAATAGATGCCGTCTCCGTATAATGTAGCTTTCTAAATCCAAACTGATATGGGCTTAGTAGCTTATTACTTGTCAGAAACGAGTATAGTTGTGTATGTACTGCTCTTTCCAAAATGTTCGAGGCTATGGGTAGAATGTGATGACAGGAAAGAATGGTGTGGCAGCTAAACTTTGCTCTGACAACAAGCAACTTATAAATGTTCACTGTATTGCTCACCGATTAGCTTTACTATGGGTAGAATTGAAATCGGACAATAGTTATCAATTAGTTTTATCAATTGGTTTTCCTGACTTTAAAAGAGGAACAATACATGCTGATTTCCATTCACTTGGGAATTGACCAACAGACAGAGATATGTTAAGTATTTTGGTTAGTGGTCCTGCTATAATATCAGCAGAGTCTTTCATGAGCCTGGCAGGCATATTATCTAAACCAGTTGATTTGCCCTGTTTTAAATTGTGAAGGAAAGTTTGCGTAAATTGTTCTGTTTATAGCTTGAAATTGGAAAAGGGGCCTACTCTGTGACGTCAAATTATGTAGTGTATTACATGAATTCCTTACTGCACTGGTTAACGACTGGCCTAATCAACGAATTGTTTCACAAAAATAATCGTTGAAACCATTCGCAATAGTTTTAGGGTTGGATACCAACAGGATGATCGATTTCTCGTGTTGAGAGAAATGGCTGTGTAACAATCCCTGATTGTACGTATTTTTACTCTTTCTTATTATGTTAGTCACCAGATTCCTCATTAACTTGTATTCTTGGCAATCCTGATTACAATTTGATATTCTAGCTTTCTTAAGTTGAGCATTTCGATCACGGATGGCAGAAGTAATCTCACCAGTTAACCATGGCTGAACTATTCCGCGTTTTCTCTTATCAATCAGAGGAGTGTGACGGTCCGCAATTGACATAAACGAATCTTTGAAGTGTTCCCAGTGACTATCAACATCCTCCGCTCCGCTGAGACATTCCCATTCAATCGATCTCAGATCCTCACAAAAACAATCTCTATTGTATTTTGAATAGTTCCTAACACGCTTAGTGACTGGTGGGACCCTCTTGTTATTTAGTTTTTGAATGACATAAACTAATTTATGGTCGCTCAGGCATGACGAATAAACACCAGAGTGGCTAATATTCAGTGGGCGATTCGATGCTATTAAGTCTATGCATGTTGATGACTCTGAAGTCACTCTCGTGGGGCAATCAATGGTCTGTGTAAGTCCAAGTGATTTAAACAAAGATTTTAAGTGCTTAGTGTCACGATGAGTGGGCTTCTTTACAAGGAAATCGCAGTTGAAATCACCCATAATTATAATAGTCCGTAGCACGGAATCCGTACGAGCTTATTGAAGTCCTCACTTGTTCAGATTATGAAAACTGTTTTAATATATCACGTTTAAATAGTTATTTTTCGTAATCCACAATGTTTTCTATCGCAACGCATCGCTAAACACCAAAAAAAGACAAATATTCCACAAACGTCTTTCACTCGCTCTCGACATTTAATTCCCGCAAAAAAAAATCTCGCAAAATAATTCCGGTAATTCGGCGGACACAACCACTGGACACAACAATGAAAACAATGACAACATGGCGAACAATAATACAATATGCTTTTTGCAATGTGCTTTTATTTAAAAAAATATGGAGTGTTGTGTACATTCGGACAAAGCTAGTGATGCAAACGACAAAGTTGTTCAAGTAAGTACGAAATCCAGCGAAACTATTCTATATTATGCCCAAGAATGGATGAAAACACAAGACGAATATGGACGATCATATGGTGATATTGCATCTAAGCTGCTTAATGAAATTTTGGGGGGTGAACAAGTATTTCCTGCATCGTGTGGTTACCACAGGAAGTGCTACCAGCTTTTCACAAATAAGAAAAATCTAAAATCCTCAAAGAAGAGAAGTAGTCAGTTTATCGATGAAAGTAATGAAAGTATTCCCAGGTATTTCTCAATTGTTACCAGCTGAATATTATATAATGCAATGCTTTTTCTGTATATACTAAAATAATAATTAAGCAATTGATCCATACACGGTAATTAAATTGTTTGCGAATTTAATATTTTCTCATTTTTCTGCATAGCAAAACTATCGCCAAGTTGGGCTCTATAATTTTATGGCTAAATTACATACAATTACAACTCATATGGGACATACAACTACAAATCTTCATTCAATGTATTTAGATGGGAATTAATTAAAGATGGGAATTATATGTAGGAAACCACAGCAACAAGGTTCAATTCTGGGGTTCAATTCTGGAAATCCCAGTGTCAGTTAAGACTTCCCATGTTCACCACCTGATGCTGGGTTTCCTTTCCTTGCAGCCCCTTCATGCCCCACTTTAAATTCTTAAAAAAGGCCCTGGTGTTTCATAAAGAAGACAAGACTAAGTCAAGGTACCACAAGCCAGATTGTTAAAGGAACAGTGCTATAATTTGGAAAAAAATGCATTATCTGCCAAAAGGAAAAATACAAAAAAGATAGTAGAACAGGTATTATAGGTATTATTATAAAGTCTGAAAAGCAATTGTTATTGCTGTACTTTTATTGTCTATTAAAAAAAAACAAATAAAAAACTTTTATTGTCTATTTGAATAAACTTTTTTCACTTTTTTCCTAATTAGAACATTTTATTGCTGCACTATATGTCCATTGTACATGTTTGTCTAATGCCCATTTGTCAACATATAGGCATGGTCATATGGGCATGATCAGCTAGCGTGATTCCTAAATTTTCTGAGAGAATGTTAAATATGCATCCTATAGTTATGCCATTGTTTCTGTCATATCCACTGAGCATTGCTGCTGTCATCTGTTCAATAGTTACTTTTGTCTTAGGGGCTTATAAGCCAGAACCATTGACCAAGTGCATGTCCCCAAGTGCAGAAAATGCTGTCAAGGTTGCTGCTCAGAAGAAACAGGATGAGAATGTGCTGCTTATTGTTGAAGGGGAAGATTTCATAGCAAAGGAAGCCCAGTATCACCATTCCTGCTTTTGAACGTTAACATATATTCCAGTAGAATCCAAAATATCAACTGGAGATGCTTATTTGAAATTCTGTAGTGAAATCATTCAAGAACGTATTATTGGTGGTGGTGAAATAATAAAGATCTCGAAATTGGCAGAAATTTACAGCAGATATTTGCAGCCAGACACAGATGCATCTTATTTGTCAACTTGAAACTTGAAGCGGAAGTTGAAGAAATCATTCCCATCTTTGGTTTATATAAAAGTCAAAGAAATTGCAAACTGTGAGCTGGAACAAAATACTATGTTTGTTGCCCTTGAATCGACAGAGGAATCTAGTGACGAAGATGAAGTACGTGCTATGGGAAATTTAGAACCCAACGACCAGCGACAATTATTCCTCTTGTCCCAAATTGTGAAGAAAGCTATTGAGATGTCTCCACGATTAAATGTTCCAAACCCCCCGTTAGCTTCCGATCTCACAGAAGATGCTGCACAAAAAATTGTGCCAATTGAACTGTTCAATTTCTTGGCTTGGATAACAGGTGCATGCTGTGAACCAGTTTCTGCAAGTGAAAAAAAATTGGTAGAGCTTGACAACGACACCGGACGTCAAAAGATCGTATCGAAGCATCTTATTCTTGGCCTTACAATTCGACATCTTACGGGCAGTTCAAAGTTAATTGACATTGTATCAGGACTGGGGCATTGTATATCCCCAAAGGCAGTCATTGATTACGACTCAGATCTTGCCAGATACCATGCACAGCAAAGCAGTGTTATACCATGTGGTTTTAGTGGGTCATTTACGACATGTGTATTTGACAACAATGACATAAACGAAGAAACACTGAGTGGAAAAGGAACAACACATTGCACCACTGGTATAGTTATTCAATGGATGTCCAAAGCTTCTGTACTAGATGATGAAAATCGTCACAGAATTTCCAAGTCAAGAGGAAAACGAGTAGAGGTGTCAAGTACAGAAATAGAGCCATTCGTCTTAAAGAAAAAGCTGAGTCTGTCTACAAGATTTGAAGTTACTGACATAGATGAGAGTAGACCTGTTGGTTTTGATAACATTTGCTACGTTCTAGCAACGTACCTCGTCAACGTTGTCCTCTCCCAAAGCGTAGACATAGCAGACAAACTGAACTAAAATTCCATGGTTGTTGTCATGGATGAAGCTGCTTATGCTAAAGCACAGTGGATCCGTTGGACCAAAGGCATGTTTCAGAGTCGAATAGTACTACGCCTTGGTGAATTCCATGTCATTATGAGCTTTCTCGGAGTGATTGGCAAACAATTTCAAGACGGTGGTTTACGCGATATTCTCATTGAAAGCAATATCATCCCAAAAAGATCTGTCAACGGTGTATTGTCAGGAAAACACTACAACTGTAGTATCAGATCAATGAAAATCATCTATGAGGCAATATACCGTCTCGTTATCCTTTTTTAGATTCCATGTCCGTTGATGAGAGAAATTCTTTGGAACTTGTAGTACACGATATGAAGGCAGCTTTTAGTAATGGAACATTTACTGAATTTGTAAAGAGTGATGATGTCCAAAATTTCGTGAGAAAGTTACATGAATTTACCAGTGAAAGAGGAGGGTCAAGTCCAACCTTTGGTTATTGGTTAAGTTTCCTTGAAATGGTAGATATACTACTGGAATTCGTAAGGGCAACTAGGTCAGTGGACTAAATAGTAATCATGCTTTCTTTCATGCGTTTTATTGATTAATAGTCCTTTTTAATTATACAAGTCATGTAGTTCGAACCGATTGCAAAACTATACACTGCAAATATAATTCTGTTTCTATTTGTATCTCCAGAGTGGGTGATTGGTCCTTGCATCTCAGCTCGGTTCGACGCATGTTACCCTGGATATTTGCATACGACCGCGTTCACTATTCTCGTTACCTACCAATATACTGGTTAGAAATGCTGAACCTACCAACCAGTAATCCAGATATTCATGACCAAATGGGTGCTGGAAATTTTGCAACCCAACGCACGTCTCAGCCATTCAGTCAGACTCCAATGGATCAAACCCTCGAGCAGACACTAAATAAGAATTCCAAAACTAAAGGCGGTGTAATTGGATTCTCAATTAACAAATCTGCTGTCCACCGATGGATTAAAAGTTTTTCTGATAGAGCAGAGATTCAATCTGTATGTGAGAGTATGGCTGGTCGTGGTAATTGTACACGCCACAGAAAGGAAATGGATATCACACAGAGGCTAAAGAATGAGAAAGCTGTAAAGAGTGTGATCAATACCATAGAAGCGATGACAAACCCAGTTTCCATCGAGGATGATGAGTTGGTCAACATTGTTTCTGGCGCAATTGCATCACCGGAGGTCAAACACGATATTGCACGAGCCAAAACTGCTGGAGAGGAACAATGCGCTGAGTACATAGATCTACGTCTGAAGAAAAAGGAGCTGGATGTTTTTAACACAATCAAAGCACTCAAACTAAAAACGTTCTCATTAACGAGTCAGACGGTTAAGGCAAAATCGGAAAAGGTGGTGTTACAAACCACAGCGAGGGATCTTGCTTGAGTTCTGATAGTTGCGAAGTTTAATAACTTGGACTTCAAGTACGTGCTTTCTTATCCTTTGTGTCCAGTACCATTGTCGCTTGCCAACTATGACGGGACGTTAGCCAAGACTGACAAGTCTGCTATTGGTCGTCACCTAGAGAGCAATGTTGAAGACGTAAGCAATTCGAATCGTTCTACTGCGTGGATAATTGATGCCATGGCTCTAATTCAACGTCTGAAGAACATTCCCAACACATTCGATGCATTATCCGTGGAAGTACTGAAGAGTGTGATAGCTACAGCTACTCGACATCGTTGCACCAGGGTCGATTTTGTTACTGACCAATATCCAGATTCAAGTACTAAGGGTGCTGAGAGAGAGAGGCGAAAGGGAAAGGATGCTTCTGTTATCCGTTTAAATGTTGACCATGGTTCAAAGAAGACCCCAAAGCAATTCAAGAAATTCCTCTCGGTGGGGAAAAACAAGGAAAGCCTAATCGAATTTTTCTTTGAACATTGGAAGACAGTTGATCCAAGTTTACTTCAAGGGGTTGAGTTGTACTTCGCCCATGCCTGTCAGTGTCACAATTTTAAGGTGTCAGCAACGGTCTTGACGGTTGAATCCGTAGATGCCTTGTTTTCCGATCACGAAGAAGCTGACACGGGATTGCATGCTTTGCACGCCTTTCAACAACATAAAGAAGTTACGATCCAGTCAGATGACACAGATGTACTTATCATTTGCATAGGTCTCTATAAACTTTTTCCTGGTAAACTGTTTATTCAACGCTGTCCAGCAGCAAAGTTGAGAACAGTGGATATCGAATTGATAGTCAGCACTTTAAAAGATGGGGTGGCAGAAGCTCTGCTGGGATTACATCCATTCACTGGTTGTGACAGCGTCAGCTGCTGGAAAGGAAAGGGAAAAGTTACCCCATATGAACTTATGATCAGCAACCCGTCATACATCTCCGCTTTTACCAAGCTTGGACAGGAATGGTCTATTTCAAATCTTCAAATGGATGTTCTAGAGCAGTTTCTCTGCCAGCTGTACAACCGTCAGAGTGTTCTACCTTCGTTGCTAGAAGTTCTGTTTGGACTCCAGGCTACCCCCGATCATGGATGAAGTCACCCAGCATACAAAGAGGGCAAATTACCAGGCTGCCATACTATGGAGATCATTGGAAGCAGTGATAAATGGTCCAAGTCCCATTGGCCATGGCTGGAGTGCCTCTGACAGTGAATCCCAACTAACAGTTCGGTGGATGACCGTTGCCGTAGCTCCCCCAGAGCTACTTGAGCAAATTTACTGCTCATGTCGCAAGACAAAATGCTCTACCCGATTGTGTTTGTGTTTTTCTCGAAACATGCGATGTGGGCCTCTTGGTAAATGCACTGGGTGCGAGAATGGTGAAGAAGTCCCTCCAAACCTTGTGACAGATGTTGTCGACGACATTCTAAATGGTGATGACAGTGATTCCGACTTTGATGCTTGAATTTCTTTTTAATAAAAGGTTTTGCCGATTGGCTTTGACGCTTGCGTTTCTTTTTATAAAACTAAAAAACACATTATGATTGCATGCAATTGCATAATTTATCACCACGTCCGTGAGTTTGTAATATGGAAATATACCGTTAAAATGTGCATCTTTTGGTGGTCATATGACAAATAGCTTATAAGCGTTTATCGCATGACGTCATGGACTCATGGCGGCCATGTTGGTGTGCCAAAGTGTAATTCTTATGTAAACTGTTCTCATTGTTTTGATTGAAACACACGCATAAGCTAAGGGGAAAAGGGTCTATTTTCTTGAACGGAGAAGCTTAGATAACGTTAATTAATTCCTAATTAATACTAATTAATAGAGAGACAATAACACTGAAAACATTGTATTTTCTGATTGCACTAATACATATGTATAAGTGTCTGTAATCAATTCTTAGTCCAATCATTGAGGACTTCATGTCAAAATCTAAGCGCCCTACAAATTCCGTGCTACGGACTATAACTTCTTTCCCCTGGCTAACAGCGATCTCCATAATATTTCCATTTTCATTATAAAATCCTTACCATAAAAATCTGACGAGTTTGGAGGTCTATAGAATACACCTAAGAAAAAGCCATGAGAGTGCAGGAGAAATACTTCCTGCCATAGAGATTCAATACCAGATGTTAGATCAGATCTTTCAACAACATTCAGACCTTCTTTAACATATATTGCAACCCCACCACCATTTCTATTCCGATCTTTTCTAAAAAGGTGGTAGCCATCGATACTCAATTCGGAATCCGAAACATCAAAATTAAGCCATGTCTCAGATAATGTGAGAAAATGTATGTTGTTATTTAGATCCGCAAACAATAAACAATTCAGTCGCATGACTCAGTTTAACTGACGACATCTTCCTCCTTGGTTTTGCGAGCCAATCTTTCAGTGTTGAATCTATTATTGCTGTTGCATCCTTAGGTTCTGGACCATTGATTGAAACATGGAGCAACGATTCTAGCATGTCATTCTTTATGGTTCACCTCAGTCACGTCTTGACTCTTTTGACACAAGAAGCTCCTTGTTCAGGCCAAGCACTGCTAACAGGTATTGACAGACACAGTTCTGCTATTTCTAACAGGAGAGGGAAAAGGTACTGGAGACTTGATCTCATTTTCATAAGATATTCTAGTGTCCATTCTGTTGGTGTCTTGGTAATCAGCTTCTCCTTGACTTGTGGCTTCAATATCTCAACTGGAATATCATTCTTGATGGCCAGGAGATTATATTTGAACTTTCTCCACTCACATATCAGCTCTTTTTTCTTCTCTTTCTTGGCTTTGGGTTCCTTTTTTTGGCAAAAATGGTCTGCCAAGACACTAATATCCTCCATACCATATTCTTTGAATGTTGGTTCAAACTTGTTTGAGACAGCTAAAGCATTGAAAATTTCAAAGGCTGTTAAGACTGGAATACTTCCATCAAATCTATTGTTAATGTTGTCTCTTAATGCAGCAACATACGCCTTTGTCAAGTTTGTTAGTTGCTTCTCACAAGAAGCAGCAAATGGTCCAATATCGCATTGGGAAAGTCTACCACCCTCTAAAAGATCCTTTTTCAAACTCATTAATGGTTTCTGCTCATCACCAATTGCCTCTAGTTCATCCAACTTGATAGCAGGATCTCGATGGCAGCAAATGAAACAGCACCTTTCTGGAAGGCTTTGCTGAGATGAGCAAGAACTGGGAGGACTTCATTCAGCAAATACACAGCACCTAGGAACTTGAAGTTTCCGATTTGTTTGAGAAGACCAATTGCTGCCGAGTCATGTTCTTCCTTAACCGCCAAAGTGTTTGTGTCAACGTTAAAAAGTCATTATATACTGCCTGTATAGACTTTTTAGAGGACAGCCAACGGGTCCTGCAAGTCTTGTGAAATCGCTTTCTTAGCTTCTTTTTTCCGTGTTTGCTCATAGTGACACCGAATTCACTTGCAGTATTAACTATGGCCTTTGAATATTTTGCAGCTTTCTCAGGTGAGTTTTTAAAAGGGACTAAAGTTGTATGAGAATTTTCTCAACTGCTAGTAATATGAAACAGAGTCGTTTGCATCTTCACAAGCTAAAGCTAATCGTTCAGCAATACAGTGAACATTTATAAGTTGCTTGTTGTCAGAGCAAAGTTTAGCTGCCACACCATTCTTTCCTGTCATCACAGAAGCTCCATCACTTGCAAAACTGGCTAGTTTGGACTTTTCCAATTTACTATCTTCAAGTTGTTGATTGAGAGCACCACAAATTGTGTTGGCATCTGCAGACTGAGAATTCTCCAACAGGTCATATGCAGCCAGGAAATCTGTTGTTGCGGTTAGGGTTAGTGTATTATGCTGTAGGCCAATCAATTCTAATTTTAAATACTTGTGGGGACAGTGTGTGTTATGCTTGTTAGTTGAATAATTAGTTGTGTTTCATTCTATTTTTTTAGGGTAAAGACTAAAGGAGTAAAGGCTTGGGAATGAAGCAAATTATTGGCTATTCTATATTTTATGCTCAATACTCAGTTGTTTTCGAGAACAGGTCACGATTTACTGTGGCCCATTATTCACTGAATAGGAATCACAAATCCGTTGTTTAAACTTCAATAAGTTTTCTGTCTTTTGAGGTTAAAAGAGCTATGGATTGATTTTCTTGTATGTTTGCATGGCGACTTTAATAATTAAATTAACTTGCAGGTACACCACGTAAATATTAAATACTACAAGCAGACATGCCAAGTCTCATGCATTATGCGACGCCTCGAGAATATTTCTCACGCTCACACGCATAATATGATATATCTCACACATAAATAGGGATTTAGCTAAAAAGTTAAAATTTAGAGAAATAATAGTCATTTTTAAAAAGATTTGAACAAGTTAAATGCTTTATTTAGTTTACTTTTTAAAGATTATAGTAATATAGTTCCAATTTTAGGCTATATTATAGACAACAAGCCGGATATTGCAATACTACAACAAACGGTATACTATATCAGCCTATCGCAGTAATGCTATCGAATTACGGATTAGAGTTTGACACATTTTACTGAGCGAAATGTGTTTTAATACCATGATCAACCTCGTACCTGGGGTCTTTTTACCTTTGCACCTCTTGATCTCACCATGTAATGCGGATTTTTATGGCTGGTTTGACTTATATTTGGTCAATAGTGACCGAGATTTCTCTCTAAATTTTTTTAAAATATATCCTCAGAATGCTGGAAATGCCATTTCAGAGACCCAAATTTCAAAAATTTCAAGGGGGGGCATGCCCCCTGACCCCCTAGAATTGTGGGGGTGTGGCTTATCTCACACGTGGCCCGTCGCCTAACTTGGCATCTACTTGCAAAGCTTTCATTCCGTAAACCCGGGCCTTCATCAGTTACAGTATTTATACTATACTATATTGTTTATATTACACTATTATTCAATTGCACTGATGAAGGTCCTTGTTAACGGACCGAAAGCTTTGCAGTATACGTATTTAATCTTACGTGGTGTACCTACAAGTTAATTTAATTGAGCCATTGATTGTACCTATTTCTGGTTATTTTTTGAGGATGATAGGACTTGAACAATTATATAATAGTTTATTCGTGTATCTTGCACATCTACCTCAATCGTTAGGGGTGGACATGTATTTATATAATTAATGACCGTGAAAACAATCAACTTCAAAATAAATTAATAATGTACACAATAGCACAAATTCATCAAGGATGAATGGTTATGTTAATATATTTCACTATGTGGGCGAAATATTTTTATGCCCCTATGTTTTAAGGAATCAAATTACCCTGAAGATGTTGCTGAAACTTTTATTATGCTGAAATTCTACTCAATAAAATCCATTCATTTTAACGTTTTTCTTGTGGTATTTCCATCCCGGAAGTCAAGTGTATGGCCATAATTGTGTCCCAAGCAAAGTGTATAAAGGACCATTTGTGTATAAAGGACCATGTTGTGTCCCCACAAATCAAGTGTGTAGTCAAGATTCTAATCATATTCCTGTCCCTGCAAGTTCTGTGCGTAATCATCATATTCCTGTCCCCACAAATCAAGTGTGTAGTAAATAGTCCAATCATATTCTTGTCCCCACATGTTCAGTGTGTAATCATATTCCTGTCCCCACAAGTCAAGTGTGTAGTCAAGATTCTAATCATATTCCTGTCTCCACAAGTTCTGTGTGTAGTCATCATATTCCTGTCCCCACAAGTGTCTTGAAACGTAGAGAAGTGTTTTGTCTATTCTAGGCAGTTGTTATACCACTTTTGATACTACGTTGTGTAGTCAATAGTTTAATCATATTCCTTTCCCCATAAGTTATGGAACATACCAGTCCCGGTCCCCAGTATTATGTAATACAAATTTCAAACGTAGACAAAAATAGACAATTTCACATAGGGACTGGAACTCAAAGATGATGTGAAAATGGGGAATAAATGGCGTGATGTGCCATACATGGACATATAGTCATATACCATAGTCATCCCCGTCATAAAACAAGGTTTAAGGTCACTAATTTCTCTACAATAATCTTTGTATAATAGATACAAGAAACACTAGCATGAGATATATATATGAGTAAATGGAAAAATCATACTAATGACATTAATGATAACAAATGGCACCTTCCGAAATTTTATGGAAATCAGTTACACACATTAGTAAGTTTTGAGAAAATACATGTAAAATATTGATAAACATTTTTGTATCGTTATCAAAGAGATTCCTGTCGAATATCTGACAAATTTATAAATCATTTTGCTCACCAAATCTGAAGTCTAAGTATTAAGAATTGCAGCTATATAGTCTATACCAATTTCCATGGTGTCGACATATTAAGGCTAGTTTCCACTCAGGAAGATCTCCTTTGGATCAGAAGGGACAGGAAAATTGCCTTTGTCAGTGAGTTCTCAGGCGGCGTTTATACAAAGGAAACTTTCCTGTCCGATCCAAAGGAGAATTTTCCTGATTGGAAACTAGCCTTAAGGGGGCTTTAGAAGTATGAGATTCGTCATGCTCGCATGTTGATTTGCATACGCCATCAGCCAAAACTTGTAGTCGTTGAGCTTTTGAGACAATTTTGTTGGTCAAAAGCCTAACAACTACGAGTTTCTTCAGATAGCGTAAGCAAACAGCACCGAGTTTGGTGTGAGAATGATGAATCTCATACTCATATTCACTGCGAAAGCTCCCTATGTAGCATTCGGTAATCATAAAACATGCCTTTTACGCACATAAAATCATCGGAATCTTATATAGCTATCAGCGGAATACCACTTATCTTTTCTTTTTGTTTCCTTTTTGCAATTTCGTTCTTCACCCAGTACTTAATAGCTTTCCAATTGCGGTTTTTTAATGCTCTTAGGAATAAACAGAACTAAAATCAAAGGCAACACAGTTAATACCAGGGCTAGAACCTGTACGCATCCCAGATTTTTAGATTTATCAAGGCTAAGGCATGTTCTATCTACAAACATTGGTGTACAGGTTGATGGAATTGGTGTACAGGTTGATGGAAATGCTATAGTGGCCACTTTCTTTTTGGGTATGTATACGAGGCATGCTCCCTGGGAGGTTTTGAAATGCCCTTTAGGCTATTTTTTGCTGGGTATTACAGGAAAATTGGTCAACTCAAATGAATATTGCTGCTCGTTAATGCCTGCCACTAATGACATTAACGATCGTAAAAAATACTTAAATTTCAGAAAATTTTAATGGCACTTGAATAATAAAGTTGGAACTGAAGACAATATTTTGGTAAAATTGACCAAAAACAGTTTTCGTCCAGTCGTACTTATATCAAATTCTTCTTGACGCTATGTTTTAAGAATTTCTATGGCCCCTATTTAGTGAGTTTACTCGATTTGTACAAAATTACAGGAAAGCTTAAAAATGAGCAAAAACTTTAAATTTGAGAACCATCTTGAAATTTTATTTTATTTTCACTAGCGTCATTATTTATTTTACTATTATCGTTCCCTGTTGGATTATGGAGGCACGTATCAAAAAACCAGAATAAGAAAAAATTCTGGTGGTGCCCAGTACAATTAGCAACAATTATTAAATCAAGACTGCAAAAACTCATATTGCAAATCCCCAGCAAAAAATGGTGGGGATGCTTTCCCTCAATGAAAATTACCTATCAACATTACATGAAAATTGCTATCCCATAATACTATTTTTTTCGGTTTGCTGTTTTGGGCTCTGTCCTTTTTATGTTTTGAAATCTAGCTGTTATGAAATTTTTGTTATAACTCACTTTTGCTTTTTGCTCCTGAACCATTGCGTTTCTTGGTTTGCCCTTGGATAGAAAAAACAATATAAGAAAAATGTGTGGTGCAGTCAGTGAGACCAATATAACATAAAATATAATTTTTAAAAAAAAAGTTAAAGACATGTTAAGCACATTACAGTAGTGCATGTAAGACAAGCGTTTGTAAAGGTAATCATGTACAGTTGTAATGTAAATAAATGCTCCGTTTACAATTTTGAACTGTCATATTTCTCAAAAAATGACAAATTGTCTGTATATTTCAAACAATATGATTCTAGTTTGCATGATCATTGCCAGTTTTGTTGTTTTCAGGTATGGAATGCATAAATGGTAGATCTTTTTTAGATCTAGAAAAGGTCCCGGGTATAGGTTTGAGAAAAGATCTTGTGAAAATGATCTCTGTATTTTGAGTTGAAATAACAGCTCTAATGACTTTTTTGGGTCTTTTTTCAACCGTCTAAAAAGTCTACACATATATGTTCTAGAATTGTTTGCGATATATTATGGAAACAAAATCAAACATGAGATGTTTATTTCGGTTAAATTGTATATTATATACTAACAGTAAATATACAGTGTGTCCCAAAATAAGTACCCCCTATTGGGGTAAAGTTGAAAGTTAAAGCAAGTAACATTGAAAGCGAGATTTAACTTTATTAACTTTACTTGAATGCCTCAACCTAATAAATATGCTATTTACACACTACTGTGAGATATATTTATGATGTTTGCGTTATTATTTAGGGTTAGCTGTTGCGTAAGTTCATTTATGCCAGGTGGGAAAACGTTGTCTGTTCGTTCTTTGTAGTCAAGATGTAAAATAGAAAATATGTTCAGATTCTGGTTTGTATAAAATATAACAGTTACGGAGGAGAGATACAGTAAATCGAAATTTATAGAACATGGTCCTTCGAGCCGGATGTTGGCAATTCTAAAAGTTTTGCAACGGAGAATACTTGATTTGAGCCTGTGGAAATCAAAATATTTTGAGTTAAGTCTGGAATTTAAACAAAATCTGAAGAGAACGTGAGTAGTTATTTGGTTATTTACTATATAATCTTGAAGATACGAGCCTGGAGAACCTCCGAAGTCAAGCGAATAAAGTCATTGGAGTTTAATCTTATATAAATATCTGGTTAATTGTGGATTTCGGATGAATATTGTCGCTGTATTAAACATTGTTATAGTATAAATATGAGCGCTGATCTATCCAGGAAGCAGAGGTTAAAAAGGGCTCATCAAGCTTCTGCTACACGACTTCAAAGAACGGTGAGTGAAGCACTTAGTTCTTTTGACCCAAACAATATGGAAGAAATTGTGCCTAAACTGAATCAACTTAAAACTAGCATGAAAGAAAAACTTGAAATTCTTTAACTAGTTGATGAAGAGAATATTGAAGAAGAAATTGAACAATGTGATATTTCTAGAGAAGGACTGCAATTGGCTTTAGAAAATGTAGAAAGAGCACTCAATAATGCCTCTAGCATGTTTAGTTCATCTGCATTATCTGATGTGACTGAAAATGTAACAAGTAACACCCCACCAATGGCAAGTGAAGCCCCGGAATCACCTCAAGGTGGTGCCAGTAATGCAAGCATGTTACTATCACAGAATCAAAGTTCAAGTCAGCCTGGTACATCCAGTGAAATTGAAATCCCTAATATCAATCAGTCTTCTACATCAATTGTGAATCCACCCCAACCAGTAGAACAGCCTACCATACATGTACCACATGCATCACCTGGGAGGCATACAGCAACCCTACCAATCAATCATGTAGCACAAGTAAAGTTGCCAAAGTTAATCCTAAGAAGGTTCTCTGGTGATCCCAGCCAGTGGAACCCATTCTGGGATACATTTCAAGCCTCTATCCACAATAATCCCTCCTTAGCACCAATTGATAAGTTCAATTATCTTAAGTCCTTCATGGATGGAGCTGCAGCTGAGTCTATTGCAGGGTTATCTCTAAGTAATGCAAATTATGAAGAAGCAATTGTTATTTTGAAAGCAAGGTTTGGGAATAAACAGCAAATTATAAATCGACATATGGATATTCTGTTAAATCTGCAATCAGTTACATCTGAAAATAACCTGAAGGGTTTGCGCCAACCTCATGACACAGTGTAATCACATATCAGAAGCTTGAAATCGATGGGAGTAGAACCTGAATTGTATGGGAACCTTCTTTCTTCAATGTTAATGTCGAAACTACCAACAAATTTGCAGCTTGTTGTTAGCAGAGTGGTTAAAGAAAACAAATGGAATTTGGACAAACTATTAAAAACCTTCCAGCAAGAACTAGGAGCCAGAGAGAGAATTAAAGCACCTTTAATCAAAGTACTGTACAACTGTGACTACTCCGGCTGCTCGTCAAGATATCTTAAGGAAGACGGGGAGATGTTTTGTGTGCCTACGAAAGGATCATATCAGCCCAAATTGTAAGTCAACAACGCATTGCTACGTGTGTAAGGGGCGACATCATATTATCATATGCAAGGGCAAGAGGTCACCTCCACCTCCTAAAGACCCCCCCCAGAAGAACATTAGCGAAACAGTACAACCAAGCAAAAGGAAAACCCACAGGATGATTTGATGCTAGCTACAGAAGTTGCAGCAAGAAGCCCAAAGTCTGGCACAGATTGGGAGACTATTGCCTCCATACTCAGCAAAGCATTTAGTACAGATGGTAATAGGATTGAATTAACTGGACGATCATGTAGAGAGCGAATGGACCATCTATTAGCTAAGCACAAAGAGGATGATAAGAAATCGCTAAAAAAGTAAGAACAGGTTGTCATTACTGTCATAGATATAAACACAGCCCCCATCTTTCAAATGAATGTTGTGATTTTATGTTGTGATTTTCATATTAACTTATTAAGTGGCAATGCACCAAAGTGCATACAGATGTTTTACTTTAGTCTGTCTAAAGGCAGATGATTTTACTTAGCTTATCCAAGAGCTGTGCTTAAGGAGAGACCTTTGTTTTGGTTCATTTATACTCTGGTGATATTTGTTAAGATATGGCACTGAAGAAGAATATACGGAGCTAACCCAACTATTAGAAGATATCATGACTTGTCGAAGGGATATGGAAGATCTGAAAAGGAAAGAAAAGGAAGAAAAAAATAGAAAAGAAGAGTTAAAAAACAAGAAAGGACAGAAGATGCATGCTACTGCAGTCAGTAAAATGTGTAGTAAGTGCACAGAGGAATTTTCATATCTTTGTCTGGGGGTGGACAGATTTCTGGGAGGGGTGCCACTGCTTGGTTTTTGGCTGAAGCCTGGTGGCAAAGTCAAGAAAGTAAAGGAAAATTGGTAAAATACATAATTTGTACAGGAATGGTGGGCAAAATCTTTGGGGGGCAATATCTCAATAATCTATTTGATAAATAGTATGAAGTAATAGTTGCATGTAGCATTTATTATACTTTTTGTAATTCAGAGCGGAAACACAGCAATAAGCTTGAAAGTAGCGAATCTTCTAGTGAAAATGATGAGGATGACGAAAATGAAGATGCTGGAAAAAATAAACAACGTAAGGAAGCTTTACATATTTCTTATTCCGGCTGTATAATTTTAAAAAATCCTCCACAAAATTGCATCCAACCCTTATTCTCTGTATCAGCATTAATAGTCAGTATTGTGCAGTTCATTATTTACCTCACAAATGGTTTTTCAAGTAAACCAGTACGCCAAAGAGCAAGCAAGCTCACTGCATTAGAAATGCTCACCGACAAATATAAACAAAAGACAGAGTTAAAACAGAAGGAACTCCAGTTAAGAAGAATGGAACTTGACTTTGAGAAAGAAAAGTATAATGCAAAGGCTGAGGAAAGAAAAGCAAAGTTTCAACTAGAAATGGAAGAAAGAAAGGCATACATAGCCCTTCTACAGACAAAATCATAGTTTCTATTTTTGACAGTACTAAATGTGTTCATAAAATTTTGTATATTATTGTTACATATTATTTGAACCATATGTTAAATAGTTATACTTGAATGTTCCAGATGATGTGTTACTATACTGTGTATAAAACTATTCTGATGTTGAAGATAAATTAAATTGTTTATACTTTACATATCATTGATTTGATAAATATGTTTCCAAAGATGGGGGTTGAACACCAAAGTAGGAACTAGTTAGTGATCCATATAAACAGGTGTGGCAGTTTGTCAAAAGAGTTCCAACCAGATAGTATTTGCCAATTGGCTGAAGTAAGATCTTTTGATTTTTTTTGAAATCTAAAAATGCAAAATACTGAGCAATTTTTCCAAACCCCCATTCCACACTAACACGTAGTTTACTCATTCGCTTATTAAACTCTTGCTCATCTGCAGTTAGGAAAACACCCCGGAATGGAGCCAGTATGTTATCAGTGACACCATATGCTGGGTCGCCATAAATAATATAAGGTTCTCCATTGGGCTGGCGAATCCTGCACAACTTGTCAGCCAAGTTGCTAACACCAAGAATAAATGCATCGTGTCTTCGTCCTTCCACAGGACCGAACATGTTTGCAATAAGGCCATTTGGTGCATGGACTGACTAAAATGTATAAGTTTTTGTTTAATTTGAGAAATATTAACCCATTACTTGTCCAATAAACCAATCTCACCTTGATGCAATAAAAATTTGTACTTTATGTAGGTCAACAGTGATTTTTTTATTTTTAATGCAAACAACATTATATGAATAAATAGAAAATCACATACCTGAAATTTGATGCAGTGAGTTCTTTTATGCCCACTAAACATTATTTGCTGATTTCTAATAGGACGTGGAATTGGCCGAACGGTGCCATCAATAAACCCCCAGCATTGGGTAAGAGGTGCTCCTTTATTGTGAATTGGATTGGAAAACAGCTCGGGATCAAACCAAACTAAGTCCAGAGAGTCCAAAAGGTAGCTGAAACGGTCACAAATATCATCCAAAATCTAGAAGAATTATTTTTTTTTGCTTCCTTGGAATGTAAATGCATCTTACAGTACAGCTAGCAGCCATATTACGAAAATACTAGCAAACATTCATCGCCAATATATAGTTTCAATGTTGATAAATATCTGATGAAATTACCTTGTTAAAAATTAAACTCAACTCAGATTCACTTCTTCCAAAAATAGATACCAAATCGCACCATCTGTTTGGATAAACTAGTCTTCTTAATAAAATTATGAGTGCTTCCATTCCAGATGCTTTTGTCTTTTGAGGGCAAATATAATACGATGGAAGATTCAATGCACAATGAAGCTGATGCATATTATCCTTATGAAACCTATATTTTATAAGATGACAAAAAAAACCAATACTATTCACTCTACAATTCACTAATGACTAGTGAGTCGAAACCGATAGTATTGAAATTTGAATATTGGATTATTGCTTAATAGTTTTCGTAAGACATTGTAGTAAATATTTTAAATACTCGCCTAAACATTTTTTCACACTGCCAGTCACTAAGCTCGTCGATGTTTAGCAAAGGGCCAACTTGGTTTGGTGATGGAAACAAGCAATCCAGCAGTATCAAATCAAGATCATCCTCGTCACTGCTACTACAATCTGACTCACTGCTATCGTTAAACGTTAGGGCTGTAATAATGTCATTGTATTGTTCCCTGGTAAAAAAAGAAACAGTAACAGTCTACGTAAAGATTTTTTTTTTCTAAATTTAGCTGGAATTAATTCAAATTTTGAAAAACTGTAGCTAAACTTTCACTAACCTTGCAACTGCCGCCATGTTGAAAACACAGAAAAATTTAACGCGAAACTAAATCGCCCAAAAAATTTTCCTTCTAACTGCAAACTTCTGACCTCAAACTGCGGTTTGTCGTTCGCGGTAAAATGAAAAATACTTCAAACTAAATGTCCCTATTGTTCTTCTTCAAACTGCTAGGGTGAATTTATATAATCCAGATAATCCTGAGGGTCCCAAGATCAGGGCTAGACTAATTTTGGGTGGTGGGAGTCAGTGTTCATATATCAGCAATGAACTGACAGGATTCTCAGTCTACAGCCAAAGGGCCAAAGTTCGATAAATATAAAAACGTTTGGCTCCAACGCGACTAATGCTCAAGTTATTGATGTGATTAACCTTGGTATAGAAACTGCCCATGGAGCGAACATTGAAGTATCAGCATTCACTGTGATACTTCAATCAACGTTAATTTGTCAGCCATTAAAGAACCAGTTTGTGTTGAATGCTAGCAAGACCTACCCGCATCTGGCCAACCTCTACTTAGCTGATTACTCGTCAGGTCACCACGATGCGAAAGTGGATATCTTGATCAGTTCCGATCATTACTGGAAGATTGTGACAGGAAAAACCCAACAGGGAATAGCGGTCAACTGCCATTCAAACAAGGCTCGGTTGGGTTCTTTCTGGCCTGTTGAAAATGAATCACGGAAATCAACCCACACCAGCAATCTTGCTACAATCCATACCCTCAAATGCGCCTCTGAAGAAGTTGAATGTAAGAATGATGTCCTTGTGCAAGAGCTGAAGAGATTTTGGGACTTAGAAACTGTTGGTATTCAACCACAGTGTGTGTAGAAGAATTTCTAGAAAGTATTCAGTGTGTGGAGAATCATTATGAGGTAAAGTTGCCATGGAAACCCGATCATGCTGAACTGCCTGATAACTATGATCTTAGCAAAGGACGTTTATTACGGTTGCTGAAGCTATTGCATAATGAGCCAGAAGTCCTTAAGAAGTATGACAATGTGATAAGAGATCAGCTTAACAAGGGAATCGTGGAGTCCACACCAAAACCAAACGAAGAAATCAAGAGTATGCACTATTTACCTCATCATGCCGTCATCCGTCAAGACAAAACAACAACAAAATTGAGAGTAGTGTATGACGCCTCAGCAAAGTCAAGAGGACCTTCACTTAACGACTGCCTGTATAGTGGTGCCTCGCTGACTCGGAACATCGTTGACATAATGATGCGTTTTCGGGCCTACAAGGTGGCCTTAACTGGAGATATTGAGAAGGCTTTCCTCATGATCCATGTAGCAGAGTCTGATAGGGATGCATTGAGGTTCCTGTGGGTTGATGATGTACATAGCCCAAACCCTAAGATTATCCCATTTCAATTTACCAGAGTAGTGTTTGGTGTGTCATCGAGTCCCTTTCTATTAAATGCCACAGTAAAACACCACATTGAACAGTACAGAGAAAATGATCCTAGCTTTGTGGAAACGTTCCTGAATTTGATTTATGTGGATGACCTTATTTCCGGTGGTGAGCACATTCAAACTCTATGAAGATTCAAGAAACCGATTGGCAAAGGCCAACTTCAATTTGCGAAAGATAACCACAAATTCTAAGGAACTCCAAGAGCGGATATGTCAAGCCAACCAACTGTTGACAGGGAACGATGCATTGAGTGGAAGTATATAGCTAGAGCTGAGCCCAAGTACTTGGTTCAGGAGGAGCAGTCATCTTATGTTGGAAGTACATTGGGTCCTCGCCTTCCAATCAGTGATGATAAACAGAAAATTCTAGGAAACTTATGGGATTCATATGAGGACAATCTTATTATTGATCTCAAGGACGTTTGGGGTTGGTTGGTTGGTTGGTGAACAACATTCAACCTATGAAGAGAAATGTGATCAGTGTTTTTTCCAAGATTTACGATCCTATGGGTTTTATATCCCCATTAACAATAAATTTCAAGCTGTTGTTTCAAGAACTCTGTATGGCAAAGAGTGACTGGGATCATCCACTTCAGGGAACCCTAAAATGCAACTGGCAGAAATTAGTTGAAAACCTAAGAGAAGTCCAACCTGTTGTCATTCCGAGATACTATGTGTCTAATGTGCAGGAGCAAGTTGTGTCCTACGAGCTTCATGGGTTCTGCGATGCATCTATCAAAGCGTAAGCTGCCGTAATATACCTCAGAATCATCACACCAAAAGCATCTCATGTCCGGTTGGTGATATCGAAGGCAAGAGTGGCATTCTTAACTAGACAAACGATTCCAAGGTTAGAGTTACTCTCAGTGCTCGTCTTTGCCAGATTAATGAATGTTACTCAGAGGGCCCTTGAGTCTGTGATTGAGATTTCGAAGGTTCAGTGCTGGATGGATTCTAAAGTTGCATTGTATTGGATTACGCAGCAGGAATGGAAACAATACGTACAGAGTCGAGTTGAAGAGATCAGAGGGCTGTTTCCTGCAGAACACTGGAGTCACTGTCCAGGTGTAGAAAATCCCGCAGACATTCTATCACGTGGCATCCTGCCTACACAACTAGTATCGTCTACACTGTGGTGGTCTGGCCCAAAGTGGTTGTCTACCATAGACAACCCTGCAAAAGAGAACTGTGATAGCAATGTTGTACCTGAAGAGTGTTGAGCAGAGATGAGGGTCAAGGACCAGAGAGCATTGGACAAGAAGTCGAAGGACACTTGTTCAACGATGTTAGTGCATGGATCAGAGGATTCCATAAGCAATGTTATTAGCTGTAGAGATTACAGCAGCCTGGGTCGTTTGCTACGAGTTACAGCTGTCGTCTTGAAGTTCATCAAGCTGCTTAAATCAAAAGTTAGACAGGAAGATCTTTCAACAAACTCAGAAGTCACATGAGTCGACATCGAATTGGCTCAAGTTCTATGGATCAAGGAACTACAGGTCAAACTGAAAATGAACAAGAAATTCAAGGAGTGGAATCAAGACATCGGCCTGTTCACAGATGAAAGCGGAGTCGTCTGATGCAAGGGAAGATTATCTAACTCTAACTTGCCATATTCAGCAAAGTATCCAATCCTGTTAGATACAGCTCACTACCTTACCATGTTAATCATACGGGATTGTCATGCTCGAGTAATGCACAGGGGAGTAAAGGCGACGTTAACAGAACTTCATTCCAAACTCTGGTTAGTTTGTGGAAGGAGCTTTGTACGAAAAATCCTTTTCAATTGCGTTACTTGCAAGAAGCAAGATGGTAGAGCATACAGGACACTTAACCCTCCACCATTGCCCGAGTTTAGAGTAAAAGCACCACCATTTACATGTTTGTTGGTTTGGACTACGTCTGTCCCTTATATGTGAAATCAATGAGCGATTTAGACGAGAAG
>NW_021163021.1:3085000-3237500 GCF_004324835.1 Dendronephthya gigantea
CCAGATATCTCCTTAACGGCTTTCACAATTTCTCCCGCTTTATGAAATCGCATAACTGTACCACTGCATTCTTTTCCTCTACCATCAGATGCTTCACCAAACGACCGAGACCGAGTTCTCTTATCTTTTGGGATACGAATTGGCAGTCCCTTTCTCTGTCTTTCTCCAAAAGCATTATTCCGAAAGACGTTTTGAGAACGACTTTCTTTACAATACCCGCAAATTCACCGTGATTCATGGCAGACAGTATTTTGTGTAAAGCAACATTATCACTGCCCGTTAACGTGGGGGCAATCAACATTTTTTGTGTTTGCTGCACCTGATTCTTGTGTTTGTTCGTTTCTTCAATATCGCATTTGTAATCGCAAGATGTGTGGTGTTTCCACAGGTCCCACTTTTGATAGAACCCCAAACAAAACTCACACGGAAGGAAGTCATGAATCCTGCATTTCCTCTCATCCTGCCCTGGTTGTCTGACGATGATGAGTTCGCCTTAGCCTTTTTCCAGGGTATTCATGTTATGGTGATAATCGCCCTTTCATTTCATTCGAGTTCTTGGTACAACTCAACGCTGATACCACATCCGTCTCATCTTTGTGTCTTGTCGTAAGATGCCTTGCTATCTTTGAACACAACTCCCCGCTGTATGTGCATGCATGTTTTCTGTCATACACTCTTGCGTTATCAGCGCTTTCTTTTGGTTGCGACAGCTATATGTGCTACAAAAAATGAAGGCGTATTAATACATGGCCCTAATAAGAAAAAGAAATTGAGATCAGGTGTTTAATTACTTACCAGATATAATACCAATCATTTTAGACAATAACAACTGGTAAGTAATCTGTTTTGGTAAGTTCGTTATGGTAGATTTGTGTGGCATTAATACAGGAGGTATATACTTACCTTCTTTGTTTCAATTTTTTGTCACAACATCAGTCAAATTTTTTACTTTCTGCAAAAAAGTAAGCTGTGTATTTAACATGTAAATATGTAACTAACGTTCTGTTGTCCTTACCATCAATCATATGATTGTTAAGTTAATAGAAAAAAAAACACCAAATATTCCAGATATTTTTTCTTGTGGTCTGAAATCATATTTCACGATTTCCTGCAACCTGATTGGCTACGCAGACGGTCAGCGCAAAATTTTAATTCGTAAGAACTAACAAGCACAGAGGATGCTACTTTTCTAAAACTGAAATAAACAATATTTGAGGGCAAAGAAATTGCCTTATATTCACTTGAGGAAATAATATTTTCATTAGGAAACAAAAAAGTGCCTTATTGGTGCCCAATCTATTTTATCCAAGGTTTTCCAAACACTTTGCTGATTTTATAAGTATCCTTTGCCATGAAGTTACAAAATGTGTTAGTACCATTATGAAGAAATGTCAAATTAATTAATTCTTTAGTTCTATGCTGATACTATGAGATTCATCACTCTATACTATAATAGTTCTTGGATCAATCACCTAAAATATAGGATTTTGTATTTTCCTAGATTTGGGTCAGTTTAACTTGGCAAGCCTTCTGAAATTTGTTTCTGGAACCAATCGCATTCCTATTATTGGTTTGTCTTCTCTGATAAAAGTTATTTTTGTCCATGGCTGTCAGCCCGATTGCCAATGTAGACCTACGTTGTCAACCTGTGACCTTGTGTCAAGAATACCTGTTCACTGCAACACACTTGATCTAATCAAAGATGCATTCTTCTCAGCATTTGTTGAAGGCAGTGCATATGGTGTAGTTTAAATACAATTGCTACACTAAATTTAATCCTGTTATAAATAACTAGTTTTGTTGTATATGATAAAATGTTAAAAGGTTGAAATTAGGATATTGTGCCTTTACACTATTCTATACAGGTTTACAGGGTCAGAAAAAAGTTCATATTAATTAACGCTAATCATTTTGCAGCATAGCTTCATGTGTCAAGTTTTTAAAATGTTACAAATATAGTATGTAGAAATTTTTCATTACAAATCTTGTGTTACATGAAATATAGCATCAATAAACACTATTGTAACCAAAAGTACAGTTCTTGTACATTTATAATCAAAGTTATAAACAAATGCAATAATAATAAATGTGCATACCTATTCGTTTATTAATGTTTACCTGATTTCCATACTATATGTGTGTATTAAAAACCTGATGCCACCTGCAGTTCATATTAAATGTATACACCTAATCTGTATAAATTATTTGTTCAAGTTATTAATTATAGTTTCATTGAGCAATTTCTAGCAGTTGTTGGTAATTATGTAAGGCTTCATGGAAGGTGTTTGGGTGTTCCAAGTCAGTATTTTGCATTACATAATTGAAGTACTCATGATAAACTGTAGAATCCTCATCCTCTTCATAGTGTTGAACAAATCTTTCCATGTCTAACAGGTTGTTCTCTTCAATACGTTTCTGTTGATCTGAGTAACCGACTCTTTCAGGAATGAAGTACAGACTATCTGGCCGCCCAGGGATAGTGTCATATCTAGATCTCCGAATGTAGTGAGTATTCCATTCATCTACATTGGTTCGATACGCAACATTCTTTATCGCAAAATGACCAAAAATTAACTCGATAATGACAAACGTGAACTTTATATTTTTTCTTTTTCGAACTCGAGTTTTAACAACCTTTTTAACCCAGACGCCCGCGCTTCTTGCACAGCGGACAGCAAAGTAAAAACTTCATGTATTAACATCCCCCTCCCGAATGCAACCGCATTCGATCTACAAAGAAGGTTTCCAAAATGCATATTCAACTTAACTAACATAGTTCAAAATTGCTACAACAAACAATATTTATTACATATCAATGTTCCCCAACACCATCCTGTTATAATTCAATCACTCCTCCACATACTCTAGAGGAGACAGGCGATGAATCGGGCGGAAATACTCCTTGCCTTTTGATTTCACCTTCAAGACTTGTACCAATCCGTCACTTCCAAGGTACACTTCCATCATGCAACCAAGCGGCCACTCACCACGATTAGCTTTAGGTTTGGCTATAAATACAATGTCTCCAGGTTTCAAGTTGTGCCTTGGGTGAAACCATTTTTTTCTGACATTTAATGACGGAAGAAACTCCCTACGCCTCTGCCTCCAAAACAACTTCAACAACTGCTGTACGCGATGCCATCTTTTAACTGGGTTATAATCTTCCTCTTTCAGAATTGCTGGGGCAAATCGCCCTCCAATCTGGCCAACAATAAAATGATTGCGGGTCAAGGGTGTCAAATCGTTCAGGTCCGCACTAACATAGGTGATCGGTCTGGGTTGATTAACTCTTCTGCTCCACATATGGCTGTGTGTAACTCCTCACCTCTTACATCAGCATCACCCAAAATTGCTTTTATCACTTTTTTCGCACTCTTAATTAATGCCTCGAATATGCGACCAAAGTGTGGCGCGGAGGGTGGGTTAAATTTCCATTCTATCCGTTGGTGAACAGTGGTCTCTTGTGTGATCTAACAAGTACGCCATCTCTAAATGTATGGCTCCTGTAGGCAAGCAGGTGAATAAACATAGATAATGTTTCGCCTTCGTTTGTCCCCACCCCTGAGGTCAAGTGGGGAAGGGTCCTCCGTAATCAACTCCAACCTTTTTGAATGCACACAATGACTCCAATCTGGGTCGTGGAAAAGGTGCCATCATCTGGTTTGCCGTCTTCATCGAAAACCGTCGCCGACGTTCGGGACAAGTTTCAATTGTATTTCGAACTGTCTTACGACCTTTTACAATCTAATACAGAGAACGTAAATGTGTCAAGGCTAATTCAACACCAGGGCCATGTCCTAAGCATTCATGAGCATCGAGCACAATCAGTCGGGTAACCGAGCTGTTCTTAGGTAGAATGACAGGGTGTCTAGCATCGTAAGGCAATACCATTGCAAGGCACAAAGTCCGTCCAGTCGCAGCAGGCCATCAGGGTCTTTCGGAGGTTTGAGTTGTACCTGCAAAGGGTCTTTCTCAGCTTGAGGGTATGCTTCACTTTGTATTTGCTTTATCCAAGCTTTCTCTGCTTGTGCGATCTCCGAACATAAACATTTGCGTCCTTTCACTCTAGTTGCGACCGTATCCTCGTATTTCTTTCAAAACGTAATATCCATGCTGTCACCCCGACAAAGATGCCTGAAACTTGAAAAACGCTGTGGATCGATGGCGAGAATATCACCTGTGCTAGTTTGTGAGTCTGGCAGGCCCGTCTCTCGTGGCATTAACTCGGTTTGGGTTCGAGGGTGTAGGTCATGCAGTCTCCGGCATTTAAAAATGTTGGGCCCTCCAACTTGGGCAATTCAGAAGCCGTCATTCCCCTTGTAGCCAGATCAGCTGGGTTGTTCGTGCCTTGAACGTGGTGCCATAGCTCTGGATTTGTGGTGCGATGGATCTCTCCAATTCTGTTTGCTATGAATGGTTTGAACTCTTTTCTTTGGTTGTGCACCCAATACCAAACATTTTCAGAATCTGTCCAAAAGAATACCCTTTCCACTTCGAGCACTTTTAGGAGGTTCCGAGCTAGACGACAAGACAATACAGCACCCCGAGACGAGGTATGGTCATACACTTCACAGGAGCAACACGACAATTTGACGCAATAAGACAAGAGGTTATATCGTCGACTCGATATAAACTCACCAAATATGCAACTGCGGCAAATGCATCTTTGGAAGCGTCCGAGAAAAGATGCATATCAACACTGACAGGATTTGCAAGGCAAAGGGAACGTGGAACAGCCAAATGCGACAAGAACGGTAATTTTGACCATTTTGTCACCAGGTCGTCTGGTAAGAAATTATCCCAATCTAGTCGAGCCAAACACATTTTTTGCATTAACATCTTAGCATGAATAATAAATGGAGCAAGAAATTGAAGCGAGTCGTAAATTGCTGCAATGGTACTCAATACAGTGCTCTTCGTTAAGGGTTCAGCCGATTCTGGATACTTGATCTGGAAGGTAAACATGTCATCCCTGGCCTCCCACATCATGCCAAGGGTCTTGGTTTTCATTCCACCATCTTTGCTGAAGTCTAAGGTTAAAAGACATTCACTTTCAGGAACGTTTTCAATAACCGCTATTTCGTTTGATGCTCATTTTCGTACACGAAAGCCCGCGGAACCTAGAAGGGTCGTAAGTTGGCATTGTAAATCTTGAGCTGTCTCCACAGTTTCACAGGAGTTGAGTAGGTCGTCGACATACATTGAGTTGGACACGGAATCAGCAGCTTCGGGGAATTCTGTTGAGTGTTTTTTAGCTTGACTTCGAATGATGTACTGTGAACAAGAAGGAGATGCCGTATTTCCAAACACCAATCTCTCAAACTCGTAGATTGTCAGCTTAAGCGCTGTATGAAAGTCACGCCAAACGAATCTGTGGTACTTTCTATCTGACTCCTGTATGCCCACCTGCAGGAACATCTCTGAAATATCGCTGCTAAGTGCCATGGGTGCTTGCCGAAAACGGGTTAGAACGTCAACGATCTCCCTCTGAAGCTTTGGTCCTGATCGCATTCCGTCATTCAAACTCTTTCTTTTATACTTCATCGCTGCGTCAAACACAACTCAGACTTTTGTAGTATTCTTGTCTGGTTGAACCACTGGAAAGTGCAGTAAAAACCATTGATCTGACGCTTCTGTCTTGGGAACCGCCTGTACATATGCTTTCTCTTCGTAGTCTTTGAAAATCTTGCTATAAGCCTGCATGAGCTCTGGACCTTTCCTCTTCAGCGACTTTTCTTGGTTTTTGAGGCGATGCATGGTAGCTTCAAAGTTATTGTCTAACTTAGGCTCCCATCCTTCCATGGCATACCAAGTTTGTACTGTCCATCTTTAAACCTCAACATTTCAGACACTTGTTTTACAGCAGCTTTATCTTCTGTGGTCATGGGTTGGTCTTCCTGTTCCCTTATGCCGATGGATTCCAATTCCCAGAATTGGCGCAAAATATCAACAGGTGGGGGTTCTTGGTCAGAGGTGTTATGGTGAGAACAAAATGTCCTAGTAAAGTGTGTCCGTGTATCTTGTTGGAACTCTTGCACCAACGTAGGCCTGAAACACACCCACCCCAAATTGGTCAGATGGGCAATAGGATCATTCGGTCTTCCTCCAGCTACTTCTGTCAATGCAAGGTGGAACAGGGGGTGGTCGCTGTCAATTATTACGTCAATCCATCTGCATTTTGAAATATTCTCAAAGGGGATGTCACACAGATAAGGCCATTTCTCCTTTATTCTCCACCATTTTATGGCAGGCGTGTCACTGGCAATGTCCTTGAGAACATGCGCTTGTAATGTTGAAGAAAATTATACATTGATGCTGTTCACAGACAACTCCACTCAACTTGGTTCAAAGGTTATTTCAGTTCCCCCAGTTGCTGAGATTGTAAGACTTGTAGGATGTCCTTGCAATTTAAGTTCCTCAGCAGCACTTCCTGACACATATGAGCTTGTCAAACAAGGGTCCAACATGACATTAACTCTAAGTTCTTGATTTCCATTACTTATAATACCATGAACGACACACTGTCAGAGTTTCCTGTCTTGTGTCCTCTCTCTCTGTGGCTGTTTGATCATTCGGTTGATTAAACGTCGGGGCGTAACTGATTGCCTTGTTGTAAGTGTTGCCCTTCAGCGCTATTAAACTGCAATTATCTTCCAACCATGGTTCCCTATTCTTCTGGGCTGCCCCATTGTTCCTCTGCTTGTTTGTATGCCGCTGCTGAAAATATAAGGTCTTTAACTAACAACTGTGCCTTTCCTGACAAGCTGTTTAACAGCCTCAGCATTTTTTCGCTAACTGGAATGTTGCGGCAGTCAACAACCGACATGAACGCCGCCTTCCATGATTCATAACCACTCTTATAATCTCCCGTAAAGGTCGGAATTTCCACTCCTTTAAGCCTGACTGAAGCACTACTTCTTTCACTGCTTTTGCATTCTGGAGGTCCCCTCAAACTTTCCTCTTTTCTCTGACTGTTCATAAAGTCCTGTATTGTATCCTTTTCATCGAATCTCTGCTCTGCTGCCTCGGCCTGTGACTTATTCAACTTTAACGCCTCTTAGATCCAAAACCATACTTGTTTCCCCAACTTGAAACATGTCTACATTGGTTCTATACGCAACATTCTTTATCGCAAAATGATCAAAAATTAACACAATAATGACAAAACGTGAACTTTATATTTTTTCTTTTTCGAACAAGTGTTTTAACAACCTTTTTAACCCCAACGCCCACGCTTCTTGCACAGGAGACGCCAACGTAAAAACTGCATGTATTAACAGTTAAAATTGTCAAGTTCCATCTGAAGGACAGTACCGTAATTACTCGAATAAACGCCTCCCTCGAATAAACGCCGCCCTCGAATTAACGCCATAGGGACAAGCAAAAATATCATTAAACGCCGCCCTCAAATAAACGCCGCAACCTTTTCGTCGTTGCGGCGTTTATTCGAAGCATTTATTTATAACCACAGTTCAATTTTCCTATATAATTATTAAAATAGAAAAGACACATAACTTTTATACTTAGTCACTTTTTGGGGATTGATTGTATTGGTTAAAACGCTAGTTTAAATTACACACTGAAATTCAGAGTTGTTACCAGTTTGCAATAAACGCCTCCCTTGAATAAATGCCGCCCTCGAATAAATGCCGCATCCTAATTGCTTAAAATTTAATAAACGCCGCGGCGTTTATTCGAATAATTACGGTACTGAAGAAATACCACATACATTCTCTTTGTAATGGATATTCTGGATTGTATACACCTTGGTTAACCAGAGCATTAAAAAAATTTATCCACCAAGAAGATCTTCCCTAATTCAATGATGACCAAAAGCACTCAATTCTTTGGTTGCGATTTGAAGAGCAATATCTATAATTCCAAAAGCTCACTGATATTCATTTCATGAGAATCGGGCACGCAAAACTTACCTGGTTAACATGCTTATATAAAATATCACTTTCCCATCTTTCTCAACACTACCCACCTATGTGCATTAGTACCAGCCAGGTCATCATCATCATCAGAACGAAGAAAACACGGCATTGCAGCCATTATGCCATTTTCAGTGCCAGGGTCAGTGCAGAGAAGAGTGGGGCAACTACGTACAGCTTTCACGTAATCCAAGTAAAATTTTTCTCTGTGATAGAAGGATTGTTGTTTGTCTTCGTCACATTCAAGCACAATATTTTCCTGCAGCAACTCATATGTTTGCAGCAACTCAAATGTTTGCAACAACTCATATGTTTGCAGCAACTCATATATGTTTGCAGCAACTCATATGTTTGCAGCAACTCATATGTTTGCAGCAACTCATATATTTGCAACAACTCTTATGTTTGCAGCAACTCATTTGTTTGCAGCAACTCATATGTTTGCAGCAAGTAAAATACATATGTTTGTATAGCATACATGTATGTTAAGCAAACACACATGTTTGCAGTTGCCGTTGTGGCCCACCGTACAATTGCTTATAGTTCTGTTTGGCGTTTGAGTCAGATGGCATATACAAGTTTAGCACGCTAGAAAGACGAAGCTACACGGTAAAAACCGTCCATTTCTTTATAATGTCACTGCCAAATAAACCTTTTTTGTGTGAAAAATATTTCTCTAAAGAAACGACAAAACATTTTAAAATTTGTTCTGGTGATCATAGATTTATATAGCAATAATCTTTTTTTAAATAAAACCTCATTTCATTGTTTGTCAAACGAAAACACAAAAGCCTTAACCTTTATCAAATGGTAGCTAAGACCTGGTTATTAAACTGTAAGAAGGCATCAGGCTAGAATGGAAATTATTGTATATCCAATTTCAGTTGTGAGATTTTCAAATTAAATCACTTTACCAGTGAGATGTAATGACTAATGGTAAATTTTTGGTAATGCCTTAAACAGTACTTTAATTACTTTTTTTTAAAGTATCTTTTACTGCATAATTTGGGAAATTTTTAATTATCAAGTCCCCAAATGTTTTGAGCTGAACCAATGCACAAAAGCCTCTCTAACCCTCTTTCAGGCATGAACTTCCAGTGTTGTCTATGCTTATAGTCCTGGGTTTATTATTGGCCTAATGTTGGAAGTACCTGGAAATTTAGGATTAACTACCTTTTATCCAGCGCCATGGAAGATCCTTCAAGCCATAGTCATATCTTAGTTCTTCATGTTTGGTGATATCTCTCTTTGCATGAAGAACCAAGTGAGGCTGGTTTTGACTACAACTTTGCTCGTATAGCAATTTGCCTTTCTAGATTCAATGTCATTCACCATTCTCCCAAAGCCATCTGAAAATGTTGCATCAACACTTCATGAAGGTACAGAATTACAAAAAAAAATCATAATCACATTTCATGTTACAAAATAAAGGTATGTTGAGATACTTAAAATTATACCATTTTAAGAGTGCCATTTAGTCTATTTTTGTGACATCTCAGAACCATTCAGTCTATTATACCACAGTTAATAGAATATACATGGTTTGGAGACCACATAAAACTACCATACAACTCATTAACTATGTTGAGGTAGATTTATGCAAAAAATGGTCCTTTCTTATCACATGTCTATTGTATTTTACACAGATAAACCAATAAAAATCCTACATATTTTTCAAGTCAAGGTTGAGGAGCATAGCAAGACGAATGCCATTGGTACATTTGGCTTAAATACAATAGACACATGACAAGAAAGGACCATTTTTTGCATAAACCTGGACAATAACATAGTTAATGAGTTGTATTGAATTTTTATTTTGTTTCGAAACCATATATATTCCGTTATAACTGTGATTATACACAGTGCCATTCTTCCTTTTTTTCATTTACTCACCAAAAAGAATCTCAAAAAAAACTAAAAACTTCCAAGTTTTTTTGTCATATTCCTTTTCCATTTTTTGTCCTTCATTTTTGATGACTAATTCCCCCTTGTACTCAAGGAGGAATTCTCCTTTCTTGAAGGCCCTCTTTGTAAAGATACCATAACCTACATATTAAGAAACGTTTTTGCCGATGAAAACATGCAAGCTGGCTATAGGCAAGTAAAATGCCTGTGCACTTAGATTTGTAATTATATACCATAAGTCATAGCCATGAATGGGCAAGCCGGGCATGTATAAACTGGTTGCCCTCAACAAAACTAACTTGTCATCAAACAGGGATATATAAGGCCTGGAAAATATAGGGCCTGGAAGTATATAGGACCTGGAAAATATAATCTTCTTATACTTCAAACTAACATTTAAATCCATCCAAAAAGAGGCAGTAAAATGACATGCCCAATTGGCAAGCAATGGTTGTCATGGTTGCCCAATTGTCACAGGCATATGGACAGGTTTTCGATTATTTATTTCATTCAATTATTTTAGCGACTATATAATTAAGCTGCGAAGTGGTATTTGTTTAACTTTTAAGCGATGATGTAAAGCCTTAAACGGTCGGTTAGCTCCTTGTAAAACGACATACCAAGCTCGTACTTGTCAGAATAACAATGCATTCTTACAGCAAACACTGAATAAGCAAAATATAGACACCTACCACTTCAAAGATTATAAACTACGAGTCAATCTAATTTCACCAACTGTTTCTGTGCTGTGATAATCTTTTAATCTTTTATTATTGTTTAAATATTTGACTTCATGATTTCATTTCATATTTTTAAAAAATAGTTTGAAAAATGACGGTTAAAATGCTGACGCTATCATGCATGCTCTCTTTTTACCTTAGCCAATCAGCAAGTCGTAGACGACCGTTCTTTCTTTGTTCAAATTTCGCGCATGCGCACAAGTACCATGACCATTGAACGTCCATGACATTTTGGCAACTTTGGATTCCGCTATGTTCTCCCGGGTCCCGGGTGTGATTCCTAATCTCTGGGCGGAATTAGTACCCTCGCACGGCACTCTGCGCCGGCTCGGGGATTACATTTTACAGCAATATGTTTCCTACATATTTTATTAACCCGATGGATAAGGTATAAATTTTGTTTCACAGGCGATATTTCACCTATTATTTGTTTTGTAAACACATCAAAAGTCAAAACCAAATTAGGCACATACTCGAAAATTTCACCTGAGCCCGCGATGACGGTTTTTTTTGCAAAATGTTGTTTTGCCTTTTTGGAATTTTTGCAAGTTGTGCATAAAAAGAGAAGTTTTGTATAGCTTTAAAATATATATATATTTTTTTATATATTATATATATATATATATATATATATATATATATATATATATATATATATATATATATATATATATTTAAGAATTTTTTAACAAGTTTTCAATAATATTTCAGATGTTAAAAGTTTAGTTTTATTATTTAAAGTGTTTTGTGTGGAAGAAGGCAGCATTATAAATTTGTAATAAGTTTTATTCAAAAAGAAGAATTCAGAAGGTAAGATTTATATTTTTGTACTGTCTTTAATATAGTTTATAAAGTTTTTGCATGTCAGTTGAAATTCTCGCTAAAAAATTTATTCCATGCACTTTTTATTTCATTGTATATAGACATGTCAAAGCAACTGACTCTTTTTGGAAAAAGGGCAGTCCCTGCTTCCTACTTTACGAATCAAAAAGTGATTATGAACGGTTTGTTAATAAGAAATGGAGCGAGTCAAGTGAAAGGTTTGGCAGAAAGCAGAACTTTCTTCAATTTGTCCTTGTTGAGTGGGAAAAAATAAAAAACGACAAGGAGAGACTTGTAAAATACCTTGAAAATGAACGTTTTTTTCAGCCCCCAACAGTTACTTCCATGTCAAGACCTATCAACCCTTTGCTTTCAAAACCGGCTATTGTTTTGAGAAAACAAAATACAACACGGCTTCCTAGAATGAACATAGCAGAAACTTTAAATGTACCCACATCATCTTGTAAAAGTTATCTATTGTCCCAAGAATTTCAGATGATAAAAGCATTTCTTTCTGATATCGCATTCAAAAGACTTGACGATTTCTTTACTGACGATATAGTCAGTGAGGATTCGCTAGTGAAAACGTTAGCTTCCATCTCCTTTGATTGGAAAACTTTCTCCTCACTCCCTAAAAGTTATCTAAATCAATCAACTCAAATATAAAGTCTAACTTGCGCGAAATCAATATTAAATGCAGTGAACTTGCTATGATCTTTGGCGAAGTATGTAAACTGCTCACAAATCCTACCATGAGGGCTGCCCTGATCAGTGAAACGTACCTTAAAAAAGCTGAAAAAATCAAAGAATTGATTTGTATGATAGGGATCATACAAACGAAAATTACTAAGAAAGATCTTTTGTCTAACCTTTGTAGAAGACTAAAGCAACAGGCAAACAACTCTACATCGCGTAAGTCTGGCGAACTTCATAAGTGCATTTGCTACAACAACTCTAAGTTATCGTGGGAAGACACGTTCGATGTCTTCTTGGACCATGAAAATTCCAACCTTGCACTTCATGAACCACTAACAACAATGCAGTTGACCGAGATTGGGCAAATAATATCTGAAAATATTGTGACAACTGTATCTGAAATTGAAATCGTCATGAACAATGACTGTCTGCACCAAATTTTAAGGCACATGCCAGTCATGATTGTAAAGACTGAAAAGTCTCGTGTCTCGTCTAAATCCTGTGAACAACCATCATTAGTCTCCAGGTTCCCTGATTTGGTCGATGCAGCTTTTGAGTTTGTGAAACAACACAGATTTTCCGCTCAATGCCGGAGAAGAACCGAAACTGGGTACTCCTCTGGTGTAACAGTGGCGGAAATTCGACAGCATCTACTCAAAGAGACTCCAGGATTAAGAGAGCATGGCATATCTCTAACGAGATACGAAGACTATTTCAAGCACCAAATAAGGGAAATCGTGCCAGTAAACGTTATCATTGTCTGGTTGATGCAAGAGTCGCCACTAAATCAAACCGTTACCAAGAGTTTCATCCAGATAACCATTACCTTTTCAGTAGAAACAAGCACCGCAGAGAGTTCTGCACGTTATTTAAATCAGAAGCATGTATAGTAAGCATGGATGAAATGGCAAAAATATAAGTTGGTGCCCCCGCTGTTTCTCTGTATCACCAATTGCGGCGGCTATGCGCTACAATGGATATGCCAAATTACGCAGATCATGATTTCCCTGTGCCAAATTACTTGTTATCTGCTTCAGATGAGTAGTAGTTTAATTGTCTAGCGTAACCGCCTAATAAGCATCTTGGAGCCGTGATTGAAATGCAGGGGAAAAAACGCATAAAGTTATTCATTAAACTAAATTACATGAAGCTGCATGCCAAAAAAGAATATTGTGGGTAAATGTAGAGCTCTTCCTTGTGAAATGAGAGCACTGGAGATTACTAATAGGGCTTAATCTTCTTTAGGATACATGTTCCTCGAAGAAAAGAATGTGGCGGAGCCGATTTTAGAGGAGAATGTCAATGTAGATAACCATTTTCAAGACAACGCTTACGATAAAACATCTGAGACAATTCAAACGAGTGTTGCTATAGACAGGATTGAAGATGCGTTTGGTGTTAATATTAGAACTGGGAAAGCAAGCAACTTTTGGAGTGATATGGTTTCCCAGGGTAGAGAACAGTTGAACATTACAGCTACTGAAAAAGAAATTTGTTACAGCATTCTAGAAGAAATCGATCACAACATTGGGTTCTACTGCCAAAAGTTCAAAATGGAAGCCAACTTTATAACTGAAATGTGCAAGAACATCGATGACCAGCTGCATACTTGCAAAGAACATCTGGACTTAATATCAAGTGGATTGAGCAGCATTTTTCACTGTCAAGTAGTGCAACTGAATAAGCTAAATAACAGTTCAAAAGTTTTTGAAGGACGATGTTGTAGCAATTTTGAGTCACCGAAATATATTTCGGTATTTTTCCAGAAGACGGGCAAATTAAAGTGTGCTCTGTAACTTTCAAACGAGAAACGTTGGAAAAATATAAAGATATTCCACTTACACCTGAGGATATAATATATGATGGGGTCGGGCGTGCTCATCTTAGAACACCATATTCTGGAACTGCTGACGTTTATATACATTCGCACAAGTATAATGCTACATCTGTAGCAACACACGTTACAGATTTGTATGAAATGCTAGAACCGGTCCGAGGAAAAAAATCAACATTTATGTGCCTTGGTGACGGTGGTCCAGATTTTAACCCTTCCCATATCGCAAATCAGTTATTTTACTACCGCCTCTTTAAAAAACTTGATGCTGACATACTCACAGTCATGACATATGCAGCTAAAATATTCTGCTTTCAACCCGATTGAGCATCTATGGGCACCTCTAAGCAACCGGTTATCTGGTGTTGTTTTTTCCCCATTGGTCGATGGGGATACAACTGCGCCTGCCCTTCAAAGTGGTATTGATGCAGCCACAGTAGGACAAAAAGAAGGCACTATATTCAATCAAGCCATGGACGATATCAAAGATAAGCACTGGAAGGATTTTTTATTTGATGGATTTCCTGTCTGCACAAAAGTAATTCCATGCGACCATGACAACTTGCTCTTTAACCCTTTGGAAGGGAGAGCGACATTTTTGTCCCTTCCCTAACTGGGGAAAGCGACATTAATGTCGCTTCCGGTTATATGTTTTAATAATCAATCAGAATGGGAGGTAGGCAGTATAATTTTGATGATTTTTTATGTTAGCATATTTTAACATAATTTAAATATGTAATTCGGTTTGAATGGTCGGTATATCACGTAAAAAATACTCGTAAATCGTCGGTACATTGGAGCACACATGTTTAAAATATTCAAGATGGCGTCTGAAGAAGAAGGTAGAAATTCAAGACGTAAACGATCATCTAATTTAACTACTAATAACGTGTTTAGCTTATTGGGTCTTGACAATGATACAAATAATGAAGAATCTGACTCGGATAGTGGTAGTGACCTGAATATGAGCGATATTGAGCTTAATATTAGTGATGAATCTGATTGTGATGCTAATGTACAAAATGTTATTGATGTTGACACAACTGTGCCTCATACTAGTGCGAGACCCTCTCAAGAAAAGTGGAAAACTATTTCAGATTTGGAAAACGATTCTGCATTATCTCTTGGTGAATTTACATGCTCCACTGGACCAATCTATACTCCTAGTGAGGACACTTGTGCTGTTGAATATTTCAACCATTTTTTTGCTCCTGTGGAGGAAGAGGGCCAGTCTCTCTGGGAATTGTTAGTTCGGGAGACTAACAAGTATAAAGAACATTATGTGCGTAAAAACCCTATTCTCAGTCCAAAAAGTAAAGTACATAAATGGGAGAATGTTGATGTAAAAAAGATGAAAGCTTTTATTGGTATTATCCTAAATATGGGGCTGGTAAAGAAGCATACTATAGAGTCGTACTGGAACTGCAAAGACTATTCACAAGATACTCCAATGTTCAGGAAAGTATTTAAACTAGACACATTCAAACTTCTTTTGCGTTTTTTTCATGCATCGGACAATGACTCAGAACCCAAAAAAGGTGATGCTAACTATGATTTAACATACAAATTTAGAAATGTTCTGGAACATTTGAACTCTACCTGGGCTCGAGAGTTTGAATTAGGACAAAACATTTCTATTGATGAAACCATTGTTGGTTTCAAAGGGAGGCATCATCTAGTAAATTACATAAAAATAAAAAAACATCATCAGTGGGGACCCAAAGAATACAATCTTTGTGATGCAGAGACTGGATACTGTCACCAAACTGTGTATCACACAAAATCTTTGAAAGTTAGCCAATATGGTCAACCATTTGATGTTTGTGATAAACTTATGACAGGCCATGGCAATAAGAATAATCATCTGGTGGTAGATAATTATTATACAAGTATTGCTCTATGTGAGGAGATGCTGAAAAAAGGCATCTATGTTACAGGCACAGTCCGAAGCAATCGAGTAGGGCTGCCTGATGATATAAAAAAGTACTAAAGAAGAAAGGTGATATGGTAGCTGCAAGGAAAGGACAATTGCTTGCAGTCAGTTGGGTGGACCGCAAGCAAGTGCGTCTCTTGTCTACCCATGCTTCAGCCAGCACAACAGAAGTTGAAGGACGTGGGGGTACTAAAAGGATTGTGCCAAATGTTGTCATTGAGTACAACAAAGGTATGGGTGGTGTTGACCTTTCTGACCAAATGACTGATCAATATGCTTGCGAAAAGAGGAAAGTAAAATGCTGGAAGAAGGTAGTGTTCCATTTGATAGATAGAACTGTAACTAATTCATATATCTGCTACAAGTGTAACCCAAATATCCAAGGAAAGTGCAAGACACATCTGGAATTTTTGGTTGAACTTGTACAGGGTCTGATTGGTGGCTATGAAGAACCGAGAAAGAAAGTAGGTAGGCCAAGCCTTGGCTCTCCTGAAGCCAGGAAACTGCAAAGGCACTTTCTTCAAGTTATCCCGGACAAGAAACGAAAGAAATGTGCATTGTGCGCCCAAGATCGAGACAAAGGGTACAAGGGGACACGCATAACAACATGGTGTTCAGATTGTGGAGTTGGCTTGTGCAAGGGAGATTGCTTTTATACTTATCATAAATAAACTCCAGTGGATGGGAAATATATTAATCAAGTCATTGAACTAATTTTTCTTTCCTTTGTAAACAGTTATAACTCAATTTTAGGCATTTTAATAGTAAGTCGCATTTTAAATCACTTTGTTTCAAATAAATTCACCTGCATGCAGGTGACCTTGAAAAGTATTCACCTTTAAAAGGGTTAATCCCCGAGCTGGTGCGGAGCACTGTGCGAGGGTACTAATTCCGCCCGGAGATTGGAATTACACCCGGAACCCGGGAGAACATAGCGAAATCCAAAGTCACCCAAATGTCATGGACGTTCAATGGTCATGGTACTTGTGCGCATGCCCAAAATTTGACGTGTGACGACTGGTAATTAGCAACTTGCTGATTGGCCAAGACTTTGAAACGTTCGTGTTTCAGTGAACAACGTCAGCAATTTAACTGTCATTTTGCAAACTATTTTTTTAAATAAATGTTTCGAAAACACAATATGAAATGTGGAATCAAATAACAGATAAAACACTGGGAAAAGTTTAAAATATTATCAGAACTGGAAGAATTAGCGATGAAAAGGAACAACTGGTTTATAATCCTTGAAATGGTAGGAGTCTATTTTGTTTATTTCGAGGTTTCTTTCATGTTTGCTGTACGAATACATTTTTATTATGAGCTTGGTACAGTGTGTCGTTTTGCTTGGTTTTGCGAAGACGTGACCGACTATTTAAGGCTTTACATCATCGTTTTAACTTCAAAAAGAGTTCTTAAAAGTGTATTTTGGAGTTTTAATATAACAAATATCACTTTAAAGGTTTATAGAGTCGACTGCAATCACTGCATGAATTTAATAATCGAAACACAACATTCGACGTTCACTGCCTGGTTATTTATATTATTTGTGCTGTTTTGATGTTTTGAAGGTTTAGCTATAATGGAGTATTAACTCTCACTTAAACTGTGAAAGTCTATAACTTAATGCAACGGAAAGCAGCAGGAAAACGGGTGATTTCACTTCACCTTTACGACTGTATTGGTTTCCGAAAAATTTGAAACATCAGCTATCGGCTTTACATTTAGGACATTTCATATGATTGAAGGTTAGGTCTGGCTAGCTCAGGAAATATTTTGCTTCGTTTGAAATGGCGAGGGGTTGCTGTATGCATGTATTTCTAGAAATTATGATGCCGTAAAAGCTTGTCTTAAAAGTCCCGTGACGTTAATAACTCTGGTATAGCACTGAGGAGTGCAGGCTAGTCCTGTACGAAACAGAACTGTATGCAATAAACCACAGAAAACCATGTCTTTTACTTGTTTTATATATATATAGATATATCCAAAGAATTGACTGTAACAAAGAGTTCACAGAACTTGACAATGGTTGGAGGGCGCTCAATACCATTACCGGCAGAGCGAAGATATATTTATTTATTACAAGACTAGCTTAGCTAGTAAGCTAGTCTTTTAATAAATAAATATATATGTGTATATGTATATATATATATATATATATATATATATATATATATATAGATATATAGATATATAGATATATAGATATATAGATATATAGATATATAGATATATAGATATATAGATCTATAGATCTACAGACCTATAGATCTATAGATATATAGATCTATAGATATATAGATCTATAGATCTATAGATATATAGACATATAGATATATATAGATATATATAGATATATATAGATATATATAGATATATATAGATATATATAGATATATATATATATATATATATAGATATATATAGATATATATAGATATATATAGATATATATAGATATATATAGATATATATAGATATATATAGATAAATATAGATATATATAGATATATATAGATATATATAGATATATATAGATATATATAGATATATATATATAGATATATATAGATATATATAGATATATATAGATATATATAGATATATATAGATATATATAGATATATAGATATAGATATATATAGATATATATAGATATATATAGATATACATATATATAGATATATATAGATATATCCAAAGAATTGACTGTAACAAAGAGTTCACAGAACTTGACAATGGTTGGAGAGCGCTCAATACCATTACCGGCAGAGCGAAGATATATTTATTTAATAAAAGACTAGCTTAGCTAGTAAGCTAGTCTTTTAATAAATAAATATATATGTATATATGTATATATATATATATATATATATATATATATATATATATATATATATATATAGATATATAGATATATAGATATATGGGTATATAGATATATAGATATATAGATATATAGATATGTAGATATATAGATATATAGATATATAGATATATAGATATATAGATATAGATATATAGATATATAGATATATAGATATATAGATATATAGATATATAGATATATAGATATATAGATATATAGTTCTTTCTTTCTATAACTTGTTCATACTCTGCACTTTCACAAGCTGCGGCTGCTTCAGCTAAGGCAGCCAAACTAGTGCGGATACTTGATGAGGAAGATGATCGCGAACTGCGGTGCGTTCAAGATTTTGCGCGACGTGAAGGGGTTACCGAGCATCTATCAGATTGTATGGTCTTTGTTTTCTTAATTATACTATATGCTTAGTAATTATACTATATGCTTAGTAATGTTTTGTTCCTTTTGTAACCAATCAGCTTCTTCTCTAAAAATCCCATATTTATCTTGCTCAAACAAACATCTCAGTTCACTTACTATGAGTTCGTACTCCTCAATTATCTGTGTTAGATCTTCTATTTGTTTCTCAGTAATGTAGTCTTCGTATTCTTCGAATTTCTTCACTAATGCAGTTAATTTGTTGCATTTACAAATAGCTATTTAGAGTTTGTCGTTGACAGTGTTTTGGAACACTTTATTTGACCGAGTAATTGTCCTCTTTTGTTTCTCCATATCTCCACAAACTATGTTTTGTACTTGACTGGGCTCAGACAAGTGCTTGTTACCTTGGTTACTCATGATCGTATGAATGTAAAGGTCTGGCTTACATTCTATACAACATTTCTTTATCCTTTACGATCAGAATTTTTACTGTAGCGTTTTCAACACATCACGAGGTTGCTGATGCATCAAGTTCGCATGTTTTAACCACTCAGTTGTGCACAACACTCCATTTATTAACATTGATTTATTGAAAAAGGTACACGTAAACAGACTGGTAAAAACTATGAATAATACAAAGAATATGTAAATAAGAGCTAAAACTACAACTAAAATTGTATAAAAAAGGGTGCGCAAAATAATCATGACGTAACTTATTTCTGATATCGACGATAAACTTAAGCTATAAGGGTAGAAAACTTGTTAGACTTAGATCAAAAAACAAAAAACATGTTCGCAATGTTTCTTTTTTTGTCTCCTGCGTCCGCAGAACCATAACCAGCGGCAGTAACCACATACTTTATTTAACTAAAAATATAAACTTTAATAAACATCACATATAGTGTAAAAAAACACAAATATGGCAATTCCACTTAATTTTAATTGAAAAAAGCTTACTTTGAAAAACACTACATAGTCACCTCTTCTTAAGGCCTTTTCACTGGCTTTCCTTTGATTTTCAGTGTAATTCTACAAATTTTAATATTATCTGATCATTACTACACCCTAATATTACACAACCCTATTTTACATTCATTATAATCCAGATATATTCATACAAAATCCTCAATATTCAAGCTAAATGGAACAAATATACTAAATTTAAATGCCTAAATGCCTTCCTCTTCAAGGGATCAGAGATCTGTATTTGTATTGTTTAAATTATTTTAACCAACATACCATCAATATTAATCAATTCCATGGTCATTCCTTCTAAAAAAATCCAATTAAAAAAATGCATTACAAAATGAAAATGGTAATAAAGGTTTAATAATACAGTTGCATGAACGAGTGTTGGTACAAGTGCCTGGGACCGTTTAAAAAAATTCCCGAACGATAATTTTGCTGTAGTTTCACAGAAATTGCGGTGTAACACTGGCAAAGAAGTAATATCTAAGAAGAAAAGTTCTATCGTAAAGCTTGTCAAATCGAAGAAGCACAAGAAGGGATTGGCTGATATTGCAAAGAACAAAACAGAAAAGCAGACGATAGTGGCATGTCTTGAAAGGAGGAATAACAAAGAGAGTAACGCTGGATCAACTTTACCCGCTGATATGCAAATTTTCCATTTTGAAGTCGTTGAATCATTTCTCTCAAGCGGAATACCACTGGCGAAAGTAGATGAACTTCGACCATTGTTAGAAAAAAATGGCCACCGATTAACAAGCCGTTCCCACATGAACGAGGTTATCCCATTGGTACTTGAGAAAGAAAAGAACAAACTAAAGGACGAACTCCAAGGTGTCAAGCAAGTTTCAGTAATTTTTGATGGTACTGCAAGATTGGGAGAAGCGCTTGCTATCATTATTCGCTATGTACAAGACAACTTTAAACCCACTCAGCACCTCGTACGTTTAGAAATACTTGCAAAGGCCATGAAAGGTGAGGAGTTGGCGCAGAGGTTGATGTCTTGCCTGGCAGTGGAGTACAAGTTTGGCCCAAGCGTCGTGATTGGAGCAATGAGAGATGGTGTGTCTGTCAATGGAGCAGAAATTAGCAGTTGGTAACAGAAAGTAACCTCTCAACATTTTTTGTTATGATCCAATTTAATAGCGAAACCACTCCATCAATGCAGCTGAAAAGATGTTCTAATAATTATAGGGTAATTTTCTAGCTATGTATGTCTCTTAGACTGCAGTATGCAGTTTGCTAAAACTCCCTATTTCTAGCTGCATGAACAATCTTGTAAGGCAGCTTGAGGTCCCTAAAACCCATTCTTTTCCAGGACAATCTAGCTTCATTCATATCATCTACCTTTATATCATCTGAATCTATAGCTTCTTTTCATTTCATGTCTGTTTCTTGATCATTTAGGTTTTCATGATGTAGGTATGCAGTCCAGAATTCCTCTGGACTGCATGTACGGAGCATAAAATTATCCTTTGGGATTTACTATATGCCTGTCTGATATACAGGGTGCATCAAAAAAAAGGAGACCTTTAGAAATCAAGCTATTGTTAAAATTTAAATGCCTTTTCAATTGCATTTGCACATATGCTGAACCGTAGTGCGTTAAATATTGATGGCATGCATGCATACATTAGAAAATGAATTGACGTTTGTACACAAGATTGTCTGCTCCTGGGAATTTGAAAATAACTTTAATAGCATTCTATTACGCTACTCATATTACGCTATCACGAATTTGAAAATAACTTTAATAGCATTCTATTATGCTATCTCATTGGATACTTATTTTACTGTGTTTTTCTTCTGATTATTATACAAGTTACCTTTAAGTTTTTTAATGGTGTGCCGTACAGTATATATAGATAAGTTTTTGAGTCATTTGTAGTTAAAAAAAGACATAGTCTCTTATAATATACTCAGTCTCGGGTGGTTTAAAATAATCACTTTATTTAGATGTGCATGTGCTATATAAATTATACAGACTATCACAAATATAGTACACTAAATAGAAGTTACTATCGCAAGGAAAGTTTTGCCGTGGAAAGTGTTGGGGAACATGACTGTCATTGTATGGTGTTGTCTTTGGTAGAATTAGTGACATACAGTCACATTAAAGAATATTAGATATTTGAGAGATTAGTTAGATATATATTTTTTATAAGTAAGGTCATGACATCAGCGTATTTCTATTTAGCTGTGTGATATATATAATGCACTTTTTTTTACTTTTCAAGAAAAATTCTTATGCTATAAAATTCTTTTAACAATATCATTAACAAAGATTTACAATAAGAATTTTTAATACTTATCACCACACAAATGAATATATTTATATGTATTCACATGGCTGTTGAATCTGCCTTTGTATGGCTGTTGAATATGCCTTCGTATGGCTGTTGAATACTTATCACCACACAAAATTATGTAATGCTACCGGGCTAGCCCGCCTCATGTGAATAAGAAAATAAACTAGCCTGGAAAAGCAAGCTAGCCTGGCTCATATGAACAGGGCTTTACACGATATTGACTATACTACACCTCTCTTACAAAATTATTCAAACCATTAAGTTAGGTGTGTATTTTGCCACTCCCCATTTAGACTCCTGTTTGCAGTTTGCTAAACTTTCTATCATCGCACTAACAAGATTGCGAAGCAGTTAGTTTGATTGAAAACCACACGCCATTTGCATTTTGGACAATCTAGGTCCGTCTGTATTCTGATTTCCTGCTCTAGGTTCATTTTGCTCCCGTATCATTCAGGTTTTTAAAGTGCCTATGAAACGAATTTTTTTATTCAATCATTTGGTACTTTCGACAGCGGAGAATTTGAATTTGACTATAAAAATGTCCAATTCGAAATACAAACATGAGTTTTTGTACGTTTTTGTATCGATTTTGCAATAAAAATATGGTTCGGAGACTGGGAACAAATCAGACAGATGTGATGTAAAGCGCAGGGCACAGCGTTCTCACTTTTAAGGAAATTTCCTTAAACTAAGATTACTTTTCACATTTTTAACCATGCAGGCAAAATCTTCATCTAATTTAACTTGGTGCGCATGGACTCCATGGACTTTCATTCCCTTGTTGGCGTGCATAAGACCAACCAGTGTTTCTCTCTTTAGTGCATTTCTTATGTTGGTTTTAATCAACTTCAATAGACTGAAAAGTCTCCTAACGGATGCATTTGAGAACGGCAAGGACATCACGCAGGCGACAACTTTTCGTAGATTTGGATACTTGAAAGATCCGTTGGTTGTCTTTGTGTTTAGTCTCTTCTGCCAGAAAATATGGGACGGTTCATCAGGCATCAATTCGGCTGATTCCTCCAAAGATTGCCTTCTCCATTCCAAGTCAGCATGTGCCCTGTTGGCGACGTTGCTTGGAATGAGAAATTCTACTACGCGAAAAATTGGATCATTCAACATAAAGCGAGATCGTATTTGCTTGACTAGCTCAACGAGAAACTCTACACAAGCCTTCTTGACTTTGAGCACTGAATCAAGATCATCTATACATTCTTGCAGTGTACATGTAGCCAAGATTCCCATGTACATCCTATCTAACTGTAATCGAATGTCCATCCGATCAATGCTAATCGTGAAGGGATCCTGAGTCCTGACCACGTCCATGAGAATAAAGTCGCTGAGAATTTCTTTCAGTAGCTTCCTCACCGCTTCTCTAAGATGATGTAACATTGGTGCAGTAGTCTGGAACATGGTATTAAACTCATTTAGACGATGTAGCTGAGTGCTTAGAAACTCTGAGCAAGAACAAACTTATTCACAAAGATGGATCATATGGCAGCTACATTTGATTGTTGAAACATGAGGCACATCTTCCTTCAAAAGGGTTGAAACACTTAGATTCTCCCCGAACATGACATTGCATGTATCTGACGAGTAACCGATGATGTTGGTAAGAGGTATCGACTTCTTTTCAAAGATCCCCTTAATCTCTCTTTGTATAGTCCCTTCGCTCCTGCGTCAGTGGCTTTAACTATATCCAAAAATCTGGTTACTGGTGTTAAGTCCTTTTCGTCAACATACATGACACAAACTCCTAACTGCTTCTCTGTGGATACGTCAGTAGTTTCGTCCGGGATAATGCTGAATCGCTTGTGGCGCAGGATCTCAGTTAGCTCGTTTGCGTACAGTCGGACACCTTGACGAATTACATTCATACATTTGGTGGCCCCCATTTGTGTTTCTTGAAGGGCCTTCGACTCTTTTCCATTCTTAGGGGCTCTTGCTTTCATCTACTCTAGAAGTTGGGGGGTCAGTGTAAGTGGAAGATTGTGCTCGGCAATAAAGGCTGCTATCTGAACTGTCGTGGTCTCCTTGTAAATATCCACTGATTGTTGCTTTTGAATGCTAGCATGAAGGCTGGTTTTTTGCATGTAGACATGCTTGCTTGTGCTGCGCAGAAAGACCATGTCTTTGAAGAGCAGTTTTTGAGCAAGAAATTTTTTTTGTGCATACCTTACACGAAGGCTCACTCTTTTCATTTGAGGGTGCAATTAGCCAGTCTTTAAACACAGGATCCTGCAACCATTCTGAACGAAATTTTTATGTGTACAATTTTTTCACTCTTTTTTTAGGTGGACTAATTTCTTCATCTTTTGACTCCGAGTCCGACATGCTCCCTTCTCAACCTTTGTCTTGATTTATATATTGTTTATAATAACGATAATAATAAAACAGTTTTTTACACTAACTAATATAAAACCAAAACAATTTTCCCACCTTTTTAGTAAACTACACTAGGTCCCAGGCTTCATATCTGGGAACCTGGAGATTTAAGGAAATTTTACTCAATCTGAGGAATTTTTGTCCTTAGTCTAAGGATTAAAAAACAATAGTATGTGAGAGCCCTGGCAGGGCACATGAAATTGACACAACGCAAATAACGCAAATTCTAAACAAACAATATAGGACGATGTAGTCGAATAGCAGTAATAATTCTGTTGCTAATTCAGATGCAAACAATTTAAGCGAGTATGTATGTGATTCTCAATACATGCCATATGAAGACGAACCATTAGCTCATCAGGGAGACGATATAATGGTTGATATTAACAAGGGAAAATCTGAAGAAGTTGATATCGATTAATGGCGTGACACCGGTTATTCTATAGAGGCTAAATATGACCAAGAGGATAAAGTAGATTCCTTGCATGTAGGCTTTTTTCAGTTTGGTAGTAAATAAAATACTTAAGAGTTTGAGCTTCTGCAATTTAAAGTGAGAATTTAAAGTGACAAAAGCAATGGACTTTATATAGGTATATCCGTGCTGTTGGTTATAGGTGGTTGGCAAGATGGGTCCATGTTTGAACCTCGAGTCAAAAAGCGCTTGGTGTTACTGCTATCGAAGCCTTGTAAATTGCTCACAAAACGTTTAGAGAAGCAACTCTCGTCAAAATGCGCCGAGCACAACCATATTCTTGACGAATATTTTTCTGGGTCGAAGTCAGACCGATGTATTCAAACAAATTGGACCCGATGTTTTCGTACAGACGAATCTTTAAAAAAACAATGCATGCTAATACCTTGTGTGTCGCCACTATTTGTGCACAAGTTCTGATGTATAAAAACTTCCCTGAGTTGTTTATCATAAAATGCGCTTAGCGCGTAGTGTAATCTTGTCATATGTTGCGATTCACGCAAGCCTATATAAAAGTTAAACTAAACCGCTTCGTCATATTGAAGTTGTACGAAGGTTCAATTTGATGTTTCGAGCGAGACTCTTTGTTATTTAGAGTTTTATAATATGCGACAAGACTGTTTGAAAAGTCGAGATTTCGTGTATTTCGTATAAAAGTAAGAGCTTATGTTATTGTGTGTGCCCTGTTCTTTACGTCATCGGAAGTATTTTGACGCCATTTGACCGCGCAGAAAGTGAACCACATTTTTTGGCCAAATCGGCTAGTTTAAACCCCAATAACTTTTCTTTAAATTATTTGTAGAGCTTGCGACTTCAACATAGTCGTTTGTACACTAAACACTTCACGAATATGAAATAAAAAATTTCATTTCATAGGCACTTTAATGGAAATCAATACGAGCCTTTCGAAGAACAGAGTCTAGCAAGGGGAACAAGTATGAAGCACAAAATTATGCTGAAGGTTTTATACTATGTGCATGTTGTGTATAGATTTGAGAAACACAAGATAGATCCCTTAGATTGTCAAATGTGGAAGTATTTCTAGCAAGACTACTCTGTATATCAACATCTGGCGTTAGATATTGTAATACGGAACTGATAACTTATTTAGGGAATATATTGATACGGTTTGAGTCATTCGTCGTTATAAAAACCCATGTCAACATTTTTTTATACTAAACTAATTGGAATTTCAAGATGAAATTGCTAATTTAACACAGGAAAAAAGTTCTACTAGCTTTATGATCTGGTATAAAATAAGATTTTTTCACAGAGACTATCTATCATACAGCTATATTTTGGACTGCAGTTCTACAAAATTGCGTTGAAGGTTTTATACTATGTGCATGTTGTGTATAGATTTGGGAAACACGAGATAGATCCCTTAGATTGAAATTGTCAATATTTTATGCTATAAAAGATCATGTGTCCAAACAACGATACAGTTTTTCTTATGAATTATCGATGATATCGATGAGTGTGTGATTTTGCAGTGGAAAGATTTGTAGTTGAATGTTTATGCATGGCTTTAGTAAAATGATATATTTATATGGGCTGACCTTTCAACCTTAGGTGATTTACAGGAGGGGTTGAGAGGAAATACTGCCAACCAATAATTAACAGCTGGTGATGACAACCTTTGATGATAGCTTGTGCTTCGATCCTTAACATGATTGTTCCCGAGGATCTTTGTGGTGGGTTTTTAGACTATAACGTCCATTTACTAATGTGCTGCTAGAAAGAATATTCATTCGTTAGAAAAATGAACAAGTTGGGTGCGAATAATAAGAATAATAATATTAAGAAAAGACAACATATAACAACAATTTCTGCACAGTTCCTTGGCTGGAATTAACGCCGGTCGTAATGTTGGTGAGCGTTTGAATATTACTACTGCACATGCCACCAAGATCAATACCAGCAGCAATGCAACTCATGATTGCAACTATTAGATTCAACAGACTAAAACTTTCGGGCTTGAGTTATCTTTGAACAGTGAGATCGATGAGAAATAAGAGTCGATCACCTCACAGCATTGCTCTGCAAAATTACTTTTTGCTGTCTAGATTGCTGTCTGACTACTAATGTAGTACACTCAATGCACCATTTGGTCTATGGAGGTTTCTTCAGCCTGGATGCATTTTTGCTGGTCGTTCTTCCAGTTTCTTTCAACTGACTTCTCACTATCATCCTTGCTAACATACATTCTTAATAGCAAGAAAAGAATTGGCTCATATAAACCGCCATTGACATTGTCAATAATTGCCTTTCTAGCTCTGACTTTTTGTTTTTTTGAAAATAGACTGTGCTGAAGAATTGCACATTTGCAATTCTGGAATCCTTTAAGAAAAACGATGAGCAACATCTTACTCTTCAATGATTTGGCTCAAAGCTGAAATTGACTTCAATCTTGGAATATGTGTCTAAGGGCAATTCTTGATTTTGGCTTAAGCAATGATGAACCAGCGTTGGTTCATATAGTTGATGCTCTCCACTATGGCGCATACAGCTATTTTGCTCACATCTGAGAAGCCATGGTTCTCAAAGGGCATGGTGATAAAACTTCTCATCCTAAATCTTTGATCAAAGACGACACGTTTGCACAATACCTGGAGCCAGAAGGTAAAATTTAAAGGTAAAACTTTAGCTAACAAACCTTTCTGAACTTCACCCTTACAATTACTATCATTTGAGGCAATAATCCAATGATATCATACATGCTGTTGATCACTGTTGTCACCTCTCGTTTCGTGATGGGTGCCCAAACATTTAGACATGCTGATGTGTGATGACATGATAATATGCTTATGCCTACTGTGTCTTATTCCATGATGATCCTAAGATCATTTTCTGATCTCTCCTGGTCTGAGTTGCAAAAATTGTTCAACCTTTCTCCGGTAGGATTTCAAGTTTTGAACACCTTCCTTAAATTGATGTTACCTCCAGCCTAGCCCTTAACTGTTTCTTATTTCCCGGTAAAGGCACACCATGTCTGATTTTGTACCAAGAATCTCGGTTTCGCAGAAGCTTTTGCACATTCTCTTTGTTTACATTACAATGAACCAAGTCTCCTAGAACTCCTTGCCTTTCCAACGGTTATTTGTTTGAATACCTCCATGTGAATTTCTTCATAACAAGCTCCATGTTTAGGTTGGACAGAAAAACAAAATTGTCCGCTGATACAGTACATATTTTAAATATTTTGTTGCCTTGGCAACTTAGTCCTTTGCCCATACATTTGTTTCAATGACCTGTATTTTGTTTAAGTAGTTGTGTTTCCAACTTAGTATAATAAGATGAGGCATAAGAATTTGAATCTGTATTCCACTGACTTTTGCAAGTGATTTTAAATGGATTTATAGCATTGAAATGTGCCACTAATGCTGATTTATTTACTTAAGCTATTGTTTATTGCCGTTCATGGAAGTATTATGGTGATTCTGCCAGTACCTGTTATATCTTCGAGCTTGACAACATAGTGCATGATTCCACCATTATCGATAAGCGACACTCCAAATCTTGTACATGAATTGTGTGGTGTTCGTGTATGGGTAGGCTAAGATATATTCTCGAATGTACTCTGGATTTGTTGAATTTTTAAACGTTTGTTATTGTTCATGCACCATTAAATACCTGTATCACATGTTATCTATATATGTTCAATACTTGTGAGGACATTCCATGTGCATGGTGCAATACTTGTGGGGACATTCCATGTGTGCAATACTTATGGGGACATTTCATGTGTGCGATACTTGTGGGGACGGTGTGTAAATACTTATGGGGACACCAATATATTGAGAAGAAAAAATAGTAAGATTTGCTACATTTATCTTTTTGGTCAATTGTTTGTCAAGTTAAACATTCAGAACACAGATGTGTTAATTTTAAATTACTATTGATTTTGTGCTTACTATTGATATTGCACTTGTGGGGACAGTTTTACACTGACATTCAACCAACTTGTGGGGACAGCGTGAAAAAATTCACAGAAATTTCTTTAACCCTTTTTTAACAGGCTGTGATAATTTTTTCAGATTTAAATTATATTTGCCATATAAGACCACAAATATCAATAGATAAAAAAATTTTTTTGCTACATTTTTTTTCTTGAAAATACAAAAACTGGGACTTTAAAGTCCCGCTAGGGTTTTAGTGTCACTTGAATAAAACGAGTAAATGCTTAAAAAGTCACAATTAATTTACTAACAATTTAAAAACTATCAACAAGAAAAAATTAAAAATAGATATATGCAAATAAGCCTTGTTGTAGCAATAAAATATGCACATAGATTGCTCAAACTGTTTAAAGCTGTAGGGCATTGCTACAATAGTTCGTGGAAAGTTGCAAAACAATTCTTCCGTTCATTACAACATAAAAAGGCATGGCATGATGAGCATTTGCTATGCGGCCGTGATTCAACGCCATTTCTTTGGCACACCTGACATCTGCCATGTTTCTTTTCAAATGTGACCCAATGCACACCTCTGTTTGGCGAACGTGCTGCTCTTGCGACAGAATACTCTTTGGTCTGCCAATCTGTGGGGAACGTCCAAGTAGAATAAGTGCGTAGGCAATTTGTCTCCTGAAGTTCAAAACTGACAAAGATTGCCCTTCTGTAGGCAATCTGAGCATTTACCACTGTGCAATCCAGGATTCCAAAAAATAGGCGGTGCTACCACTTCTTTGACCTCCTGTTTAGACCTTGTATTGCACAAAGCATATCTGCTTTGTCAACCCCTCCCATATGTTGTTTGTAGTCTCTCACAGCAACAGGACAAGGCAATTTAAGTTTTGAGCCATCTTTCTGAGTTCGGTGTACAGTAGACATTTCAGCTCCATGGAAATTAGATAATACCAAAACAGGTTTGTTGTCTTGCCATTTAAATATTATGAGTCCGTCTAAGGACACTCGATAATCAGCTTCACCACGAGTTAGATTATTTTCCATTCCAACAGGCAATGCTTTACGAATTGAACGAACTGTCCCACAAGCATGCACACCTTTTACCTTCAGACACTCAAGCAATGGAACTGATGTAAAGAAGTTATCAAAGTATACTTAGTGGTTCATTAGAGGGTCATTCTCAAAAACTATTAGTCGTATCGAGCTGCGACCAAGCTTAAAATGTTCAGCGCGCGATTCTACGTCGTTTGAGATCAACTTCCGGTTTGATGACGTCACTTCCGGTTTAATAACGTCAGTTCCAGGCTTGATGACATCACTTCCGGTTTTCGAAATAGCCGTATCTCGAAAACTATTGGTCGTATCGAGCTGAGACCAAGCTTAAAATGTTCAGTGCGCGATTCTACGTCGTTTGAGATCAATTTCCGGTTTGATGACGTCACTTCCGGTTTGATGACGTCATTTCCGGGCTTGATGACGTCATTTCCGGTTTTCGAAAAGGCCGTATCTGGAAAACTATTGGTTGTATCGAGCTGGGACCAAGCTTAAAATGTTCAGAGCGCGATTCTACGGCGTTTGAGATCAACTTCCGGTTTGATGACGTCACTTCCGGTTTAATAACGTCAGTTCCGGGCTTGATGACGCCACTTCCGGTTTTCGAAAAAGCCGTATCTCAAAAACTATTGGTCATATCGAGCTGCGACCAAGCTGCGACCCAGCTGTTGTCTTTGTACCAGTTTTACCTTGGTATACATCAAATTTAAAAATATAGCCACCCATGTCTGCCAAAACCCACATCTTATAACCGCGTTTGATAGGTTTCATTGGGTTACACTGTTTGATAGAGTGACGCCCTTTGAAGTGAATCATACTTTCATAAATGCTGACCTTTCTTGACACATTGTATAACTTCACAAAGTTCTCATTCAAAGCACTAATGAGTGGACGTAATTTGTACAGTTTGTCCTTGTTATTCTCAGGGATGCTTGCATTAGTGGTGGGCGATACCGTGAGTATCGATTTCGATACGATACCAAGTACTTTTTCATTGATACCACTGGTATCGATACCGATACTTGTCATTAGACACAAAATTACACATACTATCAGTAAATGTAATGTATTCTTACAACAACAATACGGATATAAGTTTTTAATCCCAGGTTGTGTTTAGTTTTAAATTTACATGTTCTGGTTTAAAAAAAGCAACATATTTACATTGGTGGGCTTCAAGCAGCTTTTTTTATTGGACACAAGTTCTCCAGCTTTTGAGAAAATTCGTTCGGAAGGAACAGACCTAGCGGTCACACACAGAGATTTCCAAGCAAGTTTGCTCAGTTTGGGGTATTTCTTCTCATGTTCCTGCCACCAAGTTAGTGGTGGGCTTTTTCTTGGTAATAACTGTTCCCTGAAATATTCACTAGTTTTCGTTTCATCACTGATGCTTGTGCTGGCTGAGCTTGCCACCTTAGAATCAAACTCTCCCCATAAGATATCAACCACTGGTGCATCTGTGGCGTTTTGGCTCTGCTCCTGCACCTCTTCCGCTGAGCTTGATATTGCTGCCATCTCTTGTACTAGAGACTGCACTCCATGTCTCTCTCCATTCGTCCGAAACGCCAATTTCTGGAAACGAGGATCAAGAACTGTAGACTTAGCAAGATGCAGATTCACTTCAATGTTAAGAAATCGATGATTCATCTGAGAGACCAGCTCCTTCTTTAGCAGCATAGTGGTGCTAATTCCGACAGTAACACGCTGCAGAGATCTCGCAATAGGTATGACTTTTGAGACTGAAACATATTGATATTTTACAAAAGTATCGATACTAGCTTTTGAGTTCTGAGTATCGGAAGTATCAATATTTTGGTATCATCGGTATCGCCCACCACTACTTGCATTGTCATTTACATGCAGGTTGCTAAGGATCAGAGCAAATCTATTCCAGGTTATTGCTGTGGATATGAAAGGAATATGCAATTCTTCATTGCTTTTCCAATAATCTGTCCAAGAGGGCAATTTATGGTAGGACATCACCATATTTATGCCAGGAAAAGCATAAAATTCGCTCCTTGTTATAGGTGAGATTGAACGATTCTTCTGATTGATATACAAATTTCACCGATACAAGATGTTATCAATTATGGGCATGTCAAAATACTGAATAAATACATCAGCTGATGTAGAGCAATTTGTGAAGTGTTCCTCAGCTGGCCCTGAAATAAAGCCAAGGCAAACTGTCATCTGAGTACATGCACAATCTAACTCAATGAAATTAAAAAGGCCTTTATGTATATATACTTCAGAGTGTCTCACAGAAATCATTTGTATTATATAATGAATGAATAAAATCTTTCACCAATAAAAGATTATAAGATGTTAAGTTTTGAAGGTTTACGAAAAACTCCACTTACCCTCAGGAAGTTCAAATGGTTTTTCTTCCATTGGCTTTTCCTTCTTTTTCCACTGTCGGCTTGCAGTTTCTGATTATTGGTGGACCTTTGCAACAGTAGGTTTTTCACTTTCTGTGTCACTTTCAAGAAGATGTCTCTGTATCTGCTTCACTTGTTCTTGTGAAAGTGGAATAGTTAAGCCATTCTTTAACATAAAACTTTCAATCAGTTTTGCTTGACTAACATTAGCCATTTCCTTCATATTAACACCTCTTTTTCTCTTTGATCCTTTCTGTGTTTGCTGTCTCGAACTGTTGTTGCTCAAAGGCTCTGAAGCAGCAACACAGTCTGCTTGTTCAGCAATAGGTGTATCATCACTCTTACCAGCAGAGAGCTCAATATCTGAGAATACATCATGATCTGAGGGAATATATTCTTCTTCAGAAGATGATTCATTAGTTTCACAAGTACCATCTGTGTTGTATCCCAATTCTTAAAAACATCATCTAGATTTAATTTTCTGTTACGTTTCACTCTAATAAAAAGCACCATATTCTAAAAAAATATTAAAAATTCTAACATATTGTAACATTTCAAGCTACCAAAATTTACTATAAGGGGCCAAAAAAGCAGAGCGAGACCTCAAAGTCCCAGACGAATTATTGCTTCCTGTCACAAAATTTTACATAAGAAATAAGTAAATGAATATGTCCTTTACACCTCAAGCTACATACAGAAAAATTCGCATTCCTTGAATCTTTCGCTAAACTTACTAAATTAATGAAAGAAAACTGACCTTGTCCACCATGCGATGTTTTGAAACGACGCCACTTTGAAAGAATCAACAAATCCGCTGATACAGCAATTTTGTCCTAAAATAGTCTTCAGACTTTTACAGGCATCACACGCCGGACTCAAAAGTCCCTCTATGCTCTATGAGGACCACTAATGACCAACTAATTATTAATTTAATTAGCAGGACTTTAAAGTCCCGCTGGTAAACGAAGGGTTAAAATGCTTTTTTATGTGAATTCCCTTATTTCAACACTACCCCATTTTTAAATGTTCAAAACATTTAAAAATGAACTTATCAGATGCCTTTCATCTCTTTCTAGACTCTTAAACTTGCAGGGACACCAAAAGTGTCCCCCCAAGTATATGTGTCCCCACAGTCGGTGTGTGTTCTGTTTCTTGTCCCCACAAGTCAGTGAGAACAAACACATTTGCATTCACACTCACATTTTTTTAAACTGTCATTTACACTCATTCTCATTCCATTCTATTCACATTCCATTCCATTCTCATTCACCTTTATAATCATTATTTGTATTCACATTCACATTGTTTTATTGCATGATACATATTGACAGCCTAAGGCCAGTTCAAAAATGAGGGAATATACTATATATACTATATTTCTATAATTTACTTCATAAAATTAAACGTGATTGGAATGATTGTCGGTTCATTCCGCTTATTTAGCAGAATTTTAAAAATTATAATTGGAAAAAAAATCCTTTGTAGACAAACTCTCAACTGCAAGTTGGAATTGAACCAACTTTAAAGTGATGTTACACAAAAAACATTCACTGCATTTGTATGCAACTGTTGCCCTGTCAATGGGATGTTCTGTTCGTCTCTATTTTGAAAGAAAATGTCATTAATTATTGAAAAAAGGTTAAGAACAGGTGGTACGCGAGTGGGTACCGCTCACCGTTGGTCCAGTCGGGGATGGTTCGTACATGCACGGATGACCATACTGTAATATATGTGCCCGCCCAATATGTCAATAGGGTCTCCAGGTTCCCTCACCAAAATCCACATTTAGGTGACAAGTGTTACCCTCCGTAAATAGACGGAAAGTTATTAACATAATTTATCCTGAAAAGTTATTAGAATAATAATTAATTATACAACGTGTATAAAAGCATCAATTATATTCTTCTCGTAGAATGAGAAGTAGGAGAGATACTTATTAAGGTGGTCTTGGACAAGAAATACTTTTTTGTGGGTAGCCTGCGCATGCGCGGCTAACCACTATGTAGTCGAAAAAGTGTCCGGATGTATGTTTCTGTGTGGGTGCCACATCTTCGGCAATCGTCGGATATACGAAAGATGACGAACGGTACGTTCTACTTCCGGAAAATTTCGTTGTTTTCGAAGGACGGAAGCAACCGAAGTTGTATTTAATACGTTTGTCAAATTTTAAAGCGAAGTTGAGTACTTTAAAGACGAAAAAGCGGTGATCGGTGAGCGTTGAATCTACAACTACAAAGTTACACTAATAGAAAATGAATAAAACATTACCTTATTCGGCAAATGGTAGTAACAAGTTGCCTTGTTTTATAAATTATAATGCAATATTTCACCTGTCAATTTCTTGCTTGTGGACATGCAGCTATTAAACCAAATACATTACCTTATTGCAAATGGTAGTAACAAGTTGCCCTGTTTTATAAATCATAATTCGGCAAATGGTAGTAACAAGTTGCCCTGCTTTATAAATTATAATTCAATATTTCACCTGTCAATTTCTTGCTTGTGGACATGCAGCTATTAAACCAAATACATTACCTTATTGCAAATGGTAGTAACAAGTTGCCCTGTTTTATAAATTATAATGCAATATTTCACTTCTCAATTTCTTACTTGTGGACATGCAGCTATTAAACCAAATGCTTTGGAGTTCAAAAAACAAAACTGTTAACAAAAGTGCATTTCAACTGATCAAAAATCTTTAAAATATTGTTCAGATACATAGATAAGTCCTGAAAGATTGTTAATTTGAAACATTTGAAACAATTTTGGACTCTTTGTTATGTGACTGAAAATGATCTGGTAAATCAAGTAGTTTATCCTCAAAGAAATCTTTGTTAAGATCTTTATCCTTCTAAACTAAGCTTTATGTTATCAGACAATGTGTGCCACCATCTGGGAACCTTACTCTCTTTTTTTGTTCTGTTCACCTATTCTGCTTAAAAAAATTCATTTCCTATCTCTTGTAAAAATGCTTTTATATATGTTTTGATCTGTCGTAAAATGTATTTAATACAATAAAATATTATATATAGATTGTGTAATAAATCGACTTTGTTATAACTGTATTCAACCAGCTAACTATAGGGCGTTTATTCTGTTGTCTATGGCAATACAACATAAGACTAGAAATTAATATTTTATTGCATCAGTTGATATTTACTCGCCACTATAGTAGCTTTATCGCATCAATAATGTTTTACAGGCTACCCACATGTACGCATTGCGTACCTATTTTTTAATATCTTTAAGCAAAGTATGAAAGCTCATACAAAATTTGAAAACTTTCAATTGTTATTGCCATAGTGACAAAGACACAACTGGTAATTGGGTAAAATATAGGGTTTGTGTTGGGCACATAATTGGAGCAAAAATATTTACGTATGTCGGCTGATACCAACAACATTAGCCTCTGTTGTAAACCTCAAAAATTTACATCTAAAGCCATCAAATGTTCATGGTTTATCTTGTTCAGGGTTTCCACTTTCAAGGAAATTTCCTTTTTAGAGAAATTTTTACTCAAGAAATGGGTTTAAAGGAAAACTTCGAAATTATGAGGTCCTATTATTGCAAGATCAAACATTTTGCAGCTCTCGTGTATTTTTAGGACTAAAATCCGTCCAGAAATTTCAAGGCCACAATCCGCCTGTGTGCAGGCAAGCCACATGTTTGATTGTTTACATACATACTTTTCAGTCTATTGTGAAATTTTGTGAAATGGATTATTCATGAAGCGTGCAAACGATGTTAATATTGACCAGGAAAGTAAACTTGACCCGAAAAAAAAAGAAGTATGACCAGAAGTTTCTAAATGCTTGGCTGACTGATCCTGAGTTTGTGGATTGGCTTCGAAAGAGATATTATGTGCTCTACTGCAAGCTTTGCGAGTGTAAGTTATCTTGTGCAAAGACAGCACTGAAACAGCATAAAAAAATAAAAAACACAAAGAACTGAGTAAGATTCAGCATCAAGCAAGCTCGTCAATAACATTGTTATTAGGATCACAAGTGAAATATGCAGCACAAACTGAAATAAAACTCTGTTCATTCAATCGCAGAAAATAACCTACCGATTAGCATTGTGGACGATTTAGTGTCACTTCATGAAGTGACCTTGAGAAAACAAAAAGCAACAAATGTGATTCGCCAGGTTCTCGGTTTTTATTCCATCCACGAATGTGTTGCTAAGCTAAAAGCAAACAAATTTTCTCTGATCATCAACGAAACAACAGACAAGTCAACTACCTCACAACTTGCTGCGCTGGCTTTTGTTCGGATACCTGTAACATTATGTTTGGAGCTAATCACTCTGTTTTCCAGCTTCTGGTTAAGGACTACCTATGGATTATCGCAATCAAATGCTCCTATCATTTAATTCACCTATGTAGTTTAACACACCTCAAAGACCCTCCTGAAATCAGCCAAAGACCTGTGTAGAAATATATTTTCTCACTTTAGTCTTTCCAGTAAGAGAACAGAATCTTTTAAGGAGTTCCAGCAATTTGTTGAGTTGAAAGAGGTAAAAATCTTATGCCAGTTTCTGGGTTTTTCACAGAAATTTCGCATAGCATTTGTTCATGGCTGTCCAAGCGGATGCAAGTGCAGGCCAACTGTTACCACATGTGATCTATTGATCAAAATCCTTGTCCACATTAATAGTGAAAGCGTCATAACAGATATGTTGTTCTCAGCTATTAGAGACTCCCATGGATTAGGAGATCTTTAAACAACCAGTTTAACTTTGGACCACACTTCTAAAATGTAAGCCCATCTTACAGGTAGTATGGTAATGTTTCTGTTATTGCTATAGTACATAATTACAGTCCAGGGGTTGGTTACGTCAAGCCTGTTTAGCTTGAGCACAGGATAAGTCGAGTGAAATTAAATAACACTCTTTTATCTATCTCTTGTGAATCAGTGAACTTAAATATTCTGCACTGAATACGTAGTTGTAAACATTATTGTTCTATCAAATGTCAGGAACACCAGCAATAATGTCAAATCGCGACTTCCTGATGAAATGACTATTCCAATGTTCTTTAACTTTGTCCAGGTTTGCTTGAATTATATGAGCAAAACAAAACCAAAGGAATCCCATATGCAACTCGTTTCCTAAGATAAGAACACCTGATTCTATCATGTCGTTAAAAAAGTCAATGCACCAACCAGCTCAGTGATGCTACAAAAAAGACCACCACTCCTCGATTCTTTGGTTTGAATGAGATGAACCATATATATGAGACTTTTGTCCAGGAAAGGAATCAGTACCAGTAGACCTTAAATAGCATTGGGTGGCTGCCAGAATAACATTCTCTGTACCACAGTCTGTTACCTTTTTCCTTGGAAACAGCACCCAGGAATAACCTGCCAGGAATTTTTGGATCATTGTTGCTTTTGACTACTTCTAGCCACAATATTTTTTGGCAAAATCCACAAATACAGCCATGTATAGGAAAGCCATAGGACGTGAGCTTGTCATATCCTAAAAGTAAAGTTCATATATAGTCCACATATACAGAAATGCGAGTGATGGCATTTGAGAGAAAGTGGCCATAGCCCACAACATGGGGTTAAGTATATCACAGGAAGACAGAATTTTTTCAAATAAATAAATAAATCAACCATAACATCGATATGCCAACAAGTGATAAATATCTACGTCTAGATAAACGCCAAGACTTTCTTTCTTCAACACCATCTGGATCTATTTCCTTGACTAAAGGAACAACTAGATTTATTGGCATATGAATGTGATGTCTCAAATGAAGTGCATGTCACATACTTCGATAGCCCGAGAGCCCTCCAGCACCTTGCATTTCTTCTTCAATACGATTCCTTAACATCCCCTCATCTACACGGTTCCCTCTTCTCAACAAACCCATATCTTTCAGCTTTTGCTTAAGTGTCCGCAGGTGCATGACAATACCTTGCTTATTCAACAACTCTACTATTATGGTATATGGATAGCCATGATGAAAATTGTTTGCAATAATGTCAGTTATATTGTCATTTTCACCATACAAACCAGCACGCTCGTCCTGAAGATTCCTCCCATACAAATGGCAATAATAAGATTCCAAATGAAAAGGAGTCCCGCAGTTTGAACAAAACATTCTTGTAAGATTTGTGAATAAAAGTCACAGAACAATCTTTGATACAGAAAACAGAATTTCTTCCAGGGCTTCCACTTGGAAGGAAACTGCATTCCAAAAGGAAATAGTAGTTACTTTATGTGACACCCTATTTTTTGTTGTGTATCACATATATTTTAACACCTTACTTCTCATTACTCCTCCTTTGCCCTCTTTTGGCCCCATATGCTCCGCATAGGCTTCTTCAGACCTCCTTGGCCCTCCATATGCCTCCGTAGCCACCCTTAGGCTTCTTTAGACCTCACTAGTCCTCCTTAAAGCCAGTTCTCCACTAGGCGGAAATTTGCGCGCAGAGCGACATTTTCCGCGCAACATTTTCCACTCGTAAATCAATGGTAATTTCCACTTGGGCATTGTTCTGCAGTGGAAAAACCATTCAAAATGGCGGCAGTAAACAAACGATTTCTGATGAGAAAGCTTTTGATACTTCTGCTGCTTAGAAGAAGAATTAAAAGAAAGGAGCTGAAGTACAAGAAAGACTTTTGGGTTCGGAAGATATTTCAAGAAAAAACCTCAAAAGGTGAATACTATTTGTTTGTGCAAGACCTCAGGTTATTCGACATCTTGTATTTCTTCCAGTGCTTCAGGATGACCACTACCACATATGAAAAGCTACTGTCTTGGGTTGGCCCTTTAATCACACAAAAGAATGCATGAGCCAATAGGGGCTAGTGAAAGACTTTGTGTGACTCTGAGGTACCTAGTTTCTGGAGATGCTCAAGTTAGCATAGCTGCAAGCTATCGAATAAGCCCTTCTGTTGTTGGTCGTATTTTAAGGGAAACTTGCCAAGTCATATGGGACACACTAACTGAGAAAGGTTTTCTTAGTGTCCCAAATTGTGGAGAAGACTGGAAGAAAATTGCTAATACTTTTTAAGAAAAGTGGAATTTTCCTCATGCTCTTGGAGCTATTGATGGAAAACATATTGTCATGCAAGCCCCAGCTCGTGGAGGGTCAGACTTTTTCAATTACAAGAAAACTCATAGCATAGTCTTGATGGCAGTATGTAATGCAGACTACGAGTTTCTGCTTGTGGATATTGGTGATGCAGGACGGCAAAGTGATGGGAGTGTTTATACAAACAGCCATTTTGGTTATGCTATTGACAATAACCTCTTAAATATTCTCAACCCAGAGAAGATTGGAAATTCAGATGAGATATTTCCCTATGTATTTTTGGCAGATGATGCCTTTGGATTGTAAACCTGCCTAATGAAGCCTTATCCTGGTCAGAATGTACCAGAAGACCAAAGAATTTTCAACTATCTCTCCCTCAAGATAGAAGGATAATAGAAAATACATTTGGTATTGCAGCTTCACGATTTCAAGTTCTGAGAAAGCCAATCATTGCTAGAGTTGACACTGTTATACAAAATTACAAAGGCTGTAGTTGGACTACACAATTTCTTAATGCGGAACATATTACCGGACGACAGCCATAGTTATTGCCCATTTAACTATGTTGATCAAGAAAGTGTAAATGGTGTTAAGGCTGGTACAATCCCCTTTGATGAAAATGTATGAGAAGTATTATATAACATGTTTTTGGCATTATTGCATTATAAATGAACAATATTTATTACAAACAAATAATATTATATTACACTGATGTATATAATTTATAATAAATATTATTATTAAAATATCTGTTAATAACATAATTAATAATTATATAATTTATATAAAATATAAATCACATTGCACTCAGACCTCTCTCCTTAATATAACAAATCAATGGTTTTGTCAACATGGATAAGGGAAGTTTGAACGGTGTTATCTTCCTTGACCTAAAAAAGGCATTTGACTGTGATGACCATAGTATTTTGCTAAAGAAACTCTTCCACTATAGAATAAGAGAAAAATCATTTAAATGGTTCCAGTCTTATCTCTCTAATAGGACTCAAATTTGTAAAGTTAATCAAATATTATCTGACAAAAGAATCGTTAAATGTGGCGTACCGCAGGGTTCAAACCTCGGACCATTACTATTTTTATTGTACATAAACGATCTTCCAAATTGTTTGTCAACATCGACGACTGTTAGCATGTTTGCTGATTATACAAACATTTCGATACAAGGCAAATCGGCAATGGAAATTTAGGATTCCCTAAATCACGACCTAGAGAACATACACCAGTGGCTATTGACTAACAAGCTCACTCTGAATAGGGAGAAGACCAAATACATGGTAACTGGATCTAGACAAAAGCTCTCTAATATGTCAAATGAACCGGAAATCCACGTAGGTGAAACAAAAATCAAAGGAGTAAGTTTTTCTAAAACTCTGGGTGTTGTTATAGACGAACATCTTACTTGGGAAAAGCAAATCGAAAACATTCAAACAAAAATTTCAAAAGGTATTGGCACGTTGCGGAAAATGAGAAAATTAGTTCCAAAAACAACATTAACAAAAGTCTACAATGCCATTATTCTACCACATTTCGACTATTGTAGCCTTGTATGGGACAATTGCAGTGATTATTTAATTGATGAATTACAAAAATTGCAAAACAGAGCAACATGCGTAATCACTGGTAAAACATACGAAACGAGATCACGAGATGTTTTAAAAGAACTTCACTGGCAACCCCTGAAAGAACGCTTTAAACGAAAGAAATCAATTTTTACGCACAAGATTAGGAATGACAAAATGCCAAGTACCACAACGAATATGTTTGATATTAAAACTCAAGGTGCAACCTCCGTAGCAAAACCAAGATTTCAGCCTTGACAAACCTAATACAAATTTCATGAAAAAAAGCATAAGCTATGCAGCTGCTTCGGCCTGGAATAATTTACCCCCAGAGGCTAAAGACCCAGGCTTGAGTAGCAAGAAGTTTAGATCAATTCTCGATCACTATTCTCACTATTCTCTAGAATGATGAACATTTCCGATGTCTATTGTATTTACTTAAAGGGGCAGTGTCACCATTTGCGCACTTTTTCTGCACATAACAAAAAATAAATCGGAAATTGTCGGAAATTGATCGGCTCTTGCAATCTGCCTTTCAAGGAGTGAACATTAAATTATACACGTCTTTACACGGGTGATGACAAGCATGGTAAGTGAAAAAATTTACATATTTATAAATACTTATGTCATTGGATCTCTTTAACCTTTTTGACCTTACTGTATGTACATGCTTAAATTTTACGTAATTGACTTAGGATTCCTATTGTCAATGCAAGAGTTTGTGTACTTCGAAAAGGAAACAAAATGGCACAAGAGGATGCCCTTGCAAAGGCAGAAATGTAGAATGCCGAGAAGGTTGTCGATGTGGTACTCGAGCTAAACCGTGCAAAAATATAAAGGTAATTATATGAAGCCGGAAAGATAAAGATCGTCGTTTCGGAAGCTTCCTTCGCACGCTTATAGTCTACATGAGTTTGTTTCAGGGAGCGACTGTTGACGTTGAATGCCAAAGGAAGTCAGCTTGCAGCATGTACAAGCAAAAGCAAACAAAACAAGGACTTTGCCTAAGTCACAAGCCACAACTGACAGAAGACATGCAAAGAGAAAAAGAGCACAAAGATGTGAAGGTAGCTTTATATGTTGTATTTGAAATTATTGAAACTGTACAGTATGCCATCTTTTGAGTGAGTAGAAAGCCAACAGTAAATTGTAGTTATACTCATACTGTATGTCTGTATTTGTGAATTTATATATAATGCCATTTTTTTATTATTTATTCTCAAAGATATCCCAATTTTGTGTAAGAATTATTATACACATAACAATATGAGTAGTATATAGTTTAAAACATCCAAGAATTGGCTCGATTGCCATATAAAAGTAGTGAAATGATGTCATTGAATGAGAATAATACTTCATATGTTTTGTATCGAAATTATATGGAAACCAACCCTAAGAATTGTTGTCCTAAAACATTGATGAAATAATTGGTTCATAGTAAACAATATTATGTAAACAGCCTGTTTGGATTTAACTATTTATGTCTATTAAATTAGGACTTTATTTACACCCTGGATGAAAAGATGATAAGGAAGTTAGCCATTCGTAGTCTTCGTAGAGGGATTGGAAGCATGGACTATATCGATAGTTTACTCATTATGGAGGATGATTTGGATGACGAAGATGAAAATGATAGTAGGATGGGTGAGTTTGGAGAACCATCAGAACATGTAGGCCCAAATGTTGATGAGATGCATGGTTCTAGAGATACTGCACCTTCAAGTTTAGACCCATCCCACGATAGCAACTCACCTGCAGAAGTACCAGACTGGTGCAAATGTAGGCAATGTAGACCAATGCCACAAGAAGTGGAGAATAAGTGCTGTGGTCAAAAAAAGTGTATAGCCCAGTCTTCAAGATTTACCAAGTTATGCCTCGATGTGTTGGAACTCTGTATTCGAAATACTGGAGACATTAGGAATGACAGGGAGGACACAAGCACAAGGGCATTCAGGAAAGCTGCCTACAGACAGTTCATATTAGCACGATATGGCTACTTAGGAAAGGGAAACAGACGTGTTTGTCCATCTTGTGTTGTGCTGAAGATAAAGGAACGATATCCCTCTGTAACTGGGATATATATGGGATATAGAGATCGTTAACAATATGACAATATTAGTTTCACAATGTACATTTTATTTTGATATTTATTTTGTTAATATTAGTATTCACAGTGGTTTTCAATATCCATTTTACTGTAAGTCCTTTGAAAACCTGCTTTTTCTTTGGACAATATCTTTGATAGGCTATTAGCACATTCAATGCTACCAGTATGCCTGCAAATGCAAAAAAAATCAATAACATTAATCCACCTCATGAATTAAACAAAACTAATTTGCCTTAATTGCAATTTTTTATTTACCTAAAACGAGTGTAGTATTTAAAACTGGCGAGCAATTCTGGGTTCAGAATGACTTTTTGCAGCTGAGCAAAGTCTTCATCTCTCCAGTCAAACCAGGGTAATGATTCATTATGTTCCCCATCTTCATGATCACATTTGCCACCAATCCACTCATGTTTGTTGCACACATGGTGCAACAATGAGATCCACATATCCTATAAAATTGAAAGAATAATTTGATAAATATTAATAAGTACATCATTTGGCCCAGTTTGTTGCTTGCGGAGCAAGTATAAAAGTGCCTATAATCATGGATATAGAATAATCATAAAGATACCTTCATAACTTTCAATGCTTCTTTGTCAGAAGTTGAGTCATTCTTCCTACACATATTGGAACAGTGCCAGAAATGCTGTACGATATGTGCGGACCAATCTCTTATTTTCTTCATGTGCTTGGGCTTACCCAGCTAGTATAAGAACAAAATAATATACATGAAAAGAGTTAATCATAGACACACAATCTCAAAATATGCTAAGTACTATTACCTTTGCAAGACACTTCTTTATACTTTTAGATTTATGCCAAACGTCAAGACTATGTGTAACACTTTTAAATTGGATTTCTGTAATAAAAGATACAAAAGTGATAATAGTGATGGCAATGCAAAGTCAGGGGGGAAAGCACCACGCCATAAGGACCATTGTTTTCACCTTGAAAAATTAAAGGGCACTTGGACGAAAACTGGGATAAAAACTGGGATGCACAAGCCCCTTATCCCCCCATTTCCTGCATCAATGATTACAGTTAAATGACGTTGCACACATAATGTATCAATTAGGTTAAGAACTGGAAATGATTTAAGTGGAAATAACGAGAAATGACAGAATTTATAAGCACTAATACTAACCAAGTAGCGTTTTAACAGAAGAGGAGGCATCTGTAACAAATTCCACAATTTTTACGCTGTCAGCCTGTAGGTTCTCCAATCCCCTCTTCACTGCTTCTCTTTCCATGTTGGTGGATATCAGGCCAACGTGCCTCTTGTCCAGAATTTCAATGCCAATGATATAATTCGTAGTTGACTCCACCATAAAATAGCAAAGGTTCTTGGCATTGAAACCTGGGGAGTCACATTGACCATCACCACCAACAATTATCTCCTTTCCAACAAATTCACCAAGAATTTCTCGTTTCATCCAACACCACCACTCATTGACTTCTGGGACCAAATATAATTTCTGATATTGGTAATAGCTTGATTTGCTTAAAAATGTCAGCCCATAAAAATTAGCCATACGTTCCACTTTGCTGAAGTTGTTCCCAGACAGTAAAATGGATGCAGCTGCCAAGAGGTTGTTTGCATATATCCCATTCACTTCATGTGATGAACAAAATCTAAACTGGTGGCCAGATGAACATGCGCTATTAATAATGAGAGTTGTACCAATTAGATGATATTTGGTTCTTGGGATTTTTTCACAACCAGGTTCTTGACAACGGGTTTGAAAAACACGAATGAGCAAGTCAAGAGCACAGATAACTTTTGTTTCATTCACCATCTTGAACTCTCTTTCTAAAGAATACACTTTATCACCACGACTCAATTTACGGTGTGGTCCATGACAAATGGTATGACAATGGGTCACTTCATCATTATGGGTTTCCTCATCACTCTCATTACTACTCATGTCATCACTAGAACCTGCTGAACTGCCAACAAAAATAAAGGAAAAGTTACATCAATAAATGCCATGACATGAGCTCTTATATGAAATACTTTGTAGCATGACAAAAAGGTGTGAATGACTTATTTTGCATGTACAGTACAATTCTTTTGTTTTTATATTCTCACTTGTTCATAATGGCATCAAATTCCATTGACCTATAAATAAATATTGATGACATTAATTATTAACTATCATTAATATTCATATCTATACATAACACCTACATAAAACCTTGAAACCTTGACATAAAAATTATAAGTGAATAAAGCTGCAGAACATACATGTCCCCTTCTGAATCTTCACTATCCAACTCACTACTCCTTTCTTCAAGTATACTAATAGCAAACTGGGAGGTGTCTCTATAAGAAAGTGTGTTGCTGAACAACAAATTATCTACTAATTAAAATAAAAGGACAGAAAAACAGAACCATGAAGTGTAAGAGGCCTTGTGATACAACTTTGTTTCACTTGTGATACAAAAGAAAACACAGTGCCCGGGGCATGTATGTACTGTAGATAAAGTGTGCATTATTTCATTCCGTAATTAATAGCAGAAATTTTAACTTCAAAACTTTTTTTCATAATAAAATTATCTATGAAAGCTTATACTACCTGCTATCTTTGTCAGAACAGTTGTCATCACTACTTTCTGGCTCATCATCAGTGAATACAGATGAATTGAGTGAGTCAGCTGTTATGGTTAAACTACATTCAAACAAGTGAATACAAATAAGGAATAAATCAAACAATAAATTCAAAACACACAAACTGTTATTCACTGACATATTGTTTCAAAAATATGTAAAAGTAATAGACACATATACAACATAAAAGTATACTATAACTACCTTCCATGAGAAGTCATAGAGGGTTGTAACATCATGCATGAGTTGCTATCAATTTCAGTTTCATCATTTATTGTCATTGGCTGGATTGGCGACTCGGTTACTGTGTTAAGAAGAAGCGTACTGCCTCTGCCTTTCAAGGGTGTAGACGTTTCTATTTCTAAACAAATACATTTATATTCATTATACATATGGCATTAATATACAAACAATTATATAATATGGCAATTATATAATAGTGTTTATACAATGTCTGCAATAACAGCATATCACCAAGACCATGCTAATTTTTTATCTACTATATTCACAATTATACTTGCCAACATTGACTTGGCTAGTCGTTTGACTTGCTGGTTGCTGTGATTCAGCCTCTCTTCCTTGTACCTTCGCACTATTATCACAATAGGACCTGAAGTCAATCGATATAATTTAATATAGTCATTACTTTGTTGACGGGAATTATGTAGATCAGCTCGTTAATAAATAAGATATACTGATTTGGCATGAATTAAACTACTGTAAATCTATTTACTTTCTTCGATACTCCAAGGACAGGAGATGGACAGCGAAATCGCTGTCACTTATATGCCCGTAACCAGCGTCGTTTTTCGCATCCCTCCATGCCGAGAATACTTTATATGACAAATATATTCTTTTCTGTTGCTTTGTCCAGTTGTCTGTGCGTAAATACTCGTTTTCGTCGAGAATTATCGCGCTTTCCGCCGTGCTAACATTCACTTTTGGACGCCATAATTTATTATAGTAAAACTTGAAAAGACCAGCCTGGTGTTTTCAAGTTCATGTATGCGCAGAAACAGTGCGCAGTGGCTGACACTGCTCCTTTAAGGGGCTGGTAACTTATTTGTATAGATTTGTATAGTATAGTGTGTTTTTAACCTGTAAACGAATGGCCTCTTGAAAATCAGGTGAGTTAGGGCCCTGAAGAGCTACCGTTCTAAAATATTTTTAAATAATAATAATAATAAATAATGATTCACTAATCATGTACAAAATAAACATATTTGTAATAAAATTACATGTTTATACAATATTAATTTTAACAGTTAATATTATAACATGTTCAAAGCACCATTTTAATCGATCATTACATTACATTACATAGACCTACTTTTTGGCCTTGGAGCCTCCCTCTCATTAGTAAATTATGCAAGGTGATTGGCTCATCATTAATGAGAGTGAGGCTCCCAGGCTAAATGCTATAATTATCAAAAGAGTTAAACTTTGCAACAAAAACTGATTAAACTTTGCAACAAAAATTTTGTAAACTAATTATAACAGATGTTTACAAATACACCTCAAAATGCATTTCAACCAATAACTAATCTGATTCCTCAAATTCTAGGTCATACAATACTTGCTGAATCTTAAGTGTTTGGCTTGTCTATTTTTTTTGGCAGGAAGCCCCTTCAAAGTGAGATAAGACTCTTACAAAATAGAGTGTCTGCATCTGTTGTTTCACTTACTGCAGGAATGTTGGGTTTCTCCATGTCTTTCAGTGTTTTCACTAGCATGGTATCAACAGCATAACCAATCTCAGCCCTCTCCTTAGCAGATTTTCTGGACTTCATGTTGATGGGGCTATTATCAACCACTTCCTGAAAATTTCTTTTTTGTTCCAACTTGGGTTACAATCTCTTGTGTATGTTTGCTACTTGACGATTGGACGTCCACTCTTTCATCAGGGGCTGTGATTATGTTAACATTGCTTTGTGTGGGCTTGTTGACTGTCTTGTCACAAAGAGATGCAAGTTCATTATAATACTTGCACATTGCAACTTTGGATTGTGCAGCACCTGACTTTGTTGCCCTGGCTTGTCTACCCAAGAATCTTTTCAAATTATCCCTCGAATACTTTAACTGGGTCTTTAGGAATTCAACTATAGAAACATATATTTTAATTGTAATATGGCATTGGAGAGAATAACATGTTAAAGGCTGTTTTGGCATGAAAGGGTTTCTATAAACTACCATAAAGTACACTTCTCCCCCATTTACAATGTTATGTCATGAAATGTTTAAAATCACTAAAACTATAGTTTAATCACTCAATAAAACTATCATTGCATCCATCTCTGGCCATTATGGCAAAGCCAAATCCAATAAGGGCCATTCCAGTTAATATCTACACCCCCCAGTTCACTAGCTCTTGATTTATTCACCGCCTAGGAAATATTTTTTTAAGTCACTACCCTTCAGAAAATTGTTTGAAATTTACGTCACCCCTGTGAAATTTTATGTTGCCCTTTGAAATGTACAGTTAACAAAGTCATGAAATATTGACCCCCCTTAATATTGAACTCTCTTAACCCCTGAAATTTTTACACAATTTTTTTAACCTTAAGAGATCTTACAATTTTTTGTCACCTTCGGCTTCCGAAATTTGCAAAATTATTTTATCACTCCTAGGAAATTATGATTTTTTGAAACCCTAGAATACCCTTGGAAAATATTGTGAACAGGGGGTTTAGATATTAAATGGAATGTCCCTAATATTTAATACAAGGTATGATATAGAAGGCTAGGCAGGTTAGGGCTTATGCCAAAATGGCTATCAATAACTTTACTTAAAGCTTTATAAGTATATATACATTAGATAGGGCACTCACCTTCTTTACAGAACATGACTGAAAATCTGTTCCAAGCATTCGCTTTGATGTTTCTATCTTTGTATACTGCAAGGGAGGTATTCCATAGGCAAGGCAATTGTCTTATTTCCTCAATGAATATCCCTGTATCAAACTCAACAATGTTGTCCTCATCAGGGTCTGCATTTACAACATTTTCCGAGACAAGGGTCTCTTCTGCCAAATTTTCATCAATTTCAAATTGACTGTCAGCTATTTGTTCGTTAAAATCACAAGAAAAACTGTTACCTGGAACTTCTGAAAGATTCAACTAGGAGGCCATCTTGATTGTTTAGGTAAGATTTCTAGTGTTTTGATTGGTTGTTTCTATTCATGGTCGCAGGACTCATGGTTGTAGGAAAATCGTCAAACTTTAAGATTGCGCACTCTTATTAAAATAAAGTAGAATTGCTTTCTACTTTTGCGATCACACTGCAGATTGAAAAAACTACAAACAAACAAAAATGGCTGTCAATGACAGGAGTGAAATGTGTAGCGAACACGAACAGACTGTGTTTTCTATGGAAAATATCGGCACATTGAACCACAGCAAAAGCAGTAATCAGGACTTCGAAGTTGGAAGTGAAATATCAGTAACCTGCTGGAGAGAAAATAGTACAAACGATAATCAAAATGAAACCGGGACTATTGAGTATAATGTTGAAGTATTTATTGCTCTAGTACAAGAAGAACCATGTTTATGGGAATACTTCTTTCAGACCTTATAAGGACCAGACAAAAAAGAAAAATGCCTGGTGTATTATTGCAGCGAAATTTGGAAAGGACGGTAAGTCATATTCAATGCAAATTTAAAGACACCTTATGTAATTTTGACTATATTTGTGTACTTTGTACAACTCATGTCGTTCGACTGTATGTAAAATATAAGATAATGAATTACTCATGCCAGCCAATGTGACAAGGATGTTGGCAGCTTAGTAGGAGGTTTAATTGTCGAATCAAAAGAACCCTGGTACCTTCCTGTAGGTTCCTCATTTTTGGAAACCATTTGAGTGACAAACATGAAGTCGTCCATCGCAAGCACCATCCAAATATTGTACTTTAGCGTGATTCTAATGAAATGAAATATGTCGTATCGCAACAAAACATTGTTATTTCCTTGAAAATTTATAATAAATATATTAAAATAAGCATGTTTTTTCATCATATGGCAAAAATATTTAGAAAATAGGGAAAATTAGAATTTGCTAGGTGAATCTGTAATTTATGCATAATTAGCAGTTGATCTGGAATAGTTAACATTTATTTTCTTGTAAAATATGAAACTTAGGCTAATTCCACCCTCTAGTGACCAGCCCTAAAAGCAACCATTCTGAACCATATAAACAATTCAGAAAGACTGTAGCTTTGATAATTCAGGATTTAGAGCTATATCCACTATGTCGTTTCTGGGTGTGGTCATTTTCAGGACTTTTGTCCTGGATTTACATTTTGGCACATATGCCATGTTGACCGCCATGGTCATTTTACCCTAAAACAGTTGAGATAATCTGTCCTAAACGAAAAGCATACAAACTCCTTTACAGGTCCTAGACTAAAAGTCATCTTCAGTGTATGTATACCACATACAAGTTTTATTTTGCTTTAGTTGAGTCAGTGGAAAAATCAAAAGTTTAAAAGATGTTTCGATAAAAGAAACCGCATGACCAAATCTGGTCAGGTGCACAATCCTTGCCCAACATGCAAATATTTTCAGAATCTTCAACTCCTGAAGGATAAGATTGGCATTGGTGTATCTTCAGTTAAACAAAAAAGATTAGCATGTGAGGAGTTGTCAAATTGTGTGGATTCTCTAACTCTGAAGTACCTAGATGACATGAAATCATCAGAGAAAGAAAATAATCAACTACTTGAAAAAGAAGATGACCCTAACATTCTGTTTTTAAAAAGTTTGCATTCCTTCTTAAATAAGCTTCCTCAAAGAAAGAATAGACAAACATGAATGAAAATCCAGCAAGTTTTGTTTGACCTTGAAGGCTCTGATGATAATGCTTGAACCATTTTAGGCCTGCATACGTATAATACCTACTTAACATTGTAATTGCATTAATGCCTTTATTTATTGTTATTATCATAGTTGCCAATCCGTGTTCTTAGGTGAAAGTAGATCCTTAGGTTCTCCATGCACTATTAGCTAATTTGTTCCCTTGAATGCCCTTCATTAAAGCTAGCCAATCACGGTTCCGAAAAAAATGTTTGTGTGGACAAATTCAACTAGTGCAGAACAAGCTAAATAGGTTTAATATGGATCAAAGGGATTAGTTGTTGCCAAAACTGCATCATTTTGCCAGATAACAGCACCTTCAGTTGAGTTGAAATAATCTTTAAATTCATCTCAAACTTGTTGAGCAGATCTTGAAGAATTATTGATACTCTAGCATGTCTTTGAAGCCTTGATAAGCCAGCTATTGAGTCCATCTCTTGTCTCCATTATCCCAATAAAACCCTTCCCCTTGAACCATTTTGATCAGCAAAGTTTCTAGGACAGTAATTGTATGCATCTGACTGTGTTGGGTAATAAGTAAAAAATTGTGTAACACTACCTTGGCCTTAACAACATTTCGTACTTTGTCAACATTGGCAATTATTGGCCTTCTATATACTCAAAACCTTGTTGCCAAAATCCCAAACGTGTTTTCAATTACTCTTTGTGCCCTACATATTCTGTAGTTGTATATTCTCTGCGAAAATTCTGTGATACTACCAAGATAGGGCTTAAGCATGTTTGTTTTTAATGAAAACACATTGTCTGGTGCGAACAAGTAAGGATATTTTACTGATGAACCGGAGTTTTCAAAAATGTCAGGAGAGGGAAGATGTAGTAGATTTTTGTCAATAGCATAACCGATCTTGCTGTTTGTGTAAACCCCACCATCACTTTGTCGACCATTATCACCTATATCTACTAGGATAAATTCGTAACTTGCATTGCATACAGCTAGTAGTACACTGCTGTGTGTTTTTTATAAACAAAATACTCTGATCCACACAGCGGCAGAGCTTGAATGACGATGTGCTTTCCGTCAATGGCTCCTAAGCAATGAGGAAACTTCCATTTGTGATCGAATTCATTGGCAATCTGCAACCAACTATGACGTTCAGTTGGCGTTCTTGCAGTTTGTCCTAAATAACTTTACTTGTTTTTTTTTAATCACCCTACTCACAGCAGATGGACTCATTTGGTAGCATGTCGCCAATGTTATTTGAGCTTCACCTGAGCAAAGTAAACGCAAGGTGACACATAATCTTTCTGCAGGAGATGCCACACTACGTCTAAGTGATGACTTTACTAATGAAGGAGCCACCCATGACAACAGACGTTCGAAGGTTTCTGGACCCAAACAAATGTTTTAAAAAAATACTCTTTATCAAAAATCACCATTTCGCAGAACCAGTATGTAGTACTCTCTCCTGTCTTAGAAAATCTTTTTTACCCAAAAGTCTTTTTGATACTTCTGTTCCTTTTTTCTCAATGGCAAACATAAGGGTAAAATAAACAGTATTTTTTTCTACTACGCACCCTACGCAATACCACTCGTCTGTCAATGGCAACCATTTTTGCATTTTTGTTTTAAATTTCCCACGCTTTTGTACATCAGGAGTGGAAATTGAGCTAAATTGTCGATTGCAAAAAGTCGATCGCACAACATTTTGCACTGAATGGAAATCCGCATTAAGGAGGTTCAAAGTGCCTATGCAATGAAAATTCCAAAGTATATCAAATAACATGAAAGTAACATTTAAACCTGTTTCTTTCAATGCTGAAAGTTTTAGGGGTACCGGTTAAAAAAAAGTAAGGAAGGGGTTTTATGGTTAAAAACTGTTGATTTTGTCCAAAATGTCGAGACACTTCCTGTCGCTGGTGGGCTGGGAAATATAAGCTCTAACAATACTAGCTTAACAGAAGGTATATCCATGCATACGTTTCCATCAGATGACGTTTTAAAGCGAAAATGGACTAAATTTGTTCAGAGGCATAGGCTATAGATTTAAGCCATCTCAAACGTCTGTGTTGTGTTCGGTTCATTTTGAAAAACATTGTTTTACTTGTCGCTTGGATTTCTTTGACCAGGAAAGTGTTTATGTTGAAATTTCAAAGGGCTGCAGACGACTGGTCAAAGGGTCTGTTCCAACAATTGACACGGCTTGAAAGGTAAACCAGGATGATATACAAGATTTAATGACTCGAGATAAGAGAATGATTAAGAGACAGGTAAGTCATTTTCCAATATATTTAGTTATTTATACCTGTAATAAATAAGTTATGACCTGCGGTCAGATGGCTTCTTCTGAACGGATTTATATCAAGACTTTATTTTTCAAATTAACATAACATAATTCTTGCAATATATGTTTAGGTACTCGGACCAATGTCAATGCTATGCTTTAGTCGTATGAACAGTGCGTGCAATTCCCCAGATGATACAAATCCTACATCGAACAATGTTAGTATGAGTTCTTTAATCAACTTGGTAAATATGGATGCCCCACAACAAGTGTTCTGGACACAGATTCTACAACAGATATTATAATTGAAGAGATTACTTCAGACCAACCCAATGCAAGAAATAATCAGAAAGATTCCCTTTCGACACCACTTTTGTGTGAGAAGTGCCCAAGAAAAGTCTCGCTATACGACTACTACAGAAGAACAACAGCTACCTGAGAAGAACAGCACAAAATCTAAGAGAGTGTCTGAAATTGGTAAGAATGAACATGTGTCATTTTTAAAATTAACCATGAACTGGCGGTATCCTACCACTGAGAATTAAAATTGTCTGGTTTTAGACACAGTGAATTTAGAAGGGACATCTGGGTGCACTGCCACCTACAATGGGTTAATAAAGGAATGGGAGTGTAGGATGCAGTGTCATTCAGCCACCACATTGTTAGTTTTTGGATTAATCTATTTTAATACCACCCAAGAGTAACAAAAATGATTGCAGTGAAATAGATAATGTAATACAGTATTATTGTAATAGAACTGTTTGAGAAAGCTTCTGCCAGAAACATTTTCAATGGTCTTCAATTATACAGGTATAATGGTACAACTGAAATGATAGAGGATGAATCTGAACCAACATGTGATGACTATTTGAGCCAAAAGGAAGATACAGCAAGTGAGCCTTATACCTGTACAGAGGAGGAGTGTTGTACAGATAATGAAGATCCAGACTGGAATTTTAAAGAGGAATTGATAGAGGGTTCTGATGATGATGATGAAGATAATGAATATCCTTGTGTGGAATCCAAAAATGCATACTGCAGTGTCAATTTATTGGCATTATGTATTACATTAGCAAGCTCTTAATGTAGTTTATTCTGAACTACTTAGGACAAACCAAATTCCTTTTCTAAAATTACTAGGCCTATTAAATTCCAACATATCCTTCACACCATGGTCAAAATGTTTATTTTATATTTTGACATAGGTAATTGGAACCATATTGTGGTTCTTATATAGTTATAGGTTAATTTGTAACAACTGTCTGAATTAAACGAACTAGAGAAAAGGGTTAGGATGTTATGTATATGTGGGCAAAAGGGGAACATAATAAGTAAGTGAGTGGAATATTACCAGAAATCGGCTTAAAAATGCTTAACAGCAGAGCTTGTATTCGTTCAAAAAGCTTGATCGAAAAGGGGTCAGGGATTACACATGTGTGCATAAAACGCGTTAGTATGTTAGGTCACTGGGGTCAGGTGTCGTTGGACGTTCCTGTGACCATGTTCATGTGGTTTGATTTGAGATGTATTTAATCCGTGTGGTTGAACATTTAAGGCCGGCGCACACTAGAGCTATGTGCTTAGCAAAAAGTCATTCGTGGCCATTGGCATAAGCAAGTTGCTCTTGTGTGCGGGCGACTTTTTCAGGCGACTTTGATAATGTCCTTCATGGATGTCATTTCACTTTTATGTTCCATTTCTGAATCTGACTGCATCTGATAAAATGTGTTCATCTCCAATTATGTTATGGTTAATTTAAAGAAAATTGAATTGTGTAACATTGACTTTACAAACAGTTTGAAATTTAAATTATAACATTGACTTTAGAAACAGTTTGAAATTTGAATTATATTGGGTGGCACTTCATTGCTGGACCTATGTTAGACAACATAGTTTGTTACGTTGTATAAGAAAATCAGTTTTCTCTCTCCTCTAAAATGTTACTTAGGGTGGTTGAAAGTAATGTATATTTTTGTTCCCATGATCATTGTCTGCAGCTAGTGGGTCAATCAATGACTGTAGAAATAACAGTTCCTCATTGCTGAGATCAACTCTTATTTCAGGCACAACAACATTGTTCCGTGTTTGAATTTCAGGTGTTGGTCCATCATCATCAATGCCATAGTTCTCATTCCCTCCAATTACCTCATTTATAATGCTTCGACTTGAGTGTGCCTGCTGATAAAATCCTTCCATCCAAACTTGATATGGAGTTTGGTTCTGCTCTGTTGAAAGTGGATGGTTGTTCCATTGCTCGATAAATGAAATCAGTGCTCTGTTTATTCTTGGCTTGTAAAGATGCAATGCTAGTAGATGTGCTTCATTTACTGGATCTAGCAAACCATTCGATTTAAAATAATATAATAAGTTTTTAAAATATTGGACTATATAAATATTTACATCTTTCCAAAGTCTCTCAATACATTGGTTAATGAACAGAAAGACCAGTGATAATTGGCTTTGCATCAACACCTCGTCGTCTTAACATCCAACGAGCAACAGCAACATTTTTGGTTTCATAGTCACACCTCACTCTTGTTCGAGCATGGAAATGCTGAATAGCTTTGAGAAATAGATCCTGGACAGTGGTCGACCTGTTGTTTGTCTGCACAGGCTAAGTACGTTATTGCCAGGGAAAATCCATCTATAGCACCAAGAAGTACAAAATGCCAACGTATTAGCTTATGGTTGCCGTCTATATGCTTATAAAAGTCCAAATTGCAATGAGTAAAGATAAACAATATTCATAAAAATAAAAAGGTACGGGAAATAAACCTAATAACATTACTATTTACCATTTGTGAATATACAGTGCAAACAACACTGGTATAAACTCTACGGTAAGTACCAAGGGTATAAAACTTTTACTCACCATAATGCATTAGGTGATGATACACTGTAAACCTGACAATTGATAGTTGAACGTTTTCTAAGCTCTCCCCTAATAGGGTCAACTTGTCCAATAGATTTTCTTATTCTCTCCCTCTGCACCTTAATACCCTGAGATCTTAATGAACCAATAACCATTCGTTCATCTAACTGGGGAGACAAATCTAGAATTATCTTAATAAATACATCCAAATCATCAGGAATGTCACTGTACAATTGTTTTTGTCTTACGGTCATACCAAATTCCTCCCTTTGTGGTCTAATAGTTCTTTCAGAAACACAAAGCATATGTGCTATCTTGCTCCACGAAAAATGTAAAGAACGAAGGTCTTCGAGTTGTTCTTGTGGTATCAAAAAATGTGGTCTTCCTGCCCCGGCATTCTCAACTCTGGTTTCACAAGGGCATTTGTATCTGTATTCTGTATCATCCTTAAATTCATCAAACCGTTCATTGAAATGGGTGATTAGCCTTGAACAATTTCTATAACGGTGACAAATTCTAGTCTGATGTCGTCAGGCCATGCATATATGTGGAGAAGTATAGCCAGCACACTTACATACTCTTCCGATCTACACACTAACACTTCACCAAGGTGGCTATCCAAAGTAAAAGAGTGCGAGAAAGTTCATCGAACAACGTGAATCCGATAGCTAGTAAATGTATTGTGTCTTTGAAATTGTTGTTGTTGTTGGCCGCCATCTTGGCAGTAAATTAGTGTGGTTAAAGAGTAGATATATACCTACTCTGGTGCGGTGTTAATTTTTTTAGTTTCGCAAATAACATTTCTTTATATAAAATTGCTTTATGTGAAAATCTTTGGGAAATATTTAGGAAATTTCGTTTTATATATTTAGGAAATTTCGTTTTATATATTTAGGAAATTTTGTTTTATATATTTGCGAAATTTCGTTTTATGAATTTAGTACATTTCATTTTATATATTTACCGAGTTTTGTTTTACATATTTCAAAAATTTTACTATACATCTGTGAAATTTCGTTGTATATATATTTGGAATTTCGTTTTATATATCTTAGTTTCGTTTTACATACGGGAAATTGACTAAACATTTAGTCAGTTCAATTTATATATGTGGAATTCGCTTTATATATGCGGAATTTGCTTTATATATGTGGAATTCGCTTTTTATATGTGGAATTCGCCTAATATATTTCAAATTCGAATTATATATTTGACCATTTGGTTATTTTGTCCATCTTGGCACGCCATATGTTCAAGTGCTGCCATGAATATGTTTGCATAGGTAGGTGCCATTGGTGATCCCATAGCAGTGCCGTGAATTTGTAGGAAGTGTTTGTTGTTAAAAGCAAACTATAGTTTGTTGGTGAAAACTATAGTTTTTGGTGGAAAACAATAGTTGTCTGAAAGAAACTACAGTTTTATAATTCAGGTACTTTAGTTTTTCGAAAACTATAGTTGATTTTAGACAATATAATTTTTACCATTAGCTAATATTAAAATTAGTATTTTAGTTTCATAACCATAAAGAACAATAGTTTTATGAAAAAAAAAAAAAATATATATATATATATATATATATAAATATATATATATATATATATAAATATATATATATAATATATATATATAATATATAATATAATATATATGTATATATATATATATATATATATATATACACCCATTTGCAAAAACGTTGGCCGCAGATAGATATATAGATAGATACTCGAAATCTAATTAGAATTGCATACCACAAAATCTTTCAATTGCACTGATGAAGGCCCAGGTTAATTGACCAAGAGCTTTGCAGTATTAAATACTGTGGTGTATCTACAAGCTAACTTACTTAAAGAGCGTAATTACTGATCTTAAAGTTAAAGGACTAAAGTATTTTAAAAACTATTGTTTTTGTACCAATATACACTATATATAAAGGGCTTTAGTAGAATCATACTAGCTCGAGTAGTATACTATTTTAGGCATGGTTCATCTCATCTTCTTTATTTATTCCAACTTTATACAAGAAGTATTACATATATATATAATATATATAATATATATATATATAATATATATATAATATATATATATATATATATATATACATACTATTCCATCTCAACCATATTAGGCATATCAATAAGATACATCTTCTTATTATGCTCAACTTTGACACACTTTCTGAGAATTTCACTTAATTGTAGTGCAACTACTAACTCTGGGCATTCTAATGCTTCAGATAAAAAATCAGAAGATCAAGTCAGCAAATTGGTACAGCCTGTTGTTAATAATTCTGATAGGCATGCAAATCAGGACATGCTTCTTACAACATTCACATTGGTCATGATCCCGGATTGGGCAAAGACATTGCTTTATGGTAACTAAACCTTTCATTTTGAAATGCGTTTTCTGTCCCAGATGTCTTGCTTCGATGTAGCAGTTTTTTTGTTTGGCAGTTTATCCTTCTTGCACATTAGCCGAATGACGTCTTTATCAATACAGGGCTTGTCACTATTATCACGAATGGTTACCTTTGGGATATGTTTATCAGTATTAGTTAATAATAAATCCATCCAATTAGTCAGGCTAATGTCAACTGACGAATTGAGCTTCAGTCGTGGTAGTTATAATTGTTATATATATATATTTGTTGTACATAGGAAGTAGTTTGGAAATGAAATATACAAAGACTGTTTTTTTATTTATAATAAATATACAAAGACTGTTTTTATATTTATAATAGAGTACTGTCATTTGACTCATCCTTTACAAATGTAGCTCTTGCTGTGTTCTTATTAACATAGAATTGTTTAACCATTTCAGAATATGTGTCTACTTTTAAAGAAGTAATGCTCAATCACTCAGCTAAAGAACATTTGAAGATGTTAAAAAAATACCAGGCAAGGATACCAGATCCCCTCAACAGACAATTTGATGATCGAGTGTCAAAGGATGAAGCTATATGTCGCAGATATGAAAGAAGTAAGCTTAAGACAGAATTATTACCAGGAGGTAACTGTAATAAATGTATTTTGATTAAATATAAATACAATAACAAATAGACTAAAGGCCAATTTACACTATGCAATTAATTGAATGAGATTCATAACCTTACATATGTGATTGAATAAACACACATACAAATGTCAGATTTTAAATTTCACCATCAGTGAATGAGCAAGAATGTGGCGTCAGCACTCGTTTACACATGCCAAGTTACGAACCACATACTACTAATCGCACAGTGTAAATTGGCCCTAGAAATTATCATTTTGTTTTATCTAGTCAACAAGCAAACTGAACTCCAGTCACAGCTCATCATTGAACAAAACAATGCATGAGAAGGTCTACCTGCAAAGAAGAAGGCCCAACATTGTAGGAAGTGCCAACAACCTATGAAGTGTCATCACCGAAACCAGTGCCTTGAGAGACATTCAGATGAAATTAGTAAATAACTTATATGTACATGTAGTTATACTATACTAGATAAGTAAGTCATATGGTATATTGTACTGGTCGATGTTCATGACTATAGCTGGCCAAGAAGATTATGATATTAAGGATCAAGTAATAAATATGTATCTCATTTACAAGGCAAGCAATAGTAAATCACATTGGTTGTGTTCAGCATGGTTTGCAATGGCCAAATATACATGCAGAATAATAATGCATCATATTTTAATTTGTAAAAACGTTTATGACAACATAATTTAAATACATATGTATATGTTATTGAATGACACAAAGTGTGATGTCACTCATCACTTCCGGCTTGTGCTGTTGCATATCCTGTTATGTTCTCTGTATGTATTCTTGTCCATGAGTGTTGTCCCACCCTAGAGAGCCACATTACCATCTTATCAGCCATCTGTATGCTGTGGCCAGAAGGAGCAATTTTAACATAAAAATACTTGACACAATCTTGACGCTGTGTAGCAAGGTTTAAACTTCTAAGTTGGGCATGCACAGTCCTTGCAAAGATAGTGAAAGACAAAAGGTAACTTACTAATTCTCATATTTAACAGACTGAAGATGATTACATCTCCCTTGTTTATCTTTTAACATGGGTACAACAGTTGTAAGCACTGCTCTATTGGTCAAAGGCCCAAAATCAGGATGTTGTGTGATACATTTAACCTTTTCACAGCTACCATCAAATCCTAGTAAATGGACAACTGGATTAACTTCTTAACAGCATCTGTACTCAAGAGCACTGCCCAAATGTTGGTCATTGCAATGACCACACAAAAACCTAAATACAAGGTTTTCTATTATTTATGGAACATTTGCATATAGTTATAAAATATAGGAAAGATTTTGTTTTAGTCTATAAAGAAAATTTCAACAAACATATTGCTTTCAAACATATAATACAAAGGTGCTTTTAAGACTCTATTGCACTCTATTGCCCAGTGAGCATGTTAAAAAATCTCAAGATGTACAACACAAAACCTACTGTTAATACTGACAATCCGGCTGAATAACACAATACTAGTAATCAAAAAATAATTTTACATACCATGACTCAACAGGGTCGGTTCTATCATATCTTCTCTCTAGTGTTAAAGGAGATAAACCATCTTTGTCATGCTCTTTGGATAGGTTCTGTGTCTGCCATAGATTCATCTTGATATGGCATACAAATTCTTTCTACTTCGAATCCCTGCGAATCCTTTATTTAAATCAAGCTCTTCTTCAGATGGTGACAAAAAATATTCCAAATCGCTTTCTGTCATTTCGCTTATAAATTATTAATATACGGATGTCTATTTGTCTTTGTGATGAAAACTTCGACCAAAATTACAACAAAACGACGTTTGCCTTGAGGCATACACAACCAATGACATCACTCGCCCCAGGTTTTTGATATTTTTATGTCTAATGATTTTCACTATAATCATCGCAATTTAAGTGAAAAAATCTCATGATTGATGTCGTTTTTAGAACTTTTTTCTCTATGAAAAAAATATTTACATAGTTCCTAATTAAAACGAAAAAAGTTAATTCGCTTTTTCGTTGCATAGGCACTATAAGGAAGTGTAAGGAGGGCCTAAGCAGGTCCAAGGAAGGCTAAGCAAGTCCAAGGAAGGCTTAAGGGTGCTAAGGAAGTGTATAGAGGCCTTAGGAGGGCTAAGAAGGTCTAAGGAAGGCTAAAAACCCTAAGGAAAGCTAAGGGGTCAGGGGGGGGCTAAAGATGTCTAAACAGGCCTAAGGAGGGCAAAGGAGGCATATGGAGGGCTAAGGAGGAGAAAGGAAAAGTACCTACCCAGGGGCAAAAGGAAAAGTACCACCCCCCAATGCCATGCTTGTCGGCACAATAAGGCAATTGTCGGCACAAAAATAAAATGAATTTAACTGATTTGAAATTTCGTACGCCTGCAAGTAATTTGAATGCATCAGGAAAGACCTAAAACTAGAAATGAGTTGTTTGTTCAGACTGGAGCTCTGAAGATTCAGGCTTGCACCATTGCGCGAAACAGTTGAGCTATACCATCAAAGACGAAAATGAAGAGACCAAAGTAAACAAGGGCGACAGTAACATCACATGGCTTCAGTGCGCAGGGTTACTCCATTATCTCAAGTTTCAAACTGTAAATAATGGATGAAGTTGCAACGGCTGATAATCCTAATCAGGAACATTTTCTGAGCAAAGTAGTCGAAACTGCTAATCAAGTTAGGGAAACTGCAAGTGAGCTTGTTACAAAATCATCTCAAGTTCTCAAAAACATTGAAAAGGAAAAGATGACACTCGAAGATAGCAATGAGAAAGATTATCTTTCCCCGATCCTGCATAGCGATCAAAGCATCTGACAGACAGTCAACAAATGTACCCTGATACAAATCGGTCTGAATCAACCGCATTTACAGGCATACTCAACCAACCCAAGTGCCTCCGATGTTATGAGAGAAGGCCACAAGCAGTCCAAGTTTAATCTGTCTTGGTACAAATATTAATCTCACCTGGAATATAACATATCAAAAGATGCTGCCTTTTGTTTTGCATGTTCTCTGTTTAGCAGTAGTCCAGGTATAAAGAAAGCGGAAAGTGCTTGGAGTACAGTAGGAGTGCGCACATGGCATAAATTTAAGAGCTGTGGGAAGGCGAAGCCTGGAAGTTAGCAACACACTTCTCATCTACGAGTCACAAAAGTGCGGTCCTGGCGTATGCAAATTTTGTGAAAATGTATGGACATGTCAATATCTTGCTTTCTAGGGCCAGATGCCAGGCTCTCATCCAGGAAGAAGATTTAATCCACAACAGGAAGATTGTTGAGATATTGCTCGATGTAACGAAAACACTTAGACGCCAAAGTATCATGTTTAGAGGTCACAGAAATGACAAAGAAGGAAATTTCCAGCAGATTGTGATGTTGATGGCCAGACATTGCCCCGATTTGAAGAGGTGGTTCAGCACTACCCAGGTGCAACCATACTGTGTTACCTATCTAAGCGCACACTCCCAAAATGAATTTATTCAATGAATTGGCCACAAATTGCAAAAACAGATTGCCAAAGAAGCCCACATGTACTCGGTTATGGCCAATACAATGCCAGATGTGTCACACAAAGATCGCCTTGCACTTGCTTGTCAGTATGTGGATGCCGACGGTCAGCCAAGGGAACAATTGATGTCACTGACGGAAGCCAAAGGCAAGAGAGAGATTGAGGAGCTAGAGAAGATAATCGAGGCACTAAATAAGCATGGGTTTAATTTGAGCGATCTGTGCTTCCAAAGCTATGACTACACAGCTTCCATGCTTAGCACACAGTTCAAATACAGTAATTGAACACAGTTGTGAATCAAGTACTATTATAACTATTATAACTGAGCTGTTCAACGTTCTCGAGGAGTTGTACATTTTTTTCACAAGCAGTACCAAACGTGTGTCGTCGCTTAAAGAGTATAGAGATGATGCAGGTATCAATCTTATCGCACCAGTGCACGACGAACAACTGGAGGAACTGCTACTAATGGCTTGTGAAAAATATATCACAGATAAAATAAGCATTTCCCGAATGGCCACAGCTTGGGCAGCTTTAAAACAACGATGGGTCTCCATTTCCATTCCATAGAGAAGACTGGACCAGAACTGTATATACTGTAGTGAGAAATATGCATATATGCACACACATTTCAATGTTTTAGAAGTTTTAAATTTAGGAGTCACATGAATAAAATATTTCACTTGGGAGTTATTGCCTTATATATCACCTGCGACCACGCCCTAATTACGCACTTAGACACGCCCTTTTATCGGCAAAATGCAGTCATGCAGCACCCCAAAACGATCACACTCGCTTTGCCCCTGTACCTACCCTTCAAACTCACATATCAATCTTGTGCACGAAATTGACAAAATGTCTAGTTGTAAGTGCTACTTTGTTATGCTAGACCAGTGTGCTAGACATATGACAGTGTGGCAGCATATTCCAAAAGTGAAAACATGTTTTTGATGTGGTTCAAGGAAATTTTGTTCCAAAGAAGGGTCAAAATTATATTTTTCGTTTCATGGAAGTGGAAGCACAGTTGTAAGCGTACTTAAAATCAGCAGTTGCAACTTTTATAAAATTGCAGCGGCAATATTTCAAATTGCAGTAGCCACTTTTACGAAATTGCAGCAGCGATAACTAAAATTGCAGCAAATTTTTTTTAAATTGCAGCAACTTTTATAAAATTGCAGCAGCGATATCTAAAATTGCAGCAGTGATAACTAAAATTGCAGCAACTTTTATTAAATGGCAGCAGTTATATCTAAAATTGCAGCAGCAATAACTAAAATTGCAGCAAGTGTCATAAAATTGCAGCAACTTTATATAAAATTGTCACAGATTGTTTATATTAGCAATAATATAGAATTTTAAGCATGTCCCCTATTGGCCACCCTAACAATCAAATATTGAATGTTGAATTTTTTTATGAAACCACAATTTATTTTTCATCCCAAAAATTTGTAATAGCATTTCATCTTTCTCACAACCAAATAACTCAAGATTAATGCATTTAAGAGAATAATAAGAACCCAAATCTTTTTCAATATGTCCACCCTTAAAAGCAAAAACAAATTTATCATTGGAATAATTTTGCTCAAAAATATAAAATTCCTCTTGAGTAATATCAGAGGAAGAATTCCTATTTTCGTAAGAACAGTAAACCATTTTATTTTAAACATATAAAACTGATGAAAAATAAAAAAACACAAGGGTGATAAAATAAAAAGTATTGCAAGGCATATCATGTACAGAAAAAATATTTATCTCAGCATAAAGAAAACCCTCACTAATTCCCGACCATTCAATATCAATAATATTTGTTATTCTTTCTAAAATTTCCTTCTTTCTTTTATTAATAGCATTAATTTGAATCAAAGAATATTTATCATTATTACAATTCATTTTTTCTTAATTTTTCTTAACTTGATTTGATATAACAGTTTGGTTTAATTCCTGAAGTTGTCAATTAAAATTAATGGCTTTGCATAATGGAAGAAGTCAAATTGAAATTCTTTAATTGATAAACACTTGCAAGCTTTGCCTTGAATAATTCAATGCTGATCACAGAATACTCATCAGAAAGACAACTGCATTGTTTTTTGTGTGAGTGTGATTCATCATGGTTTGTCACTCACCAAATACCATAAATAGAAGAATTACCCCCCTTAGTTTTTAAACAATGGCAGGGGGTGATTACTTCTATTTACAGTGGTTAATGGGTGCAAAGAATGACAAATCACACTGATGCAAAAAAAATAGAGTTGTCCTACTGATGGGTATTGTGTGGTTTTACTAGTTTATTGTCTACACAGCAAAAAATCATCAGGTTGTAGCAATACTGATGTAAACATGATTGAACAATTCACAGTTGTCAACAATATTAAACAGTATTGTTACACCCAATTCAGGCAAAACAATACTGTAAATATTGTTGACAATTATGAACAATGTAGGCAGAAAAACATTGTTCAATCTTGTTTACATCAGTATTGTATCAACCTGAACTTTTTTGCTGTGCTGCACACATTGTTCGTAATTGTCAACAATGTTAAACAGTGTTGTACTTCTTTGCTTAACTTGGAATTTGTTTTAACAATGTGATAAATATTGTTGGCAACCATAATAGCCCGCTAGCAATTTTACTCACTGTGCAGCGCACGCGATAGCATGTATTACGTATATTTATGTGAAATATTGGGCTCTGCAGTAATCTTCTCCAGAAACTAAGAAGAAAATAAAAAATGCCACGCATGCGCAGGGTGCAGTTTTGCCACTCTCAAGCCCAGAGCGTCCCCGCTCCTCAGTCCCCCCGGGGAGCCTCTGGTAAGAGCCATTTGAGGACCTTCGTTGATTGACTGATACAGCGCGCATGCGTAACATAAAATGAGTTTTATCTGGTTTTCCAAAAGCTGATCTAACTAAATAACACCAAGATTTGTTTGTTAGTTGTCATTTCAAATTTTTCTTCTACGCATGCGTCAGGAGGGGGGGGGGGGCGGTGCTGGGTTCGAGAATAGAGTATTACATACGTTACACAAAGCTCATCACGGGTCACGGGTCACACAGAGACGTTGAATTTACTGCCTGGACTGTTCTTGGGTTGTCACTACCGTAGTCAAAGATGTAACAGTAAACAGGTAGGAAGAATTGAGCACAGTATAAACTACGTGAATTTTGATCTACGTGCTTATTTTCAACAGCCACATTCCTTCACCATATTGTTGACGTGACCAATTAAAGTGGATTTTCTGTCTCCAGATTTGCGTGGCAGCTCGAAATAACCACATACGGCTCTAAGCTGCTTTACAGTAAATTGCATCAATGCCCCTCCCTTAGACACACTGCAAATGTCATGGTCTTCATATTGGATGGGAGAGAACTTCATGTACTTCTTCCTCCATATTTTTCTCCTCCAGTCTCGCCAGCTCTTCTTGAAGCAACTCCTCGTCTCCTTCGTCTGCAGGATATGCCGTAACGAAACTCTCACCCGTCGTTCTCTTCCTCTGCGCGACGGCTAGGCGGGAGAAAAACCCTTTGATCTGGACCTTCGTGAGCCACTCCTCTCATGAAAATGCCCGCTGCCCGTCTGCAGTCTTGACATTCCTCATGTCCACTGACACCTGGGCAGGATCTGCCTTCCTTCCTGTTCGCACGCCGACGTCAAAACAGGACTGAAGATATTGTTTAACGCGTTCAGAAAATCGGGTCCCACTACCTCTGGATTTCTGTAAGCCCATCCGGCCTTGAGGGGTTCCGATACAGTCGTCACGTTGCTTGACACGGAGGGCTGATGCTGCAGGGCTTCCTCGTTAACGGTCATGCTAGAAAACTTCAGCACCCACTCACGACGCAGCTTGTCATATGTGCTCTCTTGGCTTGTGCTGACAGGGATATGATGGCCAAAGTTGACATGATCCTGGAAGGCATCATAGGAGTCGAACGACTGGGAACAGCTGGCCTCGTTGCACTCGAACAGAGCCGCCTTAGGGTCCGCCTCCTTTTGTAACTGTTGAAAATATACACTCGTAAACTTTATTTAAGAAAAACATTATGGACTTCCGGTTTTCTGTTAAGAGAGGTCACATGTCAATGGGGCCATGCTTGTATGTTTTTGAAAGGCTGAACAGTTAAACTTTGAGTCGTTGATAGTATTGATATTTATCTTTCTCTTTATACTTTTAAAATAAAACTATTTCAAAAGGTTACGGGCCCAGGGACGTATATGTAGGAGGTGAACAACGAAGCAAAATAAGAAGGTAAAACAAAGCCTTTGTGATCGAAATTGGTTTTGTAATGGCGTGAGGTTTGGATGTTAAAACGGCGAGTATAATCCCATTGAATGGAAAGAATTACCCCACTTGGAAAGTGCAATGTCGAATGGCACTTATGAGGGACGGTGTGTGGGGAATTGTGTCTAAGATTGAAGTGTCGCCAGGTACAGATAAACCGGAAGATTTAGCAAAATTTATTTCGAGAAGAGATCGTGCGTTGGCAACCATTGTTTTGTCTGTCGATCCGTCGCTGTTATACCTCCTTGGGGATCCACAAGACCCTGCTGTGGTTTGGGAAAAATTAGCAAATCTATTCCAAAAGAAAACGTGGGCAAATAAGTTGGCACTGCGTCGTAAACTCTACTCATTGCGGTTGAAAGACGGTGAATCTGTTCAGAAGCACATCAAAGAAATGACTGAGATATTTGATAGATTAGCAGTCATCGATGACCCAATAACAGAAGAGGATCGAGTTGTTCATTTGTTAGCGAGTTTACCTGAGTCATACAATATATTAGTGACGGCCTTGGAGGCAAATGTTGAGGTTCCCAAAATGGAAACTGTGACTAAACGTTTGTTACACGAAGAGCGAAAACTAAAGGAGAGAAGTGAGTCTGAGGCAAGTGATGGAATGAAAGCTATACTTGCAAATAGACAGCCAAAAGGCAAGGGTCCAAAATGTTACCATTGTGGAAAGTTTGGACACATTAAACGAAACTGTTGAGAACTGAACACTCCAAAACATGAAGTTTTCCAATTTTACAAATAGACTGACATCATTGCACATATGACAAGTTGCTCCAGAATCAATTATCCATGCATTTGTTCGGCCATTTAATTAATTCAATGCATGATTCACCATCAATCCCACTTCATCACTATCTGAGCTGCTGTCGATTTGTCTAGATTCAGCTGCATTATTTGCCTTATGCTCGTTAAAATCTCCTTTATGACCATAGATGAACCCGAAGAAGTTGCTCTGGGAGATGGACATGTTGTGAAGGCAACTGGACGAGGCATTGTGAAAACAGAGATAGAGTCTCCAAACAGGGAAAAGGGAAAAAGTTGTATACTACAAGATGTTCTGTATGTTCCAAGCTTATCGTACAACCTAGTGAGTGTGTCTAGAGCTACAAAATCTGGAAAGACGGTTAAGTTTAATGAAGATGGTTGTCATATTCTTGATGAAAATCAAAAGCTGATTGCTGTTGCAAAAAGAGTAGGAAACCTTTATTAACTGAATTGTGTGAACAGTCATCATGCAAATTCTACTGTGGAAAATTCAAATGTGAGAAGGAAAGAGGTTACCTGGCACAAAAGATTTGGACATCTTGGTGTACATAATCTCAAAAAGTTGGCAAAAGAAAACCTTGTTGATGGTTATGACTATGACAAGTCAAAGGACATTGATTTCTGTGAATCTTGTACCGAGGGAAAGCATCATCGAAGCAAATTCCCAGTCAACGAGGGTGGACGTGCAAAAGAGCCCCTTAATTTAGTACACAGTGATGTATGTGGGAAAATGAGTAAAAAATCGCTTAGTGGAACTGAGTACTTTCTGACATTTATTGATGATCACACTCACTATGTATGGATTTACGTTTTGAAACATAAAGATAAAGTTTTTTCAAAGTTTTTAGAGTGGAAAGCCGCAGTCGAAAAATCCTCTGACAAAAAGGTTAAAGTATTTCACACTGACAACGGGGGAGAATACACCTCAACAGAGTTTGAAAATTATCTGAAGAAAGAAGGAATAACGCACCAATTGACTGTGCCGAAAAACGCGGAACAAAATGGAGTGGCTGAGAGGATGAAGAAAACATTTATCATTAAAAATTTATCTTAGAAACAGAAGTCCCACTGTTGCAGTCAAAGGAAAGACTCCTTTCGAAGCCTGGACAGGTCAGAAACCCAATGTGAAACATCTACGAGTATTTGGCTGCGAAGCATATGCTCATGTGCCAAAGGACGAGAGAAAGAAACTCGAGTCGAAAGCCAGAAAGTGTATTCTCCTTGGTTATGGCGCAGAAACGAAGGGTTATCGTCTTTATGATCCAAAACGTGCTAGAGTTTTTCACAGTCGCGATGTTAAGTTCAACGAATCGTCACAAGGAACCGAAGTTGTGAAAGAACAAGAGCCAAATCAAAACACGTATGTGGAACTTGATTTTCCCGAGTTTGAAGCACCCATTGCTGATGAAGAGCCGTCTGAAGACTCGGCAGTTTTGCGCCACTGCCCTGGGGTCCACTGTTTGTCATTCCCTGGTGGGTGCAATAAAACTGATGGAGTGTTCAGCGGCATGTCGCGTATATCTGCAAGGGCTCTCTCTTTACTGACCCTGCACGTTGCGAAAAGAAAAAAAACTTTTTATATGTCAAGAATTATAATTCTACATTATGCAGTCGGCAAAACGCGCTGATTGGCTGAGAGCTGCGGGTTATCAGAGTACATGGATAGCGTCATGAGAGTGCACGTTTCTTTCCCAGCCTGCTTATGTATAATATTCGGGTGCGAAAGAAAACCGGGCGCATTAGGGAAGGGCGAGCAGGGGAGGAGAATGAGGGCCTGCAGTAAGCCCTACCGTATTTGAATATACGCGCCCAAACTTTGGACGTAGAATTTGATTGATCGTCCCGGCGCGTGATTGACGTTTGAATAACTTCAACTGTCTGGTATATCTAATTACCGTTGGATCTGCTAAATTTGATTAGACAACAGAAAAACAAACATGTCACAATTGGTTTGAAGCCATTCTCCGTTTGTCCCATCGTCTGCACTCAAGTGAAAACAATTTTTCGGGACAGTTTTCCCCATTGACTTCCTTGATTGGTCAATTTTGTTGAATGTTTAATTAGGGGCGTATATTCAAATATGGTAGGGATTATTGCAGGCCCTCATTCCGTTCATACAACAGGGCCACTACACAGGCTATTTCTTTCCGTGCAAAAGCTTGTCAAGTATTATATAACGGGAAATTAGGGGGGAAGTAGTTTTTTTACGCACAATTTTTTGCGGATCAGGGTAGAAAGCTCTTGCTTTTTTAATTTCTTGGATTTATGATTTCTTTCCTCATATTTTTGCTTCACAATTTTATTCCGGTCCTTCCCATGTGCCATGCGAAAAACCCCCCAAATATCGCTAAAGATCGTATTCATGCTCAATAAAGGTTTTCAGCGCAGTATCGCTGGAACTTATGCTGACAGTAATCGACGTGTCGCTTTTCACACAAACGATATTGCGCAAATGACTTGTAAATAAACGGATTAACATGGTTATCGCATTTGAATCTCTTTAACACCTCATGAACATAACCTATTAATTACTACATATAGGTACCTAGTCGGCGGCGTCGCACTTCCAGGATCACCTTGGCTTGCAACTTCGTCTTCATGGACCCGCTGCCAATTGCTTTTGACATTCTCACTGTGTGCCTTCCGACAGCTATTACAAATTGCTGGGAAAAAACAACGTGTTTATAAGGCATACACTAACATGCAAAGTTGAAAGTAATTGCCAATATTGAAAGCAACTGGAAAATCAGTGGTACTTACGCGCTCCAACGGGAACTAAGACACCAAACACTTTCCAAACGTCTTGCACGATTGCAAGAGTGAATGCGCGATCTGTTTTGGCTGCCTTGTGCCCTCCCTTGTGGCCAGGGTACTTGCAGGCGTTTGGCTTTGACCAGTATTGGCCAAGATGTGCACGATGCTTGGCACAAATAAACATATCCCTCTTCTGCGTCTTGGGCATACAAAACAACCCTAACCACGCTAATATTAGATCTCCCTCTGAAATGGCCTCGCGGCCCAAATGGCAGCGAGACAAATGGCTGTTAATATCACTGGTGCATTTGTCCAGTGACACAAGTTCAGCTTTGCCTCGAAATTCTCCACAACCTCCAAATTCTCGCGTTTTCAAAAAGCAACTCGACATTTACTTAAAGACTTTTATGGTGGTGCATGCCGCGATCAAATAAACTGATGAACACAACATAGCATTTGAGCCTTTGCGACGGAGCGCGAATGGCGGCCAAATAAACAAGCCTAGTTTGAAATTATTAAGGTTACGGGTGTGGCTTTTATTCATCTAACAAAACAAACCATGGATTTTACAATTAAGTACAAAATTCGTAATCATATTGACAAAACCGTAATTACACTGATCAAAAACTTCGGCGGGGCTAGTTACGCCACAGACTGTGGCAAGCCCTCAGTATTTTACTCGGTTTTATGCAACACAGAAGTCGCATTATTTTCTGGAGTTGCAACAGAGTTCGCATTATGCGTAAATAAAGATAAGTTGTTTCACTGATTTTTCACTGGTGCTTATGACTGTGCGGGGTTTTCTCTGCAGAACAGCTCAGCACAGCTCTATAGCTAGCTAAACTTTGGTTTTGTCGCAGTATTCTAAATCTATTTTCATATAAACTTGCGTAGATCATTCATGTATCTTTGTTTAGGTGAGTTTAAGGAATAATTCTTGGAATAATTCGAGCCGGGAGCAGTTCTTATAGGCGAGCAATTGATGAATTTCAGTGCGGATTACTAAGTGTTATTTTATGTAAACAAAGCGCCAACTTGACCAAATTGACACTCTCGCTGCTTCGCACACAGCGGCATACCCAAAGGTTTGACTTTAGAACCTTGGAGATAAAGGTATCATCTGCATATGGATGTAATTTTTTATTTCAATTTTGGTCAAACAAACGCGAATTTTGCTCCCGAATTTTGTTATAATTTAGTGCACTTCCGCAACCTGCACAGAGGGGTGGTTTTCAAGGCTGACATCTTGTCAACTAAGCACTCAATGAATTTGACATTTGTATGTTTTTATAAGTAAAAATGAATCAAACAAATGGCGAATAAAACGCTTTGCCAGAGCGTTTAGTTTTGATACGGTGCAGTCCTAAATATTGCAAAATTTCGGCCTTGAAAGGGATGACCAAATGAACCGGCTCGGCACAAGAAAGTTTGAGCTTCTAGGAAAGCGAAAAAAAAATATTTCCAAAAAAGTATTCCATTTTTATTAGTTCTGTACCAAACCCTTTTGATGTGCCAAGTTTCAGAGAAATTGTTTTTCTGACGCGAAATTCGACGGACCGCTGTTAGGGAGACTGCCACTTAAGATTGTAACTGATATATCTTGTACAATATAAACCTGTAACAGTTATAAACTTTGAATAAACACTGTAACAGTTAATATAGTTTAGTTCTAATGTAAATTTTTTTGCAAAAGTTTGATCATAGCCCATCTCTCCTCCTTTTCAAGTTCTAGTCTCTTCTTTCTCTCAGCAATCTCTATTTCTTGTTGGTTTGCTTTTAGCTCCAGTTCCTTTTTCCTTGCTTCCAGTTCTTTTTCTTTCAGTTGTATTTTCTTATTATATTTCTTTCACAGTAGCTCAATAGCAGATAGCTTAGATACCCTTCTCTTCTTGGTTTTTGCTTCTCTACACGAAATTACAGTGACTCTATCATTGTTTTTGTAATTGATTAAAATAAGTTCTCCATGTAAATGCCTTTGGATATTTTTACAGAGTATCCATGTGACAAAAATGACACTATTTGCAACCATCCCCTCCTTTTAAAGAGGACAAAACTTTCCCTAAGAGTGGGTTAGGATTGAATTTGTTATAACAACTGGTGGTACTGAAAAGGGGTGTGTTGAGTTAAAAAGGGGAATGAGCAAAGAAAAACAAATTGTCATGAAAATAATTTTTGTATCCAAGTTAATTATTTTGTTGGTGGAAGTTTCTTTTCATGATTACACATTCTTAATATCAATCCTGAACCATTTTCATGTGTTAACTTGCATGGCTAATTCTTCTCCCTGAGAAACTTGAGAGGAGGGGGGTACAGAAACTTTTAGAGGAGGTTATTGCTAAAGGGTACATTTTAAAAATAGGGATAACTTGGTATATATATAATATTGAGATGGGGGGGTACAGAAAACTTTTAAGGGGAGATTTTTTAGAATATCGAGTAATGAGCACTCAAAAATACCGTCATGCCTTGCACGAAAATGGAGCGATTTGCTGTTTTGGTTGAATAGCGGAGTTAAATAGTTGATTCGGTGAATTACCAGGGTAATTTTCCAGTTCGGTGCATTAGGACTTCAGAATAAACACAAAAAATGAATTGTCCGTAATAAGTTCAGTTCAGCCTGGGATATCTGCAAGCCTGACACCTTATTTTTTGGACGCAAACGACTGCGACTATTTTTGGAGAGAGCCTAGATTTCCAGGTATGGCTAATTTTTCTGCTTTAATTTTATATTTAATGTGTTTATTGCAGGTAAAAGTACCCCTGTGGTGACGAAGTTTGACCCTTTTATTCTAAAATCAGGTTGTGGTTGCATTTTAATGTCTCTTCAATTGTTCATTATTTCCCGAGAGTAGTTTATTTTGTTTTTTTCCGCAATTTGTTCTATACCTTTGTATATTTTGTGATATTTTGGATGCAATCGTTCGTAAACATCAAGACAAAGTATAGGCAGTCATAGCTGGATATTGTCAGTTTTTATTGACGTAATTTGTATTCCATAAAACCATAATTAAGTCAGATATTAAGTCAAGTTTTATTGACACATTTGTGTGAGACTAGCTCCATTTCTACAAATATGTTGAAATGGTAAAAAATGTGAAAAAATATTATTTCCACTTATCCATTATCCACAAAGCATTTGTATGCTTTTATGTATAAACTGTTGAGCTAGTGATAGTGAAATATGCATATTTTCAAGGAAATCGGAGCGGGAGGTCCTCGCAATAATTTTTATATTTTGACCTGAGGTCTGCCATTTTGTTGGCTTTTTATTACAAATAGTATGTCCTTTTATTTTAGTGTAAAGTTGCAAAATTCATTGTTTGCTTTTAAGAAACACTGAATAGTTATGATCTATAAATACTTGGAATACAAACTATTTGGAAAATTCAGGTCATTCATTGTTTCATAAAAAAATACTGCAATTTTTATCATGACAAATTGCTGGTAAATATGGGTAAATCACCCAAAAGATTCAGATGTGTATTATGAAAATATGTTATTTTTCCCTAACTATGTGTGGGACACTCATGAGCTATTATGTGTGCTGAAATAACATGTTCAGTGTTCATATATCTATTATTTAAGGAAATCGGGCCGGGAGGTCCTCGCACAATTTTGCCTTTTACACTAGGTTTTCTTGTTTCATTGCTGTCCATTTTGTTAAGGTGGCTCTATGAGGTTTATAAACTTGTGAGAACAAATGTGATTGAAAAGTAGAACTTCCACATATTATTATGAAACACATTTTTTCAATTTCTCCTTCCAATTGATTCATACCAAAATGTGATTCTCACACATCCATTTAAGGTGGCTCGATACAATTTTCAAAAATTCCATTGTTAATCACTTTGACACATTCAAACAATGCATTTTTATGGTTATTCCTTAATTAATTGCATGTATATAATACTTATGTACTATTTTTCTTTAGAATAGAAGATTCCAATGTATAAGGATATTTCATTGACATTTTTTGGATGTTATTGTTTATTCATATTCCATGTACATAAAGACAAGATAACTCATTGGTATAATAATTTTGCGTTATTTGTATATTTTAGATAGCAATGATTTACCTATGAAACTGACCTACCAAAAATTCCATTGTTCATCATTTTGACACATTCAAACAATGCATTTTTATGGTTATTCCTTAATTAATTGCATGTATATAATACATATGTTCTATTTTTCTTTAGAATAGAAGATTCCAATGTATGAGGATATTTCATCGGCATTTTTGGATGTTATTGTTTATTCATATTCCATGTACATAAGGGAGCTGTCATCAATTCCACCCGAGAGGGAGCCAGAAGGAAAAGTGGTAGGCTATGAAACTATTTGTGAAAATTTTGTGGGGCTATGAAAACATTTTAAGAATAATGATGGGCTATGAAACTTTTTTAAGTTTGCACTTAATGTTTTCCTGTACTTGGCCATCTGGTCAAACACGATTATTATAAATTTGTAGCCATCCAGCTTCTCCCCTCTTCAATATATTTTGATGAGATTTAATTCCCAATATGCACAAGTCTGCTTGCAGATTGCAACTCCTACTCCAATAAAAGCCAATGTTCCTGCACCAATGCCAGATGAATCAAAGCTGCCAGAGTTTCATTACTCGCATGTACGGGACACTCCATTGCACATAGATGGAACGCTCAGAGAGGTGGATGACTTTCAACCACAAGTACAAACAAAGAAAGCATATCATTGCAAAATGAGGAAAGTGTTACCGAATTTTTTAATAAGTTCATTGTGGAGAGGCAACTTTTAACAAAATGTGTTGAGCATATCCAAATCAATGAAATAAAGAAGGCCAAGAGAATGAAGGAAAGAAAGGCTTATTCAGAAACAGAAGCCAGCAAACAACATGAGGACTTTGACTGGTTTACTCTAAAAGATAGTGATGACATAAAAAAGCTCAAAGTTGGTACTTTGAATAAATATTTATTACATCATAACATCAAGGGCATAATAAAGTTAAAAAAAAACTGAAAGTGCAGGTGATAGAAAACCACATTGCAGCACAGCAACTGTTGAATGTCACTGGTATCAACGCAGCAGATTATATTCCTGAACAGCAAACTACCGAAGCTGCTCAAATGAGTGAAGATGAGAACAGTGCCAGTGATGATAGTAGTAATGACGAAGTTCTTGCTGCTATAGGGGGTAAGGAAAGTGAAGATTTTGAGGATAATAAAAGTGAAGAATCACATTCGGAAGATTGCATTGATACAGGCGGCATCCAAGCTGATGATAATGAAGACTCATCGGAAACCTGGTGCAGGTCACACGATCTGGCAGATCTGTCTGGTCATGGAGAAGCTCAGTATATAGATGTGAGTACACTGACAAACCTTTCAATTACTTGCATGTTTAAATACTCCCTTCAATGTGTTTAACATTTTGGCAATGTTTGAATAATTTTGTTGCAGGAAAATGTAAAATCGAAAATGAACAGAATCCAAGGTTTGAAAATTGTTTTCTCCAGTGTTGGTGGTATGAATGCTTCTTTTATTACTTATGTAAGATGGGCTATGAAACCAAAAGAGTATATTTGGAAGGGCCATGAAATCATAGTCAAGCAGATGCCGGGTTATGAAATCTTTTTTTAAATTTTCATGTTTCCTTCCGGCCCCTCCCGAGTGGAATTGATGACAGCTCCCTAAAGACAAGATAACTCATTGGTATAATAATTTTGCATTATTTGTATATTTTAGAAAGCAATGATTTACCTATAATATACTTATTTCTCTAAAATTTTTTTACTGTAATTCTCAATCAAACAACTCTGAATACAATGCCTGGTCTGAAGATAAGACATATATCATTTTACTATTATGATGGTAATGTATGTAATGACTTACTTGAATAACTTATTATACAGAAATTATGGTGTGGTTTGTATTTAGAAATTTAAGGTCATATTATAGATTGGAATTTTTCTTGCAACTTGCAAGCCATTCTACTCTTAGAGATGTAAAATTGGCAAATGAATTTTTTTGCTGATGATGTTTATTGCACATGTCAATTGTCAAATATTCTTTACTGAAATCACTAAATGACATCACTCAAGAATAGAATTGCATGGCAAGTTGCAGGAAAAATTCCCTTCCCTTTGACTAATTACATCATTTGTCTGCTGTTAACATGATTGGGTGTTATTTCTTTTGTAATTACTTTAAAAACTAGCAATTTGGCATGTGCTAAGTGCAAGTTTCTTTCCTAATTTCTCCTCCATTAATCTTTGACAGGATTGGGTGGTAAAATGTTTCCTTTTATCTTTTTCACCGACATCAAAACATTCTTTCATGATTTCTTTTTGTTGTTTAGTAAAATGAGTACGTTTTCCAGCTTTCACTTTTTTACCACTCCCTGCTAAAAGAAAACACCAAAGAAGATTTCGTTCACTTTCGTTATTCTCCTTGTTGCTAATTAACTCCCCAATATTTAAAGTTCTTGCATTGTTAATAAGTCCCAGTACCACAGGGAATGAAGCTTTTAGATCATCCAGTGTTTTCCATTTGGATTCTTTAGCATCAAATCAACTTTATTAATGAGGGTGAACGCATGACAGTGAAACTGATAAACCAGCGGCCCTCCTAACTATAAATACAAGACAAATGGCTGTGAATAAGCATGCATATACGTATATAGCAGAAATTTAATAGCTAAGGATCTAATAAGAATTTAAAATACTTTAAAATGGTCCATACCCTTTAACATGTCAATATAAAAGGTTCTCAAAGATGACCTATGTTATTAATGGACTTCAGTTGATTTGGCAGGTTGTTCCATAGTCTTGACAATCTAACTAAAGTTGTCCGTCCACCTTCTGTTTCTCTATTGAAATGTGGGGCAAACTAAGTTTATTGAGCCATAACAACTTGAACGGTTGTGGATATCTGAGTTAACCCTCAACGTTTCCTTGATGTAAGCCGGCATTTGCCATGAAGACGTTTGTGAACCAAAACACACATCTGAATGTTGACTTCACAGAAAAAAGGCAACCACTTTAGTTTTATGAAGAGCTCAACACTATTCGCTTGCATATCAGCATCTAATATGACCCTAGCAGCTCGCTTTTGCAGTCGCAAAACCCTTTCTAAATTCTCACGAGAACACGCAGACCACACAATTGAGCCATACATCATCGGTTGTTTAATCATAGCGTTATAGTAGATAATCCTTTGCTCAAGGGGAAGAAAAACCTTAATCTTTCGTAGAATGACAATTCGCTGTGACAGCTTGTTGCAAAGAGCGTCGACATGGTCGTCAAATGACAATCTCATATCTATCTTTAGTCCTAGCAAACTGAAAACTTCAACTTGTTCAATAGGTGTGTTGTTCAATTTAATTTGCAAATCCAAACTTGCCAGCTTTTTAACTAGCCGTTTCCATACATGTCCAATACTGTCGCATGTATACGGATCGACAACCTTTTTCACCATTCGTAAACTACATTTTCGTTTCGTGACACTTTTCACGGATCGATACTAATGGTAAAACGGGACATACAAATGGACTGAATCCCGACTGACTACAAAGCGTACGAATGGAAAAAACCCAGTTACCATTTGTAAATTTATTAACGATTGCGCTTCTTTTGAGTACGATATCCGCATACACACACAAAACAACTGTCGATTCGTTCAATCCATACCAACCGTACGAATGAAAAACGTTCATATACCAATTGTAAAAAATTCATCACAGCACCGTTTCCGCTATACGTTCAACCCCCTGTGGAGTACGATATCCCCATACACGAAACGACTGTCGATTCGTACCATCCGTACCAACCGTACGAATGGAAAATGTGCGTTTACCAATCGTAAATAACACCGTTTCCGCTATACGCTTAGATCCCTTTTGAGGACGATACCAATACACGAGTTTTAAAATACCTCACTAGATATCGCTTCAATATATTTTACCAAAGATATGCCTTATCCATTAAATAGACTATTTACTGATATATAATAGTCCTCGTTCTTAAGAAAAATACAAGCAATATAACATGTTGTTATTAAAAGCCGCAAGATATCACTGCAATATATATAGCGCACAAGATATGCATATCTATCAGTAAAATAGAACACTATATAGGTATATGCGACATTCCTCGTTCTCAAGACAAAAACGAGCGATATACGCGCATTCTCAATAAAAGCGACCAAACACAAGCATTTTCGATAAAACCTGCATGCATGCAATGTTCCCCTGCATGCAATAACTGTATATGCGTCATACATCACAAAGCTTTACTTTACTAAATACATGCATGCGGCACTCAAGATAACTGCCTGTATTTGCCTGTATATCAGTGTTAATATTTATATGTAGCTAACATTCCTCATTCTCAAAAAAACCCCAGCAACGATTAAATAGTGCATGTATATTTTTAATGGAAAACTTTCATTTACCAACCGCTATACGCATAGACATGGATTCCCTTGGAGTATGAAATCAAAACACGCATTGCTAAAAAACCCTGCTAGACATCATTTCAATATAATATTATGGTACCCAAGATATTCCCATCAATACAATAGTCTAATTATATATGATATTCCTTCGTTCTCAAGAAAAATACGAGCAATATAAGTTATATAACATGCGTTGTTATTAAAATCCGCAAAATGTCAATGCATTATATATATAGCACACAACTTCACAAGATATGTCTATTAATAAAATAGAGATGTCTTTAAGTTAAAGACAAAACATTAGAAATGTATTTTCTTAAACTCTGAATTGTTTTGATGGCTTTCATAGTTTTATAATTATGTTGGGCTCTTATATTTATCATAAGAAGTCGTTTTCCGCCTGGCAAATCTCTAGCTACGATATTAAAATAGACTTGTTACATGTAGCTGCTATAGCGACGAAACAATCCATTCAACAATGACATAAGGAGGGCAGCCGTTATTGAAAGCGAACAGCGTTAATTTAAATGTATCTTTATCACAAATTGTTTTCGATCGACACCCTTTCAAGGACAAACCTTAGTCGCATCCCTCGCATGGTGTTAAATTACTTTATTTACAAATGGACAAAATCTGTTTACACATTGTAAACGAACAGTCCATTTGATACCAATGGTACGGATCGAAAAGCTTTTCAGAGGCCTATCCTAGACACATCTTCCCTATATTTACGAATCGACACAGTCTGTTTACAGATCGTAAACGAACAGTCCATTCGACACCAATGGTACGGATCGACAACTTTTTCAGAGCCCTATGCTAGACACATCATGCCCTATTTACAAATCGACACAGTTTGTTTACAGATCGTAAACTAACTGTCCATTCAACACCAATGGTACGGATCAACAAGCTTTTCAGATGCCTATCCTAGGCACATGATGCCCTATTTACGAATCGACACAGTTTGTTTACGGATCGTAAACGAACAGTCCATTCGATACAAATGGTATGGATCAACAAGCTTTTGAGAACCCTGTCCTAGACACATCATGCCCTATTTAGGAATCGACACACTCTGCTTACGGATCGTAAACGAACAGTCCATTCATACAAATGGTACGGATCAACAAGCTTTAGAGCGACCTGTATAGCTTGGCCCATCTTGTGCTTTTTACCAATGGACAAACTGATTTTTTTACGGATCGTATACTAACAATCCATTCGACACCAATGGTACGAATCGACAAGCTTTTCAGAGCTCTATCCTAGATACATCTTCCCTATTTACGAATCAACACAGTCTGTTTACAGATCGTAAACGAACAGTCCATTCGATACCAATGGTACGGATCGACAAGCTTTTCAGAGGCCTATCCCAGACACATCTTCCCTATATTTACGAATCGACACAGTTTGTTTACGGATCTTAAACGAACAGTCCATTCGATACCAATGGTACGGATCGACAAGCTTTTGAGAGCCCTGTCCTAGACACATCATGCCCAATTTACGAATCGACAGTTTGTTTACGGATCGTAAGCTAACTGTCCATTCGACACTAATGGTACGGATCAACAAGCTTTTCAGATGCCTATTCCAGACACATCTTCCCAATATTTACGAATCGACACACTTTGTTTACGGATCGTAAACGAACAGTCCATTCGATACCAATGGTACTGATCAACAAGCTTTTGAGAGCCCTTTCCTAGACACATCATGCCCTATTTATGAATCGACACACTCTGCTTACGGATCCTAAACGAACAGTCCATTCGATACCAATGGTAGGAATCGACAAGCTTTAGAGCGACCTGTATAGCTTGGCCCATCTTGTGCTTTTGACCAATGGACAAACTGATCTGTTTACGGATCGTAAACGATCAGTCCATTCGACACCAATGGTACGGATCGACAAGCTTTTCAGAGGCCTATTCCAGACACATCTTCCCAATATTTACGAATCGACACAGTTTGTTTACGGATCGTAAACGAACAGTCTATTTGATACCAATTGTACGGATCGACAAGCTTTAGAGGGGTCTGTAGCTTGGCACATCTCCTTTTTACCAATGGACAAAATCTGTTTACGGATCGTAAACCAACAGTTCATTTGATACCAATGGTACGGATCAACAATCTCTTCATCGCCTTATCCTTTAGACACAACTTGCCCTATTTACAAATGGACACAGTCTATTTGAGGATACAGCTATTTACGCCTTAGACACACGCTAGTTTCCATGCCTCATGTTCTAGTCAGCAAAATGCGCTTACGAATCGACATAGTCTATTTACGGATCGTAAACTAAGAGTCTATTCGATACCAATGGTGCGAATGGTTGCTTACTTCTCACAAATAGAAATGCCTAAACCACTTTACCATCCGTATAAAAAATTTTATGAAACGAACGACCCGTATGCTTGCAACAGTATTGGACAACCATCGCCGTTTCCCTGTAATGAGCATAGATTTCGTTTTTGTTTCGTTTAGTGTCATTCAAGCATGGGTGCATGAAGCAGCATGTTTTAACATACATCCTCTGCGTAGAAAAAACTTTTGGCATTTAGGACATGTGGTGCCTGATGATCGATTTGTTTTATTTGCATTACTTTGCAAAATCCCTTTATTGGTTTCTTTCATGCCCGACAACTTCTCCTTTTTAGGTGCTGTTGTATTGTATCTTAGTTCGACATTCTTTGATAGTTTTTCATTGTATTCTGAGGTGACTCCAGTCAACAAAGACGAGTGTGTCATATAGCCAGGCCATGACGTTAGAATTTTCTTGGGTAAAACCTTCATAATTGTACCTTTATCAGTTAATTATCTAGCAACAATTGAGTTATAGGTTTCTCCTGGGCTTTTCACGAAAGTAAAATCTGAAAATGATGTTATACTGTCCAAAGTTTTTGCGCTACGTGGCTGATTAAATCTGTTGATGTGTATTTTCGTATATGTGTGGTTCCTTCAACGATGTTAGCACTGTCTAGTAAATCGTTCCCTTTTTTCATCCAAGATTTCAGTGCAAATTTAAATGTTGCAAAATGCGAATCAAGTGAAGTTTTTCCCTTTTGGGCTTCAAAAAACAAATATCGAACAATATCCATGCTCCAAAGTTTGAAAGCACGGCTTCCTTTCTTTATCTTTAGCGAGTCTAGCTTGCCTTAGATCAGCAGTCTCATTTTGCCTTCTTGCTTTTTCAGCATTCTTCTTTTTCTCAAGTCTAGCCTCTCTTTGTTGAGTGGTCTCATTTTGTCTTCTTGTTTTAGTGGCATTACATACTTTTGCAAGTCTAGCTTTCTTTTGCTGAGCAGTTTCATTTTGCCTTCTTGCTTTTTTAGCATTATTCTCTATAGTTAGTCTAGCTCCCCTTTGATGAATAGTTTCATGTTGTCATTTTGCATTTTTAGCATTATTTTTTGTGCAAGTATGGCTTCTTTTAGTTGAATGGTCTTATTTTGTCGTCCTAAATTACTATAAGCTCTTATTTTTCCAGGTTTAGTTTGACGTCCTTGTTCAAATAGCTCAGTAGAATCAGTCATATCTGAATTTGTAACATCTTTTGTATACAACTGTATCATATTACAATTAATGCCTTTAACCCAAATGGCAATACAATATTTTCTTCACTGGATCTTGAAGTTATTTGAAAATACTGTCTAAGATTCTCTATTCCTTCTACAGATATTAAAACACAGTAACCCAATGCTGATGGTCTTCCACATAAATATTTTGAGTGTGAATCAAACACTTTAAATACATCAGGAAAGGGCATCATAATTGCAACAGTATTCATACCAATTGTACGCAAACAGCTTTTAAAGTTTAGAGCATAAAATACTTCATTCAAAGCATGCTCTAGGTCACATATGGGGGACTATTCTCACTTAAATATTATGCTCCTGAAAAGGAATCACTGTATTGCAAATTTAAAAGTATGATTATCTATATCCACAAACTCAGGGACATCAGTTAACAATAAATAACTTTTATTTACACTTTGGTTGATAACACCATACAAACTGTTTCCACTTATTAAAACTGTTTAGAATTGACTGATCCCAAATATTAACCGATTTAATTTCTCTGTAAACAATTGCATACAATGACATAGCCACACACTGTTTACCAGCATTTGTACCAAAAATTAATTCATTACCCTGATTAAAATCAGCATGTACTGTACAGGCAGCATCAACTATATCATTTATAGTCCTAGGGCCTGGATTTTCTTCCATTTGAAAGCCTTAGTAACAATGACATGTACACATTGTGATAGCATATCATTTGAACATACCACATGTACAATTCACTGTTCTTTTGCCTTTTATTTAATTGACTTTTCAAAAAAGGCAAATAGAATACATTAAAGTAGAACATTAATAGTATTTGATTCCAATGTTTGCCATTTAGGCGATCTGTAAAATTGTGATGTGAGCCAATTCTGGAGCGATAAACTTGAATTGTAACGCCTATATTGTTTCAAATGTTTACTTCAATAATAAAACAATAGCTGTCTTATATTCGGCTGTATATTTACCTACAAGATGGAAGGTTTTTGTTTGAATGTAACAGCACAATGACTGTCACTTATATGCAATGGCAAGGTTCAATGTAAATACCTGCACAATGGCAAGGTCTAATTTCAATACCTGCACAATGGCAAGGTCTAATTTTGGTACATGGCCTTTCATGTAAATCATGCCCGATCTATGACGAACAGTGCAAGCAGCAATGGCTCCAGTTTATTTGATTTGATACGTGCACCTCTGACACCTAGGGTGCCTGACCAAAAGTCAGTGCAGGCAAGTTTGCCTTGTGCAAAAAGTCTGAAAAGATTGATTAGCATATTTAGTATATATACGTACGTTTATGATTGAAATTTCTCAAACACAATGGAACAAAAAAGGCACAACTGTGATCACATTACATTCCTTTAACATTGAATTAATGGCTTGGAACGTAGTTCCCACTACTGTTGAATTTGTTGTTGAAGAAGAGCCACTAAGAATTGGGGCGTTCTGTGAGGCTCGTAAAGCAACAACCACCCACCCCCAATTGGTCTACTCTAAGTTGGTTGTCAAATACTACCTAACTAAAGCAGAGGAAGATATTGAAGAAGCTAACAGAGCATGGAGTCCCACACTAAGAAAACAGTTCAAATGCACATGCTGGCATGAAATTTTGGTATTCAGTTTGAGAAAACAATGGAATCAAGTGTGTATAAAGCTCCTCTTAAGTACAATAAGGTATTTTTTGGTGTCACAGATGACAACCAGTATGTTAGTGTTGAAGAATACGTCAGTGGAGACTTAATGAAGTACATAAACAATGATGGCATTTCATGTGTTGAGGAGTTTGATGTTAGCCAAAAAGCAGGCTGCCTGGCTCATTTTTCCTATCAGAAGTCTGACAGGAAATTAATTATTCTCAACATACCAGGATCTGACCACACCCTTTATGATCAAGAAATAGCAACATCTGATCTATTTGACCAGGACTCTGAGATGCTATTTTGCAGTGGTAACTTATCAAAGATTGCAATTGCGAACTTTGTGAATGATCATAGTTGTAATAAGTACCGTAAATCTGCTGGTCTAACAGAACTTTAAACAAGTCTTGAACACTACAGATCAACAAATCCTTTTTAACTTCTCTTGGTTGCTGTGATAGTTAAGAGCTGACAATATTTTAAACTTTTGAACTAAGAATATCAGCAGTTGTGTAAATAGTTTTCTGACTGAAAGGTATATTCATATTTTGTTCAAGAAAAGTAGAATAACTAAAGAATACCCCACTATGCAATATGCATTTAAGCAAAATGTTTTAATAATGTTCTAATACAGAATGCTTAAAATATTATTGTTGGGTAAAGAGTCCTAGCTAAGAAGTTAAACAAACAATATTTTATGTGGAAATTGATAAATTTTTCAAAGAAGTTAAACTGCTTCCACAGTGCAACTGTGTCTTATAAAACGTTATCATTTACATGTCTCACTTGTTGTCAGCATTTCATTTGACCAGGGGTTTGGATATTTTGTTCAGATATAAAGAAACATTGCGTGGTTTGATGTGGAAGGCCCATACAGCACTGTATCATAAGGGGCCATGTCACCATAGTGCTGCCTAACGAACAAGTGAATACTTAATTATAATAACTTGTAGGTACACCACGTAAGTATTAAATACTGCAAAGCTTTCGGTCCGTTAACCCGGACCTTCATCAGTGCAATTACTTGAATACACGTTTGCGCGTCACTTAAATATCATGTTAGTCGTGATTAGTTTGCTCGCGCTATTAATTAAACGGTTTCATTTAATTAAGTTCTAATTAATGCGCGCGCCCTAGACAAGTATTTGACTAAAAGACACCGAAAAGAGCACGCCACGTACTATTAAGTGGCTTTCCCTCTTGGACGATAGTTTGATGTTTATAAATTTCAATAGATTCTCTCATTTTACGAGAGACAGTAAACTTATCGTTTGCTAAAAAGGTAGCATCGTTCCATTTAATGCGATGATCATAAGTCCATGCATGGTGAGCTACTGCAGACTTATCCAGTTTACCTTTCTCGCAGTTCGTCTTATGTTCTTTAAGACGTATTGAGAGATTTCTACCGGTCTCTCCAATGTAAACCAAACCACATTCACATGGAATGCGGTACACACCAGGTTTCTGTTGTTCATCGACGCCATCCTTGTGTGTGTAAAGAGCGCGAAACAATTTGTTATTGCTAGAATGGTAAACTTGTATTCCAACTTCTTTTAAAATCCTAACGATTTTATATGAAGCTGGGCCAATATATGGTAAACAGACAGAGGATAGATATTCCGTGTCTTGCCTCTGTCTTTGCTGTTCATTCATAGCATGTTCTATGAATTTCTTAGGATAACCATTCATGTGCAGAACATCCTTCAAATGCTTTAACTCTGAGTCAATGCTATTTGAATCACAAATTGTTTTGGCACGGTTGATTAATGTTTTGCATACTGATCTTTTAATGCTAGGATGGTGAAATGAACTATAATTCAGATATCTGTCAGTGTGTGTTGGTTTTCTATAAACTTTATGGCCCAAAGTCCCGTTCTCTTTTACATCAAATAAGATATCTAAGAAAGATATAGAGTTATCTTTCTGTATTTCTAATGTGAATTTAATTGAAGGGTGTATACTATTAATGTGATCTAAAAATTTATTCAAATTTTCTAAACCATGCGACCAACTACTTAATGTGTCATCTACATATCTAAACCAGAAACCAGGTTTTAAACATGCTGTAGCTATAGCTTTCTTTTCAAATTCTTCCATGAATAAATTAGCCATAACTGGTGATAAGGGACTACCCATAGGAGCACCATGAGTTTGCTCGTAGTATTTCTCCCGCCACTGAAAACTAGTTGTATTCAGGCACAATTTCAGTAGTTCATATATACTCTCAGGAGAAAGGCTAGTCCTTTTAGAGAGGGTATCATCTGAAAGCAGCCTGTCTTTCGCAATGTTACACGCCTCATCTACTGGTACATTAGTAAATAAACTAACTACGTCGAAACTGACAAGAATTTCATTTTTACCTAATCTAACATCTTGCATATTCGTAACAAATTCTTTAGAATTAACTACATGATGTTCAGTTTGACCAACAACTGGTTTTAAAATTCTAGCAAGATATTTAGCTAAATTATAAGTCGGTGAACCTTGGGATGCAACTATAGGCCTAAGAGGTACACCTGATTTATGTATTTTGGGTAAACCATAAAATTTTGGGCACACACTACATGAAGGTCTCAAATAATCATGAAGGTTTTGAGACAAAATACCTGATTTCCTAAGTTCAGATAGTTTAGAACATACTTTACGTTCAATATTGGCTGTAGGATCACGTTTTAGCTCTTTATATGTTGGAGTTTCAAGAAGAGCATGGATTTTACTTTCGTACTCTGCACGATTTAATAAAACCGTAGCATTACCCTTATCAGCCTTTAAAATATGTATAGACTTATCTGCCCTTAGGTTCCTCACTGCATCCTTCTGCTCCTTGGAAAGATTAGACTTGGGTAAAGTTGTACGTCGCAAGACCTCAGTTACTTTAACACGAATGTTGGATGCTATATCATCTCTGAGATGATTCAACTTTGGTTCCAGATGTTGAACGATTTCTTCTTTAGGAATCTTGTGTGGTACAACAGCGAAATTTAAACCCAATGCCAAGACTTCTTCTTCAACCGGCATAAGTTTTCGCGCACTTTGGTTAACAACAGTGCGTCTTAGAGTGTCAACAGCCAAATCTTCTTGTCTTCTTTTATCTTTTGATCTTTCGGACGTCAATCTTGTGTATTTGGCGATCTGTGTTGAGCGAGCTTTATTAAAGGTACGCGTAAAAGAAGCATCTATCATTCTTTTTGCAACAGCAAAATGTTCTTCTTCAAAAGTTAACCAAAGTTCTTCTGTAAGAGTAGCGATGTTGTCATCCACTCCGCTTAGTTGTTTACGCGTCCAAGCAATTCTTTCTCGTAACAGTGCCAACTCGGCTTTCTTCAAGATTTTGCCTGCATGCTTAGTATGGAAACAATTAAACATACGCAAACCTTTCGGAACAACTTCGTTGTCTCGACACCTTTTCAGGAAGGTTAAGTTGTTGATTAATCTTGAGCGTTGTTGTGAAAGCCGGTCAAGTCGTTTAAATGATTTATGAAAATACTCTCCATAGAGTTCTGTAATAATTTTCTTGTATGATTGCATGGCGACTTTAGTAATTATAATAACTTGTAGGTACACCACGTAAGTATTAAATACTGCAAAGCTTTCGGTCCGTTAACCCGGACCTTCATCAGTGCAATTACTTGAATACACGTTTGCGCGTCACTTAAATATCATGTTAGTCGTGATTAGTTTGCTCGCGCTATTAATTAAACGGTTTCATTTAATTAAGTTCTAATTAATGCGCGCGCCCTAGACAAGTATTTGACTAAGAGACACCGAAAAGAGCACGCCACGTACTATTAAGTGGCTTTCCCTCTTGGACGATAGTTTGATGTTTATAAATTTCAATAGATTCTCTCATTTTACGAGAGACAGTAAACTTATCGTTTGCTAAAAGGTAGCATCGTTCCATTTAATGCGATGATCATAAGTCCATGCATGGTGAGCTACTGCAGACTTATCCAGTTTACCTTTCTCGCAGTTCGTCTTATGTTCTTTAAGACGTATTGAGAGATTTCTACCGGTCTCTCCAATGTAAACCAAACCACATTCACATGGAATGCGGTACACACCAGGTTTCTGTTGTTCATCGACGCCATCCTTGTGTGTGTAAAGAGCGCGAAACAATTTGTTATTGCTAGAATGGTAAACTTGTATTCCAACTTCTTTTAAAATCCTAACGATTTTATATGAAGCTGGGCCAATATATGGTAAACAGACAGAGGATAGATATTCCGTGTCTTGCCTCTGTCTTTGCTGTTCATTCATAGCATGTTCTATGAATTTCTTAGGATAACCATTCATGTGCAGAAACATCTTCAAATGCTTTAACTCTGAGTCAATGCTATTTGAATCACAAATTGTTTTGGCACGGTTGATTAATGTTTTGCATACTGATCTTTTAATGCTAGGATGGTGAAATGAACTATAATTCAGATATCTGTCAGTGTGTGTTGGTTTTCTATAAACTTTATGGCCCAAAGTCCCGTTCTCTTTTACATCAAATAAGATATCTAAGAAAGATATAGAGTTATCTTTCTGTATTTCTAATGTGAATTTAATTGAAGGGTGTATACTATTAATGTGATCTAAAAATTTATTCAAATTTTCTAAACCATGCGACCAACTACTTAATGTGTCATCTACATATCTAAACCAGAAACCAGGTTTTAAACATGCTGTAGCTATAGCTTTCTTTTCAAATTCTTCCATGAATAAATTAGCCATAACTGGTGATAAGGGACTACCCATAGGAGCACCATGAGTTTGCTCGTAGTATTTCTCCCGCCACTGAAAACTAGTTGTATTCAGGCACAATTTCAGTAGTTCATATATACTCTCAGGAGAAAGGCTAGTCCTTTTAGAGAGGGTATCATCTGAAAGCAGCCTGTCTTTCGCAATGTTACACGCCTCATCTACTGGTACATTAGTAAATACTAACTACGTCGAAACTGACAAGAATTTCATTTTTACCTAATCTAACATCTTGCATATTCGTAACAAATTCTTTAGAATTAACTACATGATGTTCAGTTTGACCAACAACTGGTTTTAAAATTCTAGCAAGATATTTAGCTAAATTATAAGTCGGTGAACCTTGGGATGCAACTATAGGCCTAAGAGGTACACCTGATTTATGTATTTTGGGTAAACCATAAAATTTTGGGCACACACTACATGAAGGTCTCAAATAATCATGAAGGTTTTGAGACAAAATACCTGATTTCCTAAGTTCAGATAGTTTAGAACATACTTTACGTTCAATATTGGCTGTAGGATCACGTTTTAGCTCTTTATATGTTGGAGTTTCAAGAAGAGCATGGATTTTACTTTCGTACTCTGCACGATTTAATAAAACCGTAGCATTACCCTTATCAGCCTTTAAAATATGTATAGACTTATCTGCCCTTAGGTTCCTCACTGCATCCTTCTGCTCCTTGGAAAGATTAGACTTGGGTAAAGTTGTACGTCGCAAGACCTCAGTTACTTTAACACGAATGTTGGATGCTATATCATCTCTGAGATGATTCAACTTTGGTTCCAGATGTTGAACGATTTCTTCTTTAGGAATCTTGTGTGGTACAACAGCGAAATTTAAACCCAATGCCAAGACTTCTTCTTCAACCGGCATAAGTTTTCGCGCACTTTGGTTAACAACAGTGCGTCTTAGAGTGTCAACAGCCAAATCTTCTTGTCTTCTTTTATCTTTTGATCTTTCGGACGTCAATCTTGTGTATTTGGCGATCTGTGTTGAGCGAGCTTTATTAAAGGTACGCGTAAAAGAAGCATCTATCATTCTTTTTGCAACAGCAAAATGTTCTTCTTCAAAAGTTAACCAAAGTTCTTCTGTAAGAGTAGCGATGTTGTCATCCACTCCGCTTAGTTGTTTACGCGTCCAAGCAATTCTTTCTCGTAACAGTGCCAACTCGGCTTTCTTCAAGATTTTGCCTGCATGCTTAGTATGGAAACAATTAAACATACGCAAACCTTTCGGAACAACTTCGTTGTCTCGACACCTTTTCAGGAAGGTTAAGTTGTTGATTAATCTTGAGCGTTGTTGTGAAAGCCGGTCAAGTCGTTTAAATGATTTATGAAAATACTCTCCATAGAGTTCTGTAATAATTTTCTTGTATGATTGCATGGCGACTTTAGTAATTATAATAACTTGTAGGTACACCACGTAAGTATTAAATACTGCAAAGCTTTCGGTCCGTTAACCCGGACCTTCATCAGTGCAATTACTTGAATACACGTTTGCGCGTCACTTAAATATCATGTTAGTCGTGATTAGTTTGCTCGCGCTATTAATTAAACGGTTTCATTTAATTAAGTTCTAATTAATGCGCGCGCCCTAGACAAGTATTTGACTAAGAGACACCGAAAAGAGCACGCCACGTACTATTAAGTGGCTTTCCCTCTTGGACGATAGTTTGATGTTTATAAATTTCAATAGATTCTCTCATTTTACGAGAGACAGTAAACTTATCGTTTGCTAAAAAGGTAGCATCGTTCCATTTAATGCGATGATCATAAGTCCATGCATGGTGAGCTACTGCAGACTTATCCAGTTTACCTTTCTCGCAGTTCGTCTTATGTTCTTTAAGACGTATTGAGAGATTTCTACCGGTCTCTCCAATGTAAACCAAACCACATTCACATGGAATGCGGTACACACCAGGTTTCTGTTGTTCATCGACGCCATCCTTGTGTGTGTAAAGAGCGCGAAACAATTTGTTATTGCTAGAATGGTAAACTTGTATTCCAACTTCTTTTAAAATCCTAACGATTTTAAACTTATGCCGGTTGAAGAAGAAGTCTTGGCATTGGGTTTAAATTTCGCTGTTGTACCACACAAGATTCCTAAAGAAGAAATCGTTCAACATCTGGAACCAAAGTTGAATCATCTCAGAGATGATATAGCATCCAACATTCGTGTTAAAGTAACTGAGGTCTTGCGACGTACAACTTTACCCAAGTCTAATCTTTCCAAGGAGCAGAAGGATGCAGTGAGGAACCTAAGGGCAGATAAGTCTATACATATTTTAAAGGCTGATAAGGGTAATGCTACGGTTTTATTAAATCGTGCAGAGTACGAAAGTAAAATCCATGCTCTTCTTGAAACTCCAACATATAAAGAGCTAAAACGTGATCCTACAGCCAATATTGAACGTAAAGTATGTTCTAAACTATCTGAACTTAGGAAATCAGGTATTTTGTCTCAAAACCTTCATGATTATTTGAGACCTTCATGTAGTGTTGTGCCCAAAATTTTATGGTTTACCCAAAATACATAAATCAGGTGTACCTCTTAGGCCTATAGTTGCATCCCAAGGTTCACCGACTTATAATTTAGCTAAATATCTTGCTAGAATTTTAAAACCAGTTGTTGGTCAAACTGAACATCATGTAGTTAATTCTAAAGAATTTGTTACGAATATGCAAGATGTTAGATTAGGTAAAAATGAAATTCTTGTCAGTTTCGACGTAGTTAGTTTATTTACTAATGTACCAGTAGATGAGGCGTGTAACATTGCGAAAGACAGGCTGCTTTCAGATGATACCCTCTCTAAAAGGACTAGCCTTTCTCCTGAGAGTATATATGAACTACTGAAATTGTGCCTGAATACAACTAGTTTTCAGTGGCGGGAGAAATACTACGAGCAAACTCATGGTGCTCCTATGGGTAGTCCCTTATCACCAGTTATGGCTAATTTATTCATGGAAGAATTTGAAAAGAAAGCTATAGCTACAGCATGTTTAAAACCTGGTTTCTGGTTTAGATATGTAGATGACACATTAAGTAGTTGGTCGCATGGTTTAGAAAATTTGAATAAATTTTTAGATCACATTAATAGTATACACCCTTCAATTAAATTCACATTAGAAATACAGAAAGATAACTCTATATCTTTCTTAGATATCTTATTTGATGTAAAAGAGAACGGGACTTTGGGCCATAAAGTTTATAGAAAACCAACACACACTGACAGATATCTGAATTATAGTTCATTTCACCATCCTAGCATTAAAAGATCAGTATGCAAAACATTAATCAACCGTGCCAAAACAATTTGTGATTCAAATAGCATTGACTCAGAGTTAAAGCATTTGAAGGATGTTCTGCACATGAATGGTTATCCTAAGAAATTCATAGAACATGCTATGAATGAACAGCAAAGACAGAGGCAAGACACGGAATATCTATCCTCTGTCTGTTTACCATATATTGGCCCAGCTTCATATAAAATCGTTAGGATTTTAAAAGAAGTTGGAATACAAGTTTACCATTCTAGCAATAACAAATTGTTTCGCGCTCTTTACACACACAAGGATGGCGTCGATGAACAACAGAAACCTGGTGTGTACCGCATTCCATGTGAATGTGGTTTGGTTTACATTGGAGAGACCGGTAGAAATCTCTCAATACGTCTTAAAGAACATAAGACGAACTGCGAGAAAGGTAACTGGATAAGTCTGCAGTAGCTCACCATGCATGGACTTATGATCATCGCATTAAATGGAACGATGCTACCATTTTAGCAAACGATAAGTTTACTGTCTCTCGTAAAATGAGAGAATCTATTGAAATTTATAAACATCAAACTATCGTCCAAGAGGGAAAGCCACTTAATAGTACGTGGCGTGCTCTTTTCGGTGTCTCTTAGTCAAATACTTGTCTAGGGCGCGCGCATTAATTAGAACTTAATTAAATGAAACCGTTTAATTAATAGCGCGAGCAAACTAATCACGACTAACATGATATTTAAGTGACGCGCAAACGTGTATTCAAGTAATTGCACTGATGAAGGTCCGGGTTAACGGACCGAAAGCTTTGCAGTATTTAATACTTACGTGGTGTACCTACAAGTTATTATAATTACTAAAGTCGCCATGCAATCATACAAGAAAATTAAGTGAATACTTGCCATTATTCCAGTCTCTGTGCCCTTATCAATCCTTATCATGGTGGCAATCCTTTTCTTCTCATAAAGGTACTCTAAATACCACCTTCCAATTCTTCCTTCAATGTGTCATTGTCTTTCCAATGATCGTTCTGTATTCTGGTCGCCATATTGCCTCTTTGTCTCTAGGATACTTGGTGTGTATATGTATTAATCCCTGTGCAGCGCATGCTGCATAAATAGCTAAGGGGAAATTACTATTCGGATACCTTATTAATTTGTTGTGGCCATCCATCGAGTGATCAAAATTTGTACCTTTTGTCATGTAGTTGCTTTTAGGTCTTCTCTCCCATTGTGCATTTGGGTTATGCGCTTCACAGGATATCCTGGTCAACATCAAACATGATTGCATGCACTAAATTGCGCTTGTTTTGTTGTACATCGCTCTGTACCCCATTACTAATTTTGTTCCCCATTTGCCCACATATACATAACGTCCTATTTTTTTCTCTAGTTTGTTCAATTCAGACAATTGTTACAAATTAACTTATAACTATATAAGAACTACAATATGGTTCCAATTACCTATGTCAAAATATAAAATAAACATTGTGATCCCCCTATAGGGAACAGAGAGAGCGCCACCAAGCTCGCCATATTGTTTAGTTCTAGTGTAACAATTGAATCAATCTCAAACGTGTAACCAGAAAACAGTCCCCCTTATTTATTCACACACCCCTAACACACTTACTAACAAACACAACGATCACTACTTAAATGGAACTATTACTCACAAAGGATAACCTTCATTTTTAAGAAGTCCCATTCAACTCCACAAATCGAAGCAACCTGACCGAAAACCCTACAGAAAACCCAACCGACCCCCAGAATATGTTGATTGATAACCCTGACAACACAATCCCCATCCTTGACACTAACCCATGCCCAATCCAACCCAACCCCCCACCCTCACCTGACATGTCTGACGAACAGATAGATGAATTTTTACGGACTGATGACAGAGACATAACAGACTTGGACACCTCCCTTATTTTTGGCCACAAATTGATCATATCAGGAAACTGATTCAATAATAGAAGGTTTACATAAAGAAAAACAAAAACTTTTAAACAGAGAAGACAAAAACCCAGAGACAAACAACACACCCCAAATCACAACTAACCCCCAAATCACAACCAACAGCACACCACACAATGACCAACCACAATCCATACCACCACACCTCCTGGAAACACTCCGCATTATCAGCACACAGAAAACCAAATTATCGAAACTCAAATGCACACTTGACGAACTGGAAGAACACAAAAAAGCACAGACACTACCCCCTGGAATAGAAATCACACACAAAAGCAAACACTACCTGAACAAAGACCTACGACAAAGATGGGAGGACATGAATGCCTCACAAGAACTACTGACTGTAACCATTGACTGTCACAAACAGGAAATAACAAACACAGAGTTTAAAATACAACATAAATCTGCACAAATCAACAACAAATGTGACACAACGACTGCCAACAACATACTACAACAGACAGACGCCATTGCAACCAAATACACAAAACAAGCCTGTCTAGCACCATCCCACAATCGCAACATAAAACTTAAACGACTTAACAACACAAATACGACCAGAATCACTCCAACAACCTCCTCACATAGGAACCATACGAACAACCAGCCAACCAACTAACAAACCCACACACACACCGACCAACAGACACAAACCAAAACCCCATGCAAACCCACACCCCACACCACCACAAACCCGAACAACTAGCACAACAACAGTAACAAAAACACCACAACTTCGAATACCAACCCACTATCAACAACCTAATAACAACAGACACCGAACCCATCAACCAAACAACAATGAGCAACAATCAACACCTCACATAAACATTCCATCTCACTTGAACTACAACACGCAACAACAAATCCTGGATTTTCTAAGACCCAACAAACACACACACCACAAATAACAAAAAAACAACTAAACCTCAACACAGATACAAACAATTACAACAAACGAAACATCCTAAAATATTTGAAAACACAAAGGAACACAAATAACAGACACAAAAGTAAAAATAAACTACATAAAAAACTCAAATATAACTCCCAACACAATACTATTGTCAACCTCTCTAACAAACCCATCTCACATGAAGCACAAAAAAACCTGTCGAAAGGTCTTACCTTTGTCCCGACACCCAAATACACACCATACAAGACCATTTATGACTCTTTTCTGAAATATAAAAAAAGCATGTACAGTAAATATTTCTTCAGAAACAAAAAGGAAACTAAAAAACATCCATTTAAACTACCCAGTAACTTCACAGCACCAAACCCCAACAACAGCAACCTGTTAGGATACATATCAAATGTACTCTACGATCTCAAAACTGAATTTGGAACACAAAAACAAACTACAAAAACCAACATATCCTCACAAAGCCTCAAAACCATCCATGATCTGAAAAAGGATGATAATATAATAATCAAACCAGCAGACAAAGGAGGAGCCATTGTGATATGGCCAATGGAAGATTATCTCACTGAGGCATATAGACAACTTTATAATGAGAAACACTACCAGAAACTAACACATGACCCGACCCCTGAAATTTTAACTGAAAGCAAAACCCTAGCACACAAACTCCACAAATCTAAGGCCATTGACAAAACAACATTTAAATTTCTCACAACTGACAATCAAGCCAGGACACCACAACTATACCTTTTCCCCAAAATACACAAAACTAACATTCCAGGTCGACCTATTATCTCCGGTTGTGGTGAACCAAACCAACAGTCCAAGCTTTCTGAATATGCTGACCATCTACTCAAACCACTCCTACAACACATACCATCATATGTCCAGGACATTGCAGACTTTCTATGCCGGATATTTGCTCAGAATAACACCCTATCAGACAAGTTCATACTTATTACTATTGACGTAAGAAGTCTCTATACCAACATACCTAATGATCAAGGCATCCAAGCCTGTATAGACATGTTGAAAGAAATCAACACAATTACCCCTGAAATGGAGAAACTAGTTCATGATATCCTATCCCTTGTACTTAAGAACGCCTTTGCTTTTAACAACGAACACTTCCTACAAATTCACGGCACTGCTATGGGATCACCAATGGCACCTATCTATGCAAACATATTCATGGCAGCACTTGAACAGGAGCTCCTCCAACAAGCTCCTGAAAATCTTATACCTGTTGAATGGATAAGATTTATAGATGACATATTTGCAATCTGGACACATAGCACTGACAAACTGGAAAAATTCCTTAAATACATCAACAATTTCCATCCTACCATCAAATTTGACTTCTTCTCTGAGGAATGTGTCAACTTCCTTGACACAACTATCTACAAAAACAAAAACAACAAACTGGAATCAGACCTGTACATTAAACCAACTGACAAAACCCTTCTACTACACAAAAGCTCATTTCACCCCACCACATGCAAGAATGCAGTCATCTACAGTCAGGCACTACGATACAGACACATTATTACAGACAACAACAAATTACAACAACGACTAAGCCCACACTGAGGAGTCTATGGCAAGAACCTCCAATTGTAGCCTACGAACGTAATACTAACCTGAGAGACACACTTACCACAGCAAAACTTAATACCAGACACAACACTAACCAAACATAATAGCATCCCATAACCCAAATCACAGAGATACAAAAAAATTTTAACCACTCCCAATTGACATTGTGTCTGAATACCACCTTGAAAACACCAGAGTGGATATAACAAACCAAAGAACTTACTCGGACACACTGGGTTACAAGTGAGAACATGCAAGAACCAACACATGACAAGCAAACCCCTGTGGCACTCTCCTGTGAAAACAACAAAACTACATGACCTTAACCAATCACATCAAATCTGGCATCCTGGACATCCTGCTGACATAAGTATACAATATTTTTTTAAAAAAATACTTGTCCTTAGCAGAATTAAGCCATAAATGTGACCAGATGCCCAAACAAAACCTAAATGTTCAACCACACGGATTAAATACACTTCAAATCAAACCACATGAACATGGTCACGGGAAACATGGTCACGTCCAACAATAAGGATTGTAATATAATGTAATATAATGTACAGTCCATATGTTGTATATATACAATAACCAATGATATCTATATACCTACAACCTTACACTCACAATTATATGCACGGTTTACAAACTGATTATAAAACTTCTAAATACATACAAACCTTAATTAAAAACCTTAACTAGCTTAAATTGATCACCCTAGTCACAATTGAAACCCTCACGGTTGACACATCGCCGAAAATCGACCCACGAAAGTTTTTAGGACCCGGGATATTTTACTACCCACAGATGACGATATTGCATTGTAATTCCTCACCAAAGTCCAAAACAACTCGACCATACTTGTATTAACTCATGACTACGGTGATAAAATGAAACTTGAACAATAATAACCAACCATACAACATGAAGTACAACGTACGAACAAAACACAATTAAACCTCGATGTCCACACACAACCATAATTGACACGTAAAGCCCCACTATCCCCCACACAGACTTTGACAACTGACCCCAGTGATATAACATACTTACGCATTTTATGCACACACATGTAATCCCTGACCTTTTTTCGATCAAGCTTCTTGAACGGATACAAGCTCTGCTGTTAAGCAATTTTTTCACAATTTCTGATAAAATTCCACGCAGTTTCACAACAACTTTAATTATTAAGATGGCTCATCACGATGGTTTATCCAAGTACAACAACAACTTTGGTAAGACACACAGTTTAATTTTACTATTTTACCTTTTACGAATACACTTTCATGCAGGTTTGATTCTTTATGATTCTCCTATGATCACACACAAAAGCAAACACTACCTGAACAAAGACCTACGACAAAGATGGGAGGACATGAATGCCTCACAAGAACTACTGACTGTAACCATTGACTGTCACAAACAGGAAATAACAAACACAGAGTTTAAAATACAACATAAATCTGCACAAATCAACAACAAATGTGACACAACGACTGCCAACAACATACTACAACAGACAGATGCCATTGCAACCAAATACACAAAACAAGCCTGTCTAGCACCATCCCACAATCGCAACATAAAACTTAAACGACTTAAAACAAAACGACCAGAATCACTCCAACAACCTCCTCACTCCATAGAACACCATACGGAACAACCAGCCAACCAACTAACAAACCCACACACACACCGACCAACAGACACAAACAAAAACCCCTCATGCAAACCCACACCCCACACTACCACAAACCCAGAACAACTAGCACAACAACAGTAACAAGAACACCACAACTTCGAATACCAACCCACTATCGACAACCTAATAACAACAGACACCGAACCCATCAACCAAACAACAATGAGCAACAATCAGCACCTCACATAAACATTCCATCTCACTTGAACTACAACACCCAACAACAAATCCTGGATTTTCTAAGACGCAACAAACCCACACACCACAAATAACAAAAAAACAACTAAAACTCAACACAGATACAAACAATTACAACAAACGAAACATCCTAAAATATTTGAAAACACAACGGAACACAAATAGTAACAGACACAAAAGCAAAAATAAACTACATAAAAAACTCAAATATAACTCCCAACGCAATACTATTGTCAACCTCTCTAACAAACCCATTTCACATGAAGCACAAAAAACCCTGTCCAAAGGTCTTACCTTTGTCCCGACACCCAAACACACACCATACAAGACTATATACGACTCTTTTCTGAAATATAAAAAAAGCATGTACAATAATATTTCTTCAGAAACAGAAAGGACACTAAAAAACATCCATTTAAACTACCCAGTAACTTCACAGCACCAAACCCCGACAACAGCAACCTGTTAGAATACATATCAAATGTACTCTACGATCTCAAAACTGAATTTGGAACACAAAAACAAACTACAAAATCCAACATATCCTCACAAAGCCTCAAAACCATCCATAATCTGAAAAAGGATGATGATATAATAATCAAACCAGCAGACAAATGAGGAGCCATTGTGATATGGCCAATGGAAGATTATCTTACTGAGGCATATAGACAACTTTATAATGAGAAACACTACCAGAAACTAACACATGACCCGACCCCTGAAATTTTAACTGAAACCAAAACCCTAGCACACAAACTCCACAAATCTAAGGCCATTGACAAAACAACATTTAAATTTCTCACAACTGACAATCAAGCCAGGACACCACAACTATACCTTTTACCCAAAATACACAAAACTAACATTCCAGGTCGACCTATTATCTCCGGTTGTGGTGAACCAAACCAACAGTCAAGCTTTCTGAATATGCTGACCATCTACTCAAACCACTCCTACAACACATACCATCATATGTCCAGGACATTGCAGACTTTCTATGCCGGATATTTGCTCAGAATAACACCCTATCAGACAAGTTCATACTTATTACTATTGACGTAAGAAGTCTCTATACCAACATACCTAATGATCAAGGCATCCAAGCCTGTATAGACATGTTGAAAGAAATCAACACAATTACCCCTGAAATGGAGAAACTAGTTCATGATATCCTATCCCTTGTACTTAAGAACGCCTTTGCTTTTAACAACGAACACTTCCTACAAATTCACGGCACTGCTATGGGATCACCAATGGCACCTATCTATGCAAACATATTCATGGCAGCACTTGAACAGGAGCTCCTCCAACAAGCTCCTGAAAATCTTATACCTGTTGAATGGATAAGATTTATAGATGACATATTTGCAATCTGGACACATAGCACTGACAAACTGGAAAAATTCCTTAAATACATCAACAATTTCCATCCTACCATCAAATTTGACTTCTTCTCTGAGGAATGTGTCAACTTCCTTGACACAACTATCTACAAAAACAAAAACAACAAACTGGAATCAGACCTGTACATTAAACCAACTGACAAAACCCTTCTACTACACAAAAGCTCATTTCACCCCACCACATGCAAGAATGCAGTCATCTACAGTCAGGCACTACGATACAGACACATTATTACAGACAACAACAAATTACAACAACGACTAAGCCCACACTGAGGAGTCTATGGCAAGAACCTCCAATTGTAGCCTACGAACGTAATACTAACCTGAGAGACACACTTACCACAGCAAAACTTAATACCAGACACAACACTAACCAAACATAATAGCATCCCATAACCCAAATCACAGAGATACAAAAAAATTTTAACCACTCCCAATTGACATTGTGTCTGAATACCACCTTGAAAACACCAGAGTGGATATAACAAACCAAAGAACTTACTGGGACACACTGGGTTACAAGTGAGAACATGCAAGAACCAACACATGACAAGCAAACCCCTGTGGCACTCTCCTGTGAAAACAACAAAACTACATGACCTTAACCAATCACATCAAATCTGGCATCCTGGACATCCTGCTGACATAAGTATACAATATTTTTTTAAAAAAATACTTGTCCTTAGCAGAATTAAGCCATAAATGTGACCAGATGCCCAAACAAAACCTAAATGTTCAACCACACGATTAAATACACTTCAAATCAAACCACATGAACATGGTCACGGGAAACATGGTCACGTCCAACAATAAGGATTGTAATATAATGTAATATAATGTACAGTCCATATGTTGTATATATACAAATAACAATGATATCTATATACCTACAACCTTACACTCACAATTATATGCACGGTTTACAAACTGATTATAAAACTTCTAAATACATACAAACCTTAATTAAAAACCTTAACTAGCTTAAATTGATCACCCTAGTCACAATTGAAACCCTCACGGTTGACACATCGCCGAAAATCGACCCACGAAAGTTTTTAGGACCCGGGATATTTTACTACCCACAGATGACGATATTGCATTGTAATTCCTCACCAAAGTCCAAAACAACTCGACCATACTTGTATTAACTCATGACTACGGTGATAAAATGAAACTTGAACAATAATAACCAACCATACAACATGAAGTACAACGTACGAACAAAACACAATTAAACCTCGATGTCCACACACAACCATAATTGACACGTAAAGCCCCACTATCCCCCACACAGACTTTGACAACTGACCCCAGTGATATAACATACTTACGCATTTTATGCACACACATGTAATCCCTGACCTTTTTTCGATCAAGCTTCTTGAACGGATACAAGCTCTGCTGTTAAGCAATTTTTTCACAATTTCTGATAAAATTCCACGCAGTTTCACAACAACTTTAATTATTAAGATGGCTCATCACGATGGTTTATCCAAGTACAACAACAACTTTGGTAAGACACACAGTTTAATTTTACTATTTTACCTTTTACGAATACACTTTCATGCAGGTTTGATTCTTTATGATTCTCCTATGATCACACACAAAAGCAAACACTACCTGAACAAAGACCTACGACAAAGATGGGAGGACATGAATGCCTCACAAGAACTACTGACTGTAACCATTGACTGTCACAAACAGGAAATAACAAACACAGAGTTTAAAATACAACATAAATCTGCACAAATCAACAACAAATGTGACACAACGACTGCCAACAACATACTACAACAGACAGATGCCATTGCAACCAAATACACAAAACAAGCCTGTCTAGCACCATCCCACAATCGCAACATAAAACTTAAACGACTTAAAACAAAACGACCAGAATCACTCCAACAACCTCCTCACTCCATAGAACACCATACGGAACAACCAGCCAACCAACTAACAAACCCACACACACACCGACCAACAGACACAAACAAAAACCCCTCATGCAAACCCACACCCCACACTACCACAAACCCAGAACAACTAGCACAACAACAGTAACAAGAACACCACAACTTCGAATACCAACCCACTATCGACAACCTAATAACAACAGACACCGAACCCATCAACCAAACAACAATGAGCAACAATCAGCACCTCACATAAACATTCCATCTCACTTGAACTACAACACCCAACAACAAATCCTGGATTTTCTAAGACGCAACAAACCCACACACCACAAATAACAAAAAAACAACTAAAACTCAACACAGATACAAACAATTACAACAAACGAAACATCCTAAAATATTTGAAAACACAACGGAACACAAATAGTAACAGACACAAAAGCAAAAATAAACTACATAAAAAACTCAAATATAACTCCCAACGCAATACTATTGTCAACCTCTCTAACAAACCCATTTCACATGAAGCACAAAAAACCCTGTCCAAAGGTCTTACCTTTGTCCCGACACCCAAACACACACCATACAAGACTATATACGACTCTTTTCTGAAATATAAAAAAAGCATGTACAATAATATTTCTTCAGAAACAGAAAGGACACTAAAAAACATCCATTTAAACTACCCAGTAACTTCACAGCACCAAACCCCGACAACAGCAACCTGTTAGAATACATATCAAATGTACTCTACGATCTCAAAACTGAATTTGGAACACAAAAACAAACTACAAAATCCAACATATCCTCACAAAGCCTCAAAACCATCCATAATCTGAAAAAGGATGATGATATAATAATCAAACCAGCAGACAAATGAGGAGCCATTGTGATATGGCCAATGGAAGATTATCTTACTGAGGCATATAGACAACTTTATAATGAGAAACACTACCAGAAACTAACACATGACCCGACCCCTGAAATTTTAACTGAAACCAAAACCCTAGCACACAAACTCCACAAATCTAAGGCCATTGACAAAACAACATTTAAATTTCTCACAACTGACAATCAAGCCAGGACACCACAACTATACCCTTTTACCCAAAATACACAAAACTAACATTCCAGGTCGACCTATTATCTCCGGTTGTGGTGAACCAAACCAACAGTCAAGCTTTCTGAATATGCTGACCATCTACTCAAACCACTCCTACAACACATACCATCATATGTCCAGGACATTGCAGACTTTCTATGCCGGATATTTGCTCAGAATAACACCCTATCAGACAAGTTCATACTTATTACTATTGACGTAAGAAGTCTCTATACCAACATACCTAATGATCAAGGCATCCAAGCCTGTATAGACATGTTGAAAGAAATCAACACAATTACCCCTGAAATGGAGAAACTAGTTCATGATATCCTATCCCTTGTACTTAAGAACGCCTTTGCTTTTAACAACGAACACTTCCTACAAATTCACGGCACTGCTATGGGATCACCAATGGCACCTATCTATGCAAACATATTCATGGCAGCACTTGAACAGGAGCTCCTCCAACAAGCTCCTGAAAATCTTATACCTGTTGAATGGATAAGATTTATAGATGACATTTGCAATCTGGACACATAGCACTGACAAACTGGAAAAATTCCTTAAATACATCAACAATTTCCATCCTACCATCAAATTTGACTTCTTCTCTGAGGAATGTGTCAACTTCCTTGACACAACTATCTAAAAAAAAAAACAACAAACTGGAATCAGACCTGTACATTAAACCAACTGACAAAACCCTTCTACTACACAAAAGCTCATTTCACCCCACCACATGCAAGAATGCAGTCATCTACAGTCAGGCACTACGATACAGACACATTATTACAGACAACAACAAATTACAACAACGACTAAGCCCACACTGAGGAGTCTATGGCAAGAACCTCCAATTGTAGCCTACGAACGTAATACTAACCTGAGAGACACACTTACCACAGCAAAACTTAATACCAGACACAACACTAACCAAACATAATAGCATCCCATAACCCAAATCACAGAGATACAAAAAAATTTTAACCACTCCCAATTGACATTGTGTCTGAATACCACCTTGAAAACACCAGAGTGGATATAACAAACCAAAGAACTTACTCGGACACACTGGGTTACAAGTGAGAACATGCAAGAACCAACACATGACAAGCAAACCCCTGTGGCACTCTCCTGTGAAAACAACAAAACTACATGACCTTAACCAATCACATCAAATCTGGCATCCTGGACATCCTGCTGACATAAGTATACAATATTTTTTTAAAAAAATACTTGTCCTTAGCAGAATTAAGCCATAAATGTGACCAGATGCCCAAACAAAACCTAAATGTTCAACCACACGGATTAAATACACTTCAAATCAAACCACATGAACATGGTCACGGGAAACATGGTCACGTCCAACAATAAGGATTGTAATATAATGTAATATAATGTACAGTCCATATGTTGTATATATACAATAACCAATGATATCTATATACCTACAACCTTACACTCACAATTATATGCACGGTTTACAAACTGATTATAAAACTTCTAAATACATACAAACCTTAATTAAAAACCTTAACTAGCTTAAATTGATCACCCTAGTCACAATTGAAACCCTCACGGTTGACACATCGCCGAAAATCGACCCACGAAAGTTTTTAGGACCCGGGATATTTTACTACCCACAGATGACGATATTGCATTGTAATTCCTCACCAAAGTCCAAAACAACTCGACCATACTTGTATTAACTCATGACTACGGTGATAAAATGAAACTTGAACAATAATAACCAACCATACAACATGAAGTACAACGTACGAACAAAACACAATTAAACCTCGATGTCCACACACAACCATAATTGACACGTAAAGCCCCACTATCCCCCACACAGACTTTGACAACTGACCCCAGTGATATAACATACTTACGCATTTTATGCACACACATGTAATCCCTGACCTTTTTTCGATCAAGCTTCTTGAACGGATACAAGCTCTGCTGTTAAGCAATTTTTTCACAATTTCTGATAAAATTCCACGCAGTTTCACAACAACTTTAATTATTAAGATGGCTCATCACGATGGTTTATCCAAGTACAACAACAACTTTGGTAAGACACACAGTTTAATTTTACTATTTTACCTTTTACGAATACACTTTCATGCAGGTTTGATTCTTTATGATTCTCCTATGATCACACACAAAAGCAAACACTACCTGAACAAAGACCTACGACAAAGATGGGAGGACATGAATGCCTCACAAGAACTACTGACTGTAACCATTGACTGTCACAAACAGGAAATAACAAACACAGAGTTTAAAATACAACATAAATCTGCACAAATCAACAACAAATGTGACACAACGACTGCCAACAACATACTACAACAGACAGATGCCATTGCAACCAAATACACAAAACAAGCCTGTCTAGCACCATCCCACAATCGCAACATAAAACTTAAACGACTTAAAACAAAACGACCAGAATCACTCCAACAACCTCCTCACTCCATAGAACACCATACGGAACAACCAGCCAACCAACTAACAAACCCACACACACACCGACCAACAGACACAAACAAAACCCCTCATGCAAACCCACACCCCACACTACCACAAACCCAGAACAACTAGCACAACAACAGTAACAAGAACACCACAACTTCGAATACCAACCCACTATCGACAACCTAATAACAACAGACACCGAACCCATCAACCAAACAACAATGAGCAACAATCAGCACCTCACATAAACATTCCATCTCACTTGAACTACAACACCCAACAACAAATCCTGGATTTTCTAAGACGCAACAAACCCACACACCACAAATAACAAAAAAACAACTAAAACTCAACACAGATACAAACAATTACAACAAACGAAACATCCTAAAATATTTGAAAACACAACGGAACACAAATAGTAACAGACACAAAAGCAAAAATAAACTACATAAAAAACTCAAATATAACTCCCAACGCAATACTATTGTCAACCTCTCTAACAAACCCATTTCACATGAAGCACAAAAAACCCTGTCCAAAGGTCTTACCTTTGTCCCGACACCCAAACACACACCATACAAGACTATATACGACTCTTTTCTGAAATATAAAAAAAGCATGTACAATAATATTTCTTCAGAAACAGAAAGGACACTAAAAAACATCCATTTAAACTACCCAGTAACTTCACAGCACCAAACCCCGACAACAGCAACCTGTTAGAATACATATCAAATGTACTCTACGATCTCAAAACTGAATTTGGAACACAAAAACAAACTACAAAATCCAACATATCCTCACAAAGCCTCAAAACCATCCATAATCTGAAAAAGGATGATGATATAATAATCAAACCAGCAGACAAATGAGGAGCCATTGTGATATGGCCAATGGAAGATTATCTTACTGAGGCATATAGACAACTTTATAATGAGAAACACTACCAGAAACTAACACATGACCCGACCCCTGAAATTTTAACTGAAACCAAAACCCTAGCACACAAACTCCACAAATCTAAGGCCATTGACAAAACAACATTTAAATTTCTCACAACTGACAATCAAGCCAGGACACCACAACTATACCTTTTACCCAAAATACACAAAACTAACATTCCAGGTCGACCTATTATCTCCGGTTGTGGTGAACCAAACCAACAGTCAAGCTTTCTGAATATGCTGACCATCTACTCAAACCACTCCTACAACACATACCATCATATGTCCAGGACATTGCAGACTTTCTATGCCGGATATTTGCTCAGAATAACACCCTATCAGACAAGTTCATACTTATTACTATTGACGTAAGAAGTCTCTATACCAACATACCTAATGATCAAGGCATCCAAGCCTGTATAGACATGTTGAAAGAAATCAACACAATTACCCCTGAAATGGAGAAACTAGTTCATGATATCCTATCCCTTGTACTTAAGAACGCCTTTGCTTTTAACAACGAACACTTCCTACAAATTCACGGCACTGCTATGGGATCACCAATGGCACCTATCTATGCAAACATATTCATGGCAGCACTTGAACAGGAGCTCCTCCAACAAGCTCCTGAAAATCTTATACCTGTTGAATGGATAAGATTTATAGATGACATATTTGCAATCTGGACACATAGCACTGACAAACTGGAAAAATTCCTTAAATACATCAACAATTTCCATCCTACCATCAAATTTGACTTCTTCTCTGAGGAATGTGTCAACTTCCTTGACACAACTATCTACAAAAACAAAAACAACAAACTGGAATCAGACCTGTACATTAAACCAACTGACAAAACCCTTCTACTACACAAAAGCTCATTTCACCCCACCACATGCAAGAATGCAGTCATCTACAGTCAGGCACTACGATACAGACACATTATTACAGACAACAACAAATTACAACAACGACTAAGCCCACACTGAGGAGTCTATGGCAAGAACCTCCAATTGTAGCCTACGAACGTAATACTAACCTGAGAGACACACTTACCACAGCAAAACTTAATACCAGACACAACACTAACCAAACATAATAGCATCCCATAACCCAAATCACAGAGATACAAAAAAATTTTAACCACTCCCAATTGACATTGTGTCTGAATACCACCTTGAAAACACCAGAGTGGATATAACAAACCAAAGAACTTACTGGGACACACTGGGTTACAAGTGAGAACATGCAAGAACCAACACATGACAAGCAAACCCCTGTGGCACTCTCCTGTGAAAACAACAAAACTACATGACCTTAACCAATCACATCAAATCTGGCATCCTGGACATCCTGCTGACATAAGTATACAATATTTTTTTTAAAAAAATACTTGTCCTTAGCAGAATTAAGCCATAAATGTGACCAGATGCCCAAACAAAACCTAAATGTTCAACCACACGGATTAAATACACTTCAAATCAAACCACATGAACATGGTCACGGGAAACATGGTCACGTCCAACAATAAGGATTGTAATAATGTAATATAATGTACAGTCCATATGTTGTATTATACAATAACCAATGATATCTATACCTACAACCTTACACTCACAATTATATGCACGGTTTACAACTGATTATAAAACTTCTAAATACATACAAACCTTAATTAAAAACCTTAACTAGCTTAAATTGATCACCCTAGTCACAATTGAAACCCTCACGGTTGACACATCCCGAAAATCGACCCACGAAAGTTTTTAGGACCCGGGATATTTTACTCCCACAGATGACGATATTGCATTGTAATTCCTCACCAAAGTCCAAAACAACTCGACCATACTTGTATTAACTCATGACTACGGTGATAAAATGAAACTTGAACAATAATAACCAACCATACAACATGAAGTACAACGTACGAACAAAACACAATTAAACCTCGATGTCCACACACAACCATAATTGACACGTAAAGCCCCACTATCCCCACACAGACTTTGACAACTGACCCCAGTGATATAACATACTTACGCATTTTATGCACACACATGTAATCCCTGACCTTTTTTCGATCAGCTCTTGAACGGATACAAGCTCTGCTGTTAAGCAATTTTTTCACAATTTCTGATAAAATTCCACGCAGTTCACAACAACTTTAATTATTAAGATGGCTCATCACGATGGTTTATCCAAGTACAACAACAACTTTGGTAAGACACACAGTTTAATTTTACTATTTTACCTTTTACGAATACACTTTCATGCAGGTTTGATTCTTTATGATTCTCCTATGATCACACACAAAAGCAAACACTACCTGAACAAAGACCTACGACAAAGATGGGAGGACATGAATGCCTCACAAGAACTACTGACTGTAACCATTGACTGTCACAAACAGGAAATAACAAACACAGAGTTTAAAATACAACATAAATCTGCACAAATCAACAACAAATGTGACACAACGACTGCCAACAACATACTACAAAGACAGATGCCATTGCAACCAAATACACAAAACAAGCCTGTCTAGCACCATCCCACAATCGCAACATAAAACTTAAACGACTTAAAACAAAACGACCAGAATCACTCCAACAACCTCCTCACTCCATAGAACACCATACGGAACAACCAGCCAACCAACTAACAAACCCACACACACACCGACCAACAGACACAAACAAAACCCCTCATGCAAACCCACACCCCACACTACCACAAACCCAGAACAACTAGCACAACAACAGTAACAAGAACACCACAACTTCGAATACCAACCCACTATCGACAACCTAATAACACAGACACCGAACCCATCAACCAAACAACAATGAGCAACAATCAGCACCTCACATAAACATTCCATCTCACTTGAACTACAACACCAACAACAAATCCTGGATTTTCTAAGACGCAACAAACCCACACACCACAAATAACAAAAAAACAACTAAAACTCAACACAGATACAAACAATTACAACAAACGAAACATCCTAAAATATTTGAAAACACAACGGAACACAAATAGTAACAGACACAAAAGCAAAAATAAACTACATAAAAAACTCAAATATAACTCCCAACGCAATACTATTGTCAACCTCTCTAACAAACCCATTTCACATGAAGCACAAAAAACCCTGTCCAAAGGTCTTACCTTTGTCCCGACACCCAAACACACACCATACAAGACTATAGACTCTTTTCTGAAATATAAAAAAGCATGTACAATAATATTTCTTCAGAAACAGAAAGGACACTAAAAAACATCCATTTAAACTACCCAGTAACTTCACAGCACCAAACCCCGACAACAGCAACCTGTTAGAATACATATCAAATGTACTCTACGATCTCAAAACTGAATTTGGAACACAAAAACAAACTACAAAACCAACATATCCTCACAAAGCCTCAAAACCATCCATGATCTGAAAAGGATGATGAATAATAATCAAACCAGCAGACAAAGGAGCCATTGTGATATGGCCAATGGAAGATTATCTTACTGAGGCATATAGACAACTTTATAATGAGAAACACTACCAGAAACTAACATGACCCGACCCCTGAAATTTTAACTGAAACCAAAACCCTAGCACACAAACTCCACAAATCTAAGGCCATTGACAAACATTTAAATATCTCACAACTGACAATCAAGCCAGGACACCACAACTATACCTTTTACCCAAATACACAAAAAACATTCCAGGTCGACCTATTCTCCGGTTGTGGTGACCAACAGTCAAGCTTTCTCAATATGCTGACCATCTACTCAAACCACTCCTACACACATACATCATATGTCCAGGACACTACAGACTTTCTATGCCGGATATTTGCTCAGAATAACACACTACCAGACAAGTTCATACTTATTACTATTGACGTAAGAAGTCTCTATACCAACATACCTAATGATCAAGGCATCCAAGCCTGTATAGACATGTTGAAAGAAATCAACACAATTACCCTGAATGAGAAAAGTTCATGACATCCTATCCCTTGTACTTAAGAACGCCTTTGCTTTTAACAACGAACACTTCCTACAATTCACGGCACTGCTATGGATCACAATGGCACCTATCTATGCAAACATATTCATGGCAGCACTTGAACAGGAGCTCCTCCAACAAGCTCCTGAAAATCTTATACCTGTTGAATGGATAAGATTTATAGATGACATATTTGCAATCTGGACACATAGCATGACAAACTGGAAAATTCCTTAAATACATCAACAATTTCCATCCTACCAATCAAATTTGACTTCTTCCTGAGGAATGTGTCAACTTCCTTGACACAACATCTACAAAAACAAAACACAACAAACTGGAATCAGACCTGTACATTAAACCAACTGACAAAACCCTTCTACTACACAAAAGCTCATTTCACCCCACCACATGCAAGAATGCAGTCATCTACAGTCAGGCACTACGATACAGACACATTATTACAGACAACAACAAATTACAACAACGACTAAGCCCACACTGAGGAGTCTATGGCAAGAACCTCCAATTGTAGCCTACGAACGTAATACTAACCTGAGAGACACACTTACCACAGCAAAACTTAATACCAGACACAACACTAACCAAACATAATAGCATCCCATAACCCAAATCACAGAGATACAAAAAAATTTTAACCACTCCCAATTGACATTGTGTCTGAATACCACCTTGAAAACACCAGAGTGGATATAACAAACCAAAGAACTTACTGGGACACACTGGGTTACAAGTGAGAACATGCAAGAACCAACACATGACAAGCAAACCCCTGTGGCACTCTCCTGTGAAAAACAAAACTACATGACCTTAACCAATCACATCAAATCTGGCATCCTGGACATCCTGCTGACATAAGTATACAATATTTTTTTTAAAAAAATACTTGTCCTTAGCAGAATTAAGCCATAAATGTGACCAGATGCCCAAACAAAACCTAAATGTTCAACCACACGGATTAAATACACTTCAAATCAAACCACATGAACATGGTCACGGGAAACATGGTCACGTCCAACAATAAGGATTGTAATATAATGTAATATAATGTACAGTCCATATGTTGTATATATACAATAACCAATGATATCTATATACCTACAACCTTACACTCACAATTATATGCACGGTTTACAAACTGATTATAAAACTTCTAAATACATACAAACCTTAATTAAAAACCTTAACTAGCTTAAATTGATCACCCTAGTCACAATTGAAACCCTCACGGTTGACACATCGCCGAAAATCGACCCACGAAAGTTTTTAGGACCCGGGATATTTTACTACCCACAGATGACGATATTGCATTGTAATTCCTCACCAAAGTCCAAAACAACTCGACCATACTTGTATTAACTCATGACTACGGTGATAAAATGAAACTTGAACAATAATAACCAACCATACAACATGAAGTACAACGTACGAACAAAACACAATTAAACCTCGATGTCCACACACAACCATAATTGACACGTAAAGCCCCACTATCCCCCACACAGACTTTGACAACTGACCCCAGTGATATAACATACTTACGCATTTTATGCACACACATGTAATCCCTGACCTTTTTTCGATCAAGCTTCTTGAACGGATACAAGCTCTGCTGTTAAGCAATTTTTTCACAATTTCTGATAAAATTCCACGCAGTTTCACAACAACTTTAATTATTAAGATGGCTCATCACGATGGTTTATCCAAGTACAACAACAACTTTGGTAAGACACACAGTTTAATTTTACTATTTTACCTTTTACGAATACACTTTCATGCAGGTTTGATTCTTTATGATTCTCCTATGATCACACACAAAAGCAAACACTACCTGAACAAAGACCTACGACAAAGATGGGAGGACATGAATGCCTCACAAGAACTACTGACTGTAACCATTGACTGTCACAAACAGGAAATAACAAACACAGAGTTTAAAATACAACATAAATCTGCACAAATCAACACAAATGTGACACAACGACTGCCAAACAACATACTACAACAGACAGATGCCATTGCAACCAAATACACAAAACAAGCCTGTCTAGCACCATCCCACAATCGCAACATAAAACTTAAACGACTTAAAACAAAACGACCAGAATCACTCCAACAACCTCCTCACTCCATAGAACACCATACGGAACAACCAGCCAACCAACTAACAAACCCACACACACACACGACCAACAGACACAAACAAAAACCCCTCATGCAAACCCACACCCCACACTACCACAAACCCAGAACAACTAGCACAACAACAGTAACAAGAACACCACAACTTCGAATACCAACCCACTATCGACAACCTAATAACAACAGACACCGAACCCATCAACCAAACAACAATGAGCAACAATCAGCACCTCACATAAACATTCCATCTCACTTGAACTACAACACCCAACAACAAATCCTGGATTTTCTAAGACGCAACAAACCCCACACCACAAATAACAAAAAAAACAACTAAAACTCAACACAGATACAAACAATTACAACAAACGAAACATCCTAAAATATTTGAAAACACAACGGAACACAAATAGTAACAGACACAAAAGCAAAAATAAACTACATAAAAAACTCAAATATAACTCCCAACGCAATACTATTGTCAACCTCTCTAACAAACCCATTTCACATGAAGCACAAAAAACCCTGTCCAAAGGTCTTACCTTTGTCCCGACACCCAAACACACACCATACAAGACTATATACGACTCTTTTCTGAAATATAAAAAAAGCATGTACAATAATATTTCTTCAGAAACAGAAAGGACACTAAAAAACATCCATTTAAACTACCCAGTAACTTCACAGCACCAAACCCCGACAACAGCAACCTGTTAGAATACATATCAAATGTACTCTACGATCTCAAAACTGAATTTGGAACACAAAAACAAACTACAAAATCCAACATATCCTCACAAAGCCTCAAAACCATCCATAATCTGAAAAAGGATGATGATATAATAATCAAACCAGCAGACAAATGAGGAGCCATTGTGATATGGCCAATGGAAGATTATCTTACTGAGGCATATAGACAACTTTATAATGAGAAACACTACCAGAAACTAACACATGACCCGACCCCTGAAATTTTAACTGAAACCAAAACCCTAGCACACAAACTCCACAAATCTAAGGCCATTGACAAAACAACATTTAAATTTCTCACAACTGACAATCAAGCCAGGACACCACAACTATACCTTTTACCCAAAATACACAAAACTAACATTCCAGGTCGACCTATTATCTCCGGTTGTGGTGAACCAAACCAACAGTCAAGCTTTCTGAATATGCTGACCATCTACTCAAACCACTCCTACAACACATACCATCATATGTCCAGGACATTGCAGACTTTCTATGCCGGATATTTGCTCAGAATAACACCCTATCAGACAAGTTCATACTTATTACTATTGACGTAAGAAGTCTCTATACCAACATACCTAATGATCAAGGCATCCAAGCCTGTATAGACATGTTGAAAGAAATCAACACAATTACCCCTGAAATGGAGAAACTAGTTCATGATATCCTATCCCTTGTACTTAAGAACGCCTTTGCTTTTAACAACGAACACTTCCTACAAATTCACGGCACTGCTATGGGATCACCAATGGCACCTATCTATGCAAACATATTCATGGCAGCACTTGAACAGGAGCTCCTCCAACAAGCTCCTGAAAATCTTATACCTGTTGAATGGATAAGATTTATAGATGACATATTTGCAATCTGGACACATAGCACTGACAAACTGGAAAAATTCCTTAAATACATCAACAATTTCCATCCTACCATCAAATTTGACTTCTTCTCTGAGGAATGTGTCAACTTCCTTGACACAACTATCTACAAAAACAAAAACAACAAACTGGAATCAGACCTGTACATTAAACCAACTGACAAAACCCTTCTACTACACAAAAGCTCATTTCACCCCACCACATGCAAGAATGCAGTCATCTACAGTCAGGCACTACGATACAGACACATTATTACAGACAACAACAAATTACAACAACGACTAAGCCCACACTGAGGAGTCTATGGCAAGAACCTCCAATTGTAGCCTACGAACGTAATACTAACCTGAGAGACACACTTACCACAGCAAAACTTAATACCAGACACAACACTAACCAAACATAATAGCATCCCATAACCCAAATCACAGAGATACAAAAAAATTTTAACCACTCCCAATTGACATTGTGTCTGAATACCACCTTGAAAACACCAGAGTGGATATAACAAACCAAAGAACTTACTGGGACACACTGGGTTACAAGTGAGAACATGCAAGAACCAACACATGACAAGCAAACCCCTGTGGCACTCTCCTGTGAAAACAACAAAACTACATGACCTTAACCAATCACATCAAATCTGGCATCCTGGACATCCTGCTGACATAAGTATACAATATTTTTTTAAAAAAATACTTGTCCTTAGCAGAATTAAGCCATAAATGTGACCAGATGCCCAAACAAAACCTAAATGTTCAACCACACGGATTAAATACACTTCAAATCAAACCACATGAACATGGTCACGGGAAACATGGTCACGTCCAACAATAAGGATTGTAATATAATGTAATATAATGTACAGTCCATATGTTGTATATATACAATAACCAATGATATCTATATACCTACAACCTTACACTCACAATTATATGCACGGTTTACAAACTGATTATAAAACTTCTAAATACATACAAACCTTAATTAAAAACCTTAACTAGCTTAAATTGATCACCCTAGTCACAATTGAAACCCTCACGGTTGACACATCGCCGAAAATCGACCCACGAAAGTTTTTAGGACCCGGGATATTTTACTACCCACAGATGACGATATTGCATTGTAATTCCTCACCAAAGTCCAAAACAACTCGACCATACTTGTATTAACTCATGACTACGGTGATAAAATGAAACTTGAACAATAATAACCAACCATACAACATGAAGTACAACGTACGAACAAAACACAATTAAACCTCGATGTCCACACACAACCATAATTGACACGTAAAGCCCCACTATCCCCCACACAGACTTTGACAACTGACCCCAGTGATATAACATACTTACGCATTTTATGCACACACATGTAATCCCTGACCTTTTTTCGATCAAGCTTCTTGAACGGATACAAGCTCTGCTGTTAAGCAATTTTTTCACAATTTCTGATAAAATTCCACGCAGTTTCACAACAACTTTAATTATTAAGATGGCTCATCACGATGGTTTATCCAAGTACAACAACAACTTTGGTAAGACACACAGTTTAATTTTACTATTTTACCTTTTACGAATACACTTTCATGCAGGTTTGATTCTTTATGATTCTCCTATAAACACACACCACTTTTACTCACTTCTTATCTTCATGGTTCTTTTACACAAAGCTAACCCTGCTCCTCGCTGACGAGTCCGCAAAAGGATGAAACGCCGCGTACGGGGATACTGATTTGCACGCTTGCCTTTTTTGTCTTCTGTTTTACTTTTCTACCTACTTCCTTTCATTATGTTCCCCTTTTGCTCACATATACATAACGTCCTATTTTTTTCTTTAGTTTGTTTAATTCAGACAATTGTTACAAATTAACTTATAACTATATATAAGAACTACAATATGGTTCCAATTACCTATGTCAAAATATAAAATAAACATTATGTATTGCTGCTCTTATCTCTTCAACTGTAACGTTTTTGTCTATGCATTGAATATTAAAAAAGCCAAACGTCAATCTAGCATCCTTAAACTCCATGCGTATTCGCTATGGTCACGGTTCATGAAATCCAATATCTCTTTTCCTTGAAGATTACTTCGAGCATATTTTTCAAGGTCTTCCTTCAATGTTTCATTGTCTTTCCAATCATCGTAATCATAATGGAAAAGATAAAGACTCAGAGCACAAAGGATTCCGACTTTATTCTATCCAAGATATGACTTGTATGCAACTTCCAGAATGTTGGTGGTACAGTCAAAACATGCATGGAGAGGGGCATTCAATATTGCCACCACTCAAAATTAAACCAGTTTTAACGTGAGCAGCTAAGCATCTTGTGTATAAAGATGGGAAGTTAGAACAGTCATCTCAAATGCCCATTGAGAAAATATGCAATTAATTCATATGATGCCCATGTAATATACATAATTTATAACTAAACATGCAGTAATAGAAAAACCAACTAGGGTGCATGTGTGTTAAATGCATCCAGAAATATTTCTTGCAACCGTTGTAAATTTCTTATGCATGTTTTAATGCCAAGATTTCCTAATGCATCAAGAAGCTCTTTTGGGGACAGATTTTCCACATTTGGTGCATTGGTCGAATTGTTCATTTTGTTGATGTGTCCTTCCATGTCCATCTCCATTTTGTGTTTCTGTTGTGCACGCTTCTCCTTCAAATCATGCTCCCAGTACATGCCCTGGGTGTGTGTTGAAGCTTTTAAAGGGCTTCTATTCTTTTTGAGACCGTAAGAACATCAGCAGCAGTATCCCACTTATTAGATTTGTTTAGATGCATTTTCCTGCAAACATCATTGCTCTTTTCAACCCCTGTTGAAAGTTAAAAAAGTATTTAACAGATACAATACATCTATATAATAATCATAATAATACTAACAATAATACTAAACAAATATTGTTTATGAAAATAACGTTATCGGGAAATACAGTATATTTTGAGGGTTAAAATGTTTAATTTGCGGGCTAAAATATATTTTAGCCTGTTGATGAGATAATCTATTTTTCGCGCCTTGCGCCTTTTTTCTTTTGCACCTTGCGCCTTTCCTCTTTGTTCTTTTTATATTCAATACACTTTGATATTTTTAAAATTTTGGTCTTCATATTCTTCCGGAGTCCGGACAGACGAAGGTAAGAGTTCCTTACTAACATCAGACTTTAATAAACAAGACACCTGGTTTTGCGAGTTTAACTCCAGTGTGTTCCACGCATGTGTCAGTCTTCAATATAAAGCTTCTGAATATAAATAAACACTACAGTTCATTCTCATTTAGAACCCAAATTTTATTCGGTATTCAGACAGCAGACCAAGCTTTCAAAGTATTGAAGCATTTTGAACCTAAATGTTGTTTGACACTCAGAAGTTCAAAAACATTGTAAATGTATAAAATAAACCGCATGATTATTCCCCATGATATGTCTATACATACAGACATGACTTTCACTTTGTCTTACACTTTGGAATTCATGCTTATATTAAAAACTTTTGTTCATATGATAACCTTAGAGCTTTTATTAACGTGTAATATGTGTAAATAAGTGTAATGTGTTCGTGTTGTGTTAGATCATATTCTTCAATTGTGTACAACATGCCATACACGACCACATTTTTAAACGGCGAAATAGCAGCGATATTATTAAAATAGAACCAGAATCTACATGTATTAATTATATCCTTACCCCAATTAAACCTAAACGTAATCAAACAGCATCAAAAGAATGGTTTCTTCATTCCTCGTGGAGGAATTGCCATATCATGCGAGCGAAATCAAATTGCGCATAGCCAAAGATTTTGTGCAGTGCACTACAACTCTTGTGGGACAAAACTTAACGTAGATAAATATGCTCGCATACACTCTTTAATGAGCGTCACATCCAGTCAAGTCCGAATTTGCACTTCATATTTCACTTTTCAAATACTAGTATATTTTTTGTGCCAAAACACAATTGCGGAAACTTGCTGATTGCAACGATGCCAGAGTTTGTATTTTCACAAATGAGGACATAGGGAAGAATGCAGTAGCATTTCAAAAATATTCAAAAAATATCTTTTAAATCAGTGAGCACCTGAAATTCCGAATCTTTGTCTAAAACTTCTATGTATGTGATGTGTTCGGGCAAATTCTCGCTGTACTGTTTGGAAACCAAAGATTTTTTGTCTCAGGGAAAAAAAGTGAATTTCCCTGGGGAAAATACATTCCATTTCGTTAAACAAAAATTTCAGATATATTGAGCAACCTTCAACCTCCAACCTTCAATTAGGGTCAACCTCCATATCATAGGTCTTGAAATGTCGAAAGAAGAGGTAATAAGTGAAGCAAAAAAAATTGGAATGGAGGTGGTTTATGACCCTACAGGAAAAAGAAACCTTTGTCTTATGAATGCTTGAGTATATGCTTGATAATCAATACCTAGATATAAGAAACGAGGTAAGATCGATGTTTATATATAGTTCACACTAGGCACCACCTCAAGTGTATACTTTGAGTAGCTTCACCCACGAAGATCCGTCAGTGGTCAGAGTCACGCCAGGCACCTGGTGTTTTGTCACAGAACAATGTGGAGTCCAAGGTTGTCCGTCATTTTGTCATGAAATGTCAACCTCTGCCAGTTTTGACAACTCGTATTGTATTTTTGTTTCTTTAGAACGGCGATGTGGTTCAAACAGATATGAAAGGTTATTTTTCTGGTGAAGACTTTCCAAATCATAATGAAAGACGTCTTCTCTCTTGGCGCGAGACAGTCTTGTCTCGCCATGGGGAAATGGCAACACATCCGGTCATTGGTTTTGCAGCTCATCTATTTTTCCTCAAAATTACTATATTGGATTGGAAGGGAGTAAGTACGCTGAATTAGGTTATAAAACTGGCTTATCCAAAACTCCCAACAACTGAACTTAGTTCTAAAAGAACTAAGAACTAAGAGAATAGTTCTAAAACTGTTTTAGACTAAGCATTGTTTATCCAGAGATTTAATACTCTTAGTTTAGATTTCTGTTCACGTCAAAGGGCTTGTTTATATGATCAAAAGCATGGATCATAAGGCATTGAAACAAGTAGTATATAGTGCTGCAATGTTTTAGAAAGAGCTCACGAGAAAGCCAAGAAGGAATTTTTTGGCTGGCAAATTTAAAAAAGAAATAATATGCCATGCAAACAGTAGTAATACAAAACTCCCAACTTTTAAATCAAATAGAACAACTCAAAATTTTTTAATTTTCTAAAAATAAAACAACTTGAAAAAACATCAATATGCAGTATAGTTATTTTTCAGCTGAAACAAATATGAATTAAAAACTTGTTGCATTGTAGGCGCCGAATGGGCGAACATCAAGAAAACCGGCTTAAGCGTAGTTGACAAAAAGTGGTTTTCAAATGAGAAGCAAAAAATGAAAGCATCCAACGAGCCATATCGACACACCTTCAAAACTGCTGCGCATTTCAAGCAGTATGTCGACAAAAGAGATCCATATTACGTATACACAATTCACAACAGATGAGGTAACCCCAAAAAACCATCCCTTGTGTTCAAGTCTAGCACTTTAAAGGCACAAATTGCTCTTAAGATGGATCATGAGAAGAACAACCAACTCAGTGATGAATTTTGCTCCTTTGACAGAAAAGTACAAAGATGTAATGGCCTCGTCTCCCTCGCAGCAAGCGTCTACCATCCTTTACTGCGAAAATTGATTCCGCTAGCAACCATGGAAACAGAACAGGAAAATTCTCTCACAGTTGAGATTTTTTTGGAGTTAGTTTGAAGACATCCTTCGAAACGTAAGTAGATCAAAAGATTATGTTTTCAATCCTCGTGGTTGGATTACAGACATGGCAGGATGTAACATGGAAGAACTTAAAAGAGTTTTTGGTCAGGAGGTCTTGGTCTCTTCCAAGAAGAAACAAGGAGGCACTTTAAAAGTCTATGTGGAGCACTGCTAGAAGCACAATCTCTAACTAGCTATGAGAAGGCAAAGGAAGATTTGGACAACTTCATCCGGAACGAAAGAGTTTGAAGTCTCTCAAGAGTGGTCTTGTCATGAATGGGAATACAGTCATCATCCCCACCAGCATACACGATGCACATCAAGGTATCGCCAATACCCTCCAACGTGCAAGATCGTCTGCTGCCCAAAGTTGCAGGACGACATCACCAACACGGCCCAAAGACGCGACAAATGTCAAAGATATGGCAACAAGAAACCCAGAATTCCAGAACAACAAATGGCATTGTCACGTCCCATGGAAACCATTGGCATGGATCTGTTTGAGCTCCAAGGAAGACATGCACTAGTCACAATTGATTATTTCCCCGGTTTCACAATTGATTATTTCTCCGGTTTCATCACGTAAGACACCCTGAATGCTGAAACAACCGATGCAGTGGTGAAGGTGTTGAACAATCATTTCAGAAAATTCAGACTGCCGGAGAAAATACTCTCTGATAATGGCCCGTGCTTTAAATCGGAAAGTTTTCAATTCTTCTGTGAACAGCTTGACATTGCCCATAAGACATCAAGCCCGTATCACCACCAAAGCAACGGTAGAGCCGAAAGAGTGGTTGAGACTGTTGAACGTATTCTGAAGAAAAGTACAAGTGACGTGGACATCACAAAGGCCATCACAACTTACCTGGACACCCGTGTAAGTGACCATCTACCATCACTGGCCAAACTCTTCTTCAATAGGAGAATTAACACATGGCTTAGTATGAACATGACAGCGGTACCTTTGACTGATCAGCAAAAAACTGGTCTGAGCAACAGGCGTTCAGCTCACCTGGAGCCAACGAAAGAGAAGATGAAATACGTACCCAATCAACGGTTTCGATGAGTGGAAACCAGGTTTCATCGAATCTCAAGACAGCACACTGGAATCATACTGGATTATCAATGACAAGAGTAACAGAAAGTTAAAACGGATCATACTGTTATCAAATAAATCATACTGTTATCACAAAGCAACGACCTCAACAGACAATGCTAGTTGGTAATCCTGGAAACTATTTAGACCATAGCGACACACCACCTGTACTGGCAACCGATATGCAACCAGAATTGCCAGAATTATCCAGACAAGATAACCTACCATCAGCCAGAACACCCTCTACGACGTTACCACCAACAGCTTGTCGAGACACACTAGATACGCCAAAGACTGGGTGGTGAAAGAGTCGGCAAGAATGCTGCAGCACATTGTAAAAATAAATAAACTAAATACTGTATGCCATATAATAAATCCCTCATTAACCGAATACATTCGGTCCGTACTGGAAAAATATCACTGATATTTTTCTAGTATGGACCTCAAATCAAAGTGGTATGTACTTTACTGGAGTTGCACTTTACTGGGGTTGTACATTTTTTTTGAATAACAACCTCTTACCTCTGGCATTTTAGTATTGAACTCTGACCAAAAATTGGAAAGTAAATGCAATGACAGAGAAAGAGTAAAATGTATGTACACTGTATCTCTGATTGTTGAAAACACATTACTTTGTAAGAGAAATAGTATTAGCTAAGAGTCTGCATTTTGCAGCAACAAAAGATTGCCTATTCACAGATTCCCTATTGAAACAAATTTTCATCCATGCAGCTCTAATAAAAGTTATTTAGTCAGCATGATTTCCTCAGAGTGCTAATCTGGAAATCAGAATGCTACTGAGAATGATCAGCATGCCGTCTTGCATGCTAATAAATATGATAATAATGTCAACATACTGTGTTGATAAATATAAAAAATACTAATAAAATCCATTCTACATTGAACACAGAAATACACTGTACACTCTGTTTTTTTACATTGAATATCAAGAACACGAGATGTCCACCTTCGGATTTTGTTTTATTTTGTATTTCTAGCTCAAGTTGTCTGCTTGCCATGGTTATAGTACAGAGAATGAGAATATAAAAATGTCAAAATAACATTTCATTAGGGCAGGTTAAGGGCATTTCCCTTCATCCAAGAAATTGGTTTGCAACAAAAATACCATTTTGGTATCAGATGTCTGGCCAATTGGAAAATTAGGTTTCTAAAATTGGATAAACACCTGTGCATGGGCTATAGGTTACAAAATAATTTCAGTTTATGGTTTACGTAATGTAGTTGCTAACTCTTGATCTGGAATACAAAGGGTTGGAAAAATTACCTAATCAAAATAACCTAAAATAAAATAGAATTACTATTGTATGGTGGCCCATTGTTATCATTGTAAATTCAGTAGATAATTTTATTTTAAAACTATACTTCACGAACAAAATTAAAAAGAAAAAAAGAAAATCAATAAATTTAAAAAATATTTAAAAAATAAAACATAAATATAAAAATATATGTTTAAAAAATTTAAAAAAACAAAAACAAACCAAAAACTAACATGCGATTTTCGTTTTCGATTCTGAAAACAAATGTTCTCGACATGGCCCATCGTTATCATAGACCAGCATGCCCTGCGAACGTTAATGACAATTCTATTAAAATACTGGAAAGTGGAAACATTTGTTTTCATAGTTTTCATCAGTGAACACTATACAACACACTGTTGTTTACAGTTAATCAGTTCATTGGTTTTCATTCATCCACAAAATGGCGAAGGTTAACCAGGTGTGGAAAGAATTGAATGCCAAAATGACGGCTAAGAGAACAAGAAATAATGGCGGACGCAATAAAAGCCAAAAAGGAACGGCCAGGGAACTGGTTGTGCAAGGACTAACAGCCGAACCTGACAACAAGCAAACTTTCCGTCCAGTGCAACCATGTGAGTTCGTCGAGTTTGAATACGACGAATTGACTTTGGACAATTTGAAGCAAGCTTGTGCAACACACTTTGGTCTTTCAGTAAAGATCTGCAATATTTTGGTGTCGAACAAGGGCCCTTCGTGCACAAATATTAACCAGATACCTCATCGAAAAGATAAAGTAAGGCCAGCTAGAAAAATCAATAACCACACGCCAGGGGACGAGGCTGACAAGGTCTATTGCATTTGTATATATATATATATATATATATATATATATATATATATATATATATATATATTAATAGACCCCTTGTCAGCCTCCAGCCTCTTACCCGGTGCGTGTTTGTTTTGTTTTGTTTTAAAAAGCTTTCCTCATAGAAAATGTGGGATTTATTTGTTTATATACTGTTATAAAATTGCCTGTATATTATTATTACCTAAGCACCCTTCCCCCCATATTAGGCCATATATATAAGTAGACATCTCTGGTGTTTATATGAATAGTATGCATACATATGGAAGCATATACAGGTCTGACACTGCAAAATGCCTATGTGTAAATAGATTGGTTGTCAGAATGACAAATGTCCGAAAATGACGGATAACAGAGATGGTCACACATGTAATTAGCCTTTCTCACGATATAAATTTATAACTTTAATAATGCACATTTGTTTAGGTATACCTTGTTCGTTTTGTGGTAGACCTTGAACAAGAAGATGAAACAGTAAATCTTTCAAGTAGTGAAACCGATGAACTTCCTCATCGAAGATCAAAGCGTGCTAAAAGTGCAGAATGCAGTCCATCACCCAAAAAAGTGGATACACAAAGTTATCCAGCATCTATTTCCATAGATCAACTTATGAAAGCAGGCAAATTCGTCAAGCCAGTCCCCAAGACAAAGACAGTGCTGAATTTAGAGTCTTTTGATGTTGTACAGAAGGAGTGGATGGCTGAAAAACCAGTTACTGTTTTCATCGATCATGAGAAATTTGCTTCAGGTGCATTTCGAGATGCCTTTAAAGGAATGCCAGAAGGTGGTGCCAGTCAAAAGAAATGGGTTATCAAGAAATATAACGGGAAAGCCAAGACCACAATTGTAACAACTCTTTCATCACAGTTGAGATTCATGCAAGGAAACAAGTTCAAATGCATTCAGTTGCCAGACACCTAACAAAGCAGTTTACCTCGAAAGTTCCTAAATCATTTGGTAAGTCATTTTCATATAACAAGGTATTTTTTGCCATGTATGATGAGCAACCTGTGACAGTGGAAGAGTTTGTACCAGGTGCCTTTACCAAATATGTTAACAACGATGGACATTATATCCAACCAAGTGAAGCCAATGAAAGTGTTGAAAAAATCTTTCAAAAGGCTCAAGCATTGGTTCACTATACATATGTGGTCAGCGGGCAGAAATTGATGTTATTAGATATTCAAGGATCCCAATATTTTTTTTTATTATTATTACAAGTTTATATAGCGCTTATAACACATAGATGTAAGCGCTTTACAATAGTCAGTCTAAAAATTTACAATAAAATATGACAAACTAAAATTATATATTTACATCTATAAATCATAAGCTATTTTAAACATGTGAGTCTTGAGTTCACTCTTAAATTCAGAAAAATCTGTGCATGCTCTGATAGAGGCAGGTAGTTTATTCCATAACCTAGGACTACTTGCATGAAAGGCTCTACCGCCATAGCTGTTAACATTAAATCTTGGTTCATTAAGTAAATTAGCTTTAGAGGATCTAAGGCATCTGGAAGGTTCGTAATGGCTGATCATCTCTGCAATGTATTGCGGAGCAAGTCCATTTAACGCTTTAAATGTCAATAAAATTATCTTATAAATAATCTGTTGCTCAACTGGCAGCCAGTGCAGTTGTATTAAAATAGGTGTAATGCGATTATACTTGTAAGATCCGGTTAACAGTCGTGCTGCTGAATTTAGAACGCGTTGTAACTTTCCAATCTGATCTTTAGGCAGACCATACAGCAGTGCATTCCCATTATCTAGGTAAATAGTCACAAAAGCGTGAATAAGCTGTTCGGTAGTATGGAAAGACAGGTATCTTCTAGCACGAGAGATGTTCCGTAGGTGATAAAATGCTGACTTACATATCTCATTAATATGTATAGACATTGTAAGAAATTTATCAAATGTAACACCAATGTTACGAGCGTGGGTTGTTGGGATAATGATATTGGGGCCCACAGTCAACGCAGGGAATGTAGGCGCAGCCCGAAATTTGGAACTCAAAATAAGTAGTTCCGTCTTATCAGTGTTAAGCTTTAATTTATTCTCTGACATCCAGTTCATGATATCCACGAGGCAGGTTTCCACGCGCGATTTGACTTGCTCAAGGTCATTCTGATCTTTATAATTAAACGAGACATAGATTTGAATGTCATCAGCATATAAATGAAATTTCATGCCATGAGATCGTAAAATGTCTCCTATCGGTGAAGTATAGATCAGATATAGGATAGGACCTAAAACTGATCCCTGGGGGACACCGCAGAACACATCGTAACTGTCTGAGGTAGCGTCATTAACATAGACAGTCTGGGAACGACCAGATAGATATGACTTAAACCAGTTTAATGCTTCACCCTTGATACCAAATTTAGTAAACATTCGTTGAAGCAAGATCGCGTGATCCACCGTGTCGAACGCAGCCGATAGATCCAATAGTAGCAGAATGACACCCGAGTTTCCGTCTATCTCACGTAAAATGTCACTCTGTACACGAATGAGTGCAGTTTCACAACTATGGAATTGCTTGTAGGCAGATTGATATAATTCTTCAAAGCCATTGCTACGAAGATAATGTAGTAGACGTAAAGCAACCACTTTTTCAATAATTTTCGAGACAAACTTTAAGTTCGAAATCGGACGAAAATTGGAATATTCTTCGTAATCCGTGGCAGACTTTTTGAGAGTAGGGTACAGAGCGGCCTTCTTAAAAGACGATGGAACATGGCTAGTTTCCAAAGATGAATTAACAATATCCATGAGAATAGGTAAAATCGCATCAATGTTGGAAGAGAGTACCTTTGCTGGTATGGGATCTAGCAGACAGGATTTAAGTTTAGTTTTTTTCAGAATTTCAGATAGCTCCTCAATTGTTGTGTTGGTGAACTTGTCCAAATAGCAACTTAGCTTTGGATTATCCAGCAGCGAAAAAGACAAGGTCATCTTCGTTCCTTGCATCGCCGTACTGTTTTCTGATCTCTAATATCTTCATTATACCATGGGGCCATCGGTCGGATCGTTATGGTCTTTTTACGAAGTGGAGCATGGCTCTCCAGCAACGCTGATAATACCAAATCATATTGGTCACAACGTTCCTCAAGAGTAGATGCAGGTCTTGTATATAACTCCGAACTAAGAACGCTTTGACGAAACTTAGCTGTGTCGATGTCTCCCAGCTTTCGATACGAAATATCCGACTTCATGTTACGAGGTTTAGCCAGCTCTACATTACAGTGCAGCGCAAAATGATCAGAAATAACAGCATCAAATACTTTAAGATTGTTAATGACAGTTTCACCTTTTCTGGTAATAATAAGATCAAGTGTATGACCACTATTGTGTGTGGGGACATTCACATGTTGCTCAAGATTAAAAATCTGCAGAAGCTCCAAAAACGTGAGAGCATTGGACGACTTTCCTTCGTCTACATGACAATTAAAATCTCCTACCATTATAAGTTTTCCAGAAGCTAGAGAAATATGCTCCAGTAACGTTGTAAATTCTTCAAGAAATGCAGAATATGTCAGTTTGTTTATAGATGATATAGGAGGACGGTAAATAACAACAATTCTGAAAGTAGACGAGTTTGCATTTAACAATAATTCCATCAATTCAAACGACTGGAAAGATCGTGATTTCAACTTCTTAATCTTGAGGTTTTGTTTGAAAAGTAAACCAGTACCGCCCCCACGAGCATACTCCCTTGGGCAATGAATAAATTTGTAACCTTTTGGGCAAATATCACGCGTGATATAATCGCTGGTTTCACCCGCTTTTAACCATGTTTCAGTGATAGCCAAAATGTCAACCTGCCTCTCAACAACATAATCCTTAATCAATAAGGACTTATTGTTGATTGACCTGGCATTAAGAACAGACAGGTGAAGTTTATTGGTATTCCGAGTCTGTGTCCGAGTCTTGTCTTCAAAACAAGACGTAGAAATGTTAATTTTGATCAGATTTCTAGGTCTTACATGACGATAGTTGCGAGCGCTTGTTCTATTAGTAACACGAACTGGTATATTCACACATATGTTAGGTACATTCAGAGCAACATTAAAAGGTTTAAAACCTGAACCTGAACTCAGCATTTCCATAGAATAATTTACATTCTGTTGAGCAGTGTGGGCATCGTAGCATGACCGAGGTGTATTTGGAAAAGAAGGCAAACTTTGCCGATGAATAGACTCATAAGAAGGTCCAGGGTTACGGGATATATCAACATATATCGTTAGATCCATAACAAACAAACTGGCTGGTAGAGATAAACAGACTTTGCCATGCTTGGTACTTTTATAAATGGGAAGCGACACTCCACATTTAGGTGGCAGCGACTTACGCTTGAAACCAACTTGTGCCTGAATAAATTGTAGATAACTCCAAGCAGGATAACCATCGTAGAGCAATCCATCAATATCTCGCTGAGGAAACTGTTTAAAAGCATTTCCCTTGCAATTTGATTGAGTATTGAGCAGGGACAAAATTAAATAACCAAAAAATATAAAGACGACCCGTTGTTGACCAGCAGCCGCCATGATGTTGCTCATTTAGTGCTGGTTGTCTACATGTAATAATATAATATTCCTTGTATGATCCAGAAATCGCAACTAAAGATTTCTCTGACACAGACGAGGAAGTCTATTTTTGCTGTGGAAATCTTTCATCAGTCAGCATTGAGAATTTTTTAGATCAGCACACATGTAGTACATTTTGCAAAATAATGATTAAAAAATAACTGTATAATTTAAAGTATAACTTCCCCCATTAGGGATGTGCCGGATACTGTTTTCCCGGATGTTATTGATAAGAGCAATAATGGACTCTTTTTAAACAGCTAGGCAAGTACATTATCAGTTAATGACAAATCAGTTATTCCTGTGACCAAAGCTACATGTACATGCACATTAAGGTTGAAAACTGGAAACACAGCTAATTTTTGGCTCAGCTAAAACTTTAATTTCTATTATGTTGGAGAAGATTGTTAATTGTTACGTTGGGAACATACTTTTACTACAGAAATACAATCTGTATCATTGTCCTTGTAATTAACTATTCTAGGTACACATAGTGTGCCTTTAAAAATAAGTATGTTTCAGCTGCATTTTTACTTTTTACTTCACATACTTCTGGGATTATAGCTTCACATTTCTCTCTGACATCTAATGGTAAGTAGTCATCGTGAGCATCAAGTACCCCGGATATTTCTGCAACTTCATCAAGGGCTTCCTTTGAAACTGGTAAACCTGCAAGGTAGAATACACTTAGTACAGTTCCTCTGTACTATGAAACAATTGATATGCAGGGCACAAACACTATCTAGTAGTTTCTGAACTGGATAACACTATCATACTTTCAGCCCACAAAGATGTCAAATTAATTTCAAATTAACCACAAAACCTGATAATCTCTCTACTTAACCCATTGAGTCCTATGAGTCCTACTTTTACTTGCCTAATGCCAGACAATTCCACTTGTCAGTGGGAAAGCTCTGCAGCTTAATGGTTAAACTTAAATGTAAACTAAATACATAATTACCATAGTCTCTAGCCTTGTATTGTTCAGGAAAACTGTATAGGTGGTTCGGTACCCCCTTTGGTAATTGGGCATCTCTTTGACACCTAACGCGATGTGAATTCCACACAGTTTCACAAAATCAATTTTGTAAGACTGGGATGTACACAAAAGCCAAAAGGTATCTTCAGAAAAAACAAAAATATTTATTATATAACTATACTTAATATGTTTGGTCCATCACTGTATTTTGATATACCCACCTATCAGTTTGGTTATCTGGGTCATATAGTCCATCATCAAAAAGCCTGTTTAATTGGTGTTTGAAATACTTCTCAAGACGGTGATGTAGTTCTCTCCACCACCTCTCAATCTAAAACAAAAAGATTACTGTGAACAATAGTTATTGCAAAAGTCGGCCCCATTGAAGTGGCAATGTGCCCAAATTGAATGTAACATTTGATTGCCTGAATTTGCCTCTTTCATTTGCCTTTATTCATAAGACTATCATTTTTTGGCAAACTAACCTTATTACTAGTGGATGATCCATACAATACTGTGTCCTCCGCATTTTCAATATCATTGTTAGCATTCCTTAAATATGCATGTATGGTTGCCATTTGGCCAGTTTCCGTACCTTTATCCAAGCGCAAACGGCAACTGATCACTGTGAAAACACACATTAAAATCTAAATAATACAATTACCAGTACAGGGTAAAACCCCAATAGATTGCCTGTCCTTAATGCATATTTATTCTTGTAAAAAATATATATATATATATATATATATATTAATATATATATATATATATGCTGTTTGTCTAGCATTACCTCTTGTTTCATACAAATACTGTAAATACCACTTCCCAATTAGAGTTGGACTTGAATTTGACATCCATATCTTTAGAAACATCATCTTACTGCTAAAAACATCCTGCAATCCATAAATAGCCAAAGGGAACTGACTTTTGGTGAATCCCATGAGTTTGTCATGACCATCCCCTGACAAAGTATGATTTGGTCCCTATAACATACATTTCTCATTAACCTATTAAGCTCCAGAGCTTCACCAATATGGCGCATTGCAGCTTGAAGGGTTAGTCAAATAATTATTTGTTTGAAAATAATTATTTGTTTGAAATAATCTATTTTGGACATACAACCCTTACCAATGATGTAAATGTTCCAGTTGGACCCCTTTTCCTTTGTCGTCTTCCTCCAACATTTCCTCTAGCTTCTAGACCTTCTGGGTTCACGTCTGTCATAACATCATAAACAAGCGAACGAGGCACTGCCAAACCATGCTGCTCCCTAATCTTACACTGCATCATACGATATCCTAAAAGCTTTCCTGGACCATCTATTTCAGTTTTAATAGCATTTTGCACACGTTCAAGACTTGTATCATAGTCAACGTACTTGATATCAAAAGCACGCATTCTTCTACTTAAAGTAGGAAGGCTCCTGGCATATTGTGGGTAGTCACGCTTTATAAAATCCAAAACCTCTGCCCTTTTTAAGTTCTGCATTACGTATTTCTTTATATCATTTCTCAATTCTTCATCATCTTCCCAATCTGTATTTTGAAATCTTTCTCCTGCCGCCATGTTGACATTTGAATCTGCAGACTGCACTGCAGCACAGATTAACACCCAGATGTCTCACTTCTGACTCAAAAGCGTAAGCGATTCGTCACTGCGCATCGCTTTCTGCGCACACTTAGCAAGTTACTAGAGGCATTCACCCCCCCCCGAAATAAAATTTCAAAATGGAGACGAACTGAATTGAAGTGAAAAACTGCACGATGTGTCAAATGAGTCAGAATATATGTACATTTATTGATTTGTACAGGAAGTTCCATTCAATGTAAAGATATTCAAACACTTTTTAAAAGAAATATGTTTGAAATTATGGAGATTTCTACTGCTTATAATTTTCCGCTCCTACAACAATCGAAAAAAGATAAAACACTCGTACAATATTGAAAACGAGGTACTCTAAACTCACTTTTCCAAAGCGCGTATAGATGATGATGGTTCAGACACAAACATAACTACACAGTCGCCTTCTCTAGCAAATGAGAGGAGGTTTTTTTCCATGTATAAAATAGTTCGGCTCCATTTTGAAATTTCGGGGGGGGGAATGCTTCTAGTCACTTGCTGAGCAAGCGCTTACGCTTTTTTAATCTGAAGTGAGACATCTGGGTAATCTGTGACTGCAGTACTAGGTCATAAGGTCAGTAGTGGTCACTGATGAAAACTATGAAAACAAATGTTTCCACTTTCCAGTATTTTAATTGAATTGTCATTAACGTTCGCTGGGCATGCTGGTCTATGATAACGATGGGCCACGTCGAGAACATTTGTTTTCAGAATCGAAAACGAAAATCGCATGTTAGTTTTTGGTTTGTTTTTGTTTTTTTAAATTTTTTAAACATATATTTTTATATTTATGTTTTATTTTTTAAATATTTTTTAAATTTATTGATTTTCTTTTTTTCTTTTTAATTTTGTTCGTGAAATATAGTTTTAAAATGAAATTATCTACTGAATTTACAATGATAACAATGGGCCACCATACTATTGGATAAATACTGGTCAATTACTATAGCATAAATAAAGTCTCACTCACCTGACAAGTTTCCTTGTTTAAGGACAAAAACATCAGGATCATACTCATAGCTTTTGTATGGTACTCTTGACATAAATAAAACATTCATTAGGCCAAACACTTTCGCAAAAATACAGACTACATTCACTACAGTGTATGTAGTCTGTATTCACAAACTATAGTTTCTTGTACACTCAACAGCGATTTCAGTAAAATTGTTTAGTGCAATAATATGATGTTCATTAAATGTTTGTAGTTAGAAAATACCTAGTTGTATACATGGGTTGGTTGTGTAAAACTCTTTGAACTATCATACTCCTGGGGAGATTGATTTATTTTGCACTAATCATATTGATTTAGTTAATTCACTATGTTTTAATATGATGGGCTACGTATAAGTTTAATTTTTTGCTTGTATACATTGGTTGGTTGTGCAAAACACTTTGAACTATCATATATAGTGATATTAACTCTAACATCCCCGGGGAGATTGGTTAATTTTACACTAATGATACTGATTTAGTTAAAGCGACAGTGCCACCCGCTGCGCATAGGTTCAGCGCATAACATTTTATCTTTGGAATCTCTCGGAAACAATCGTAACTTGGATTATTTTTTATGAAGTGAAGCTATGGAGGCGTCATCAAGTGAGGTAAACATTATAAATGTGCATATATTTATTACGTTTATGTAAAACAGAAAAGCCTAAACAATTGCTTTAACTCTACACAGGTTAACTTTTGCAGTTGCAAAAGTTTATGTGCCACAAAGAGAAAAGAAAATTCTAAGCGAGGTTGCCCATGTAAGACAAAGGGAGTTTTGTGTTCTGAAAGCTGCAAATGTGGAACCTGCAAGAATCCTTGCAAGAATAGGGTATGTTAGTAAAACAAATGTGCCTATTAATCTTCCATTTGTTGGTAGTATATTTAACATGACATATAGTGATATATTTCATTTATTTGTGCCTTATACAGGAAAACGTGAGCCAAGGAGCGCAGCGAGACAGATCTCCACGCCGTCCAAACACGAGGAAACCAGTTCAAAGGTTTCGCAGCCTGACACAAAGCGAAACAGTAAATTTAGAAACTGAAGAACAGCAAAGAGAGAAAGAAAACAATGATGTGAAGGTTTGTAAATTTCTATTAAATAATTTAAACAGTAATATGGCAATTATTACAACGACATGTTTTTCAGAGAGAAAAGTAAAGCTTGTCTTTCGCACATTTGATACACAACAATGCCCTTCTTGTTTTTTATATCATTGGCACTTGGTATATATCTTGCAATGTGCCCCTATAGTTAATTTTTTCTACAGCACTGTTTACAGATTGAAGATATGCATGAAATACTTCTGTAGAAATGTTATGCCTATTATTTTAAATGCATTCACACTGTCAAATTCACAGGAATTTAGAAAACTGGCAATTAGAGGTCTGAGACGGGGAATAGGGAGCATGGATCACATCCATACCCTCCTTATTGCAGAGGATGACCTTGATGAAAGTGCAGGTGATTTGGATCAGCAGGAATCTGGGCCAACTGGAGAACAACAAGAGTGTCTTGCTGAAGGAGTTTCTGGTGAGGAAGGTCACCCTAGTCAGTCACAAGGTACTAGCTCAACAGTGGAAGGTGAAGTTCCTCCTTGGTGTGTATGTTTGAATTGTAAACCTATGCCTCAAGATATTGAGAACAAGTGCTGCAATTTAAAAACATGCATAACCTTATCATCACGGTTTTCAAAGATATGTTTGGATCCCGATGTCCTTGAACTATGCATTCGGAATACAAGTGACATTAGAAATGACCGCGAAGAAACAGTACAAGAGCTTTTCGTAAAGCTGCTTATAGACGGTGCATTTTGGCCCGCCATGGATATCTTGGTAAAGGTGATCGGCGTGTTCCTCATGTGTAGTCCTAAAGATACGGCAGCATTACCCACAATATCGAAAGTTCACCCTTATTTCATTTGTTTTTGTACATACAGTTTGACAAATAATTTATATAAATATAATACGATAGTTAAATATATTACAGGGTTCCTATTGAAATCTATTTATTCTTTGTGGTATGTCCTTTGTTGCTGGTGCTGGTATGGGGCAATAGTAGGGGCAATGTTGCCTGGGTCACTGGCATTTAGTGGCACAGGGCAGGCCACACCCTCTTGATCATACAATCTGTGGTTGAGAATCTTTGACATCATGATTGGAATGTATCATATCTCTTCCGAACCTTCACATTCTTTAGATCCCACTGCCTGGTCCTTCTGTTAAACCTTCTTGTGGTCCTATCCTCACCAGATTTGCTTTTAGCAATTGGAATATTGAGATGGTAATTCCAATCTATTGCTGCCAATTGCTTTCGGGCTTTATACACTCTTATTTATGCCCTGTTTAAGCATATACACAATACAATTACTGTACACACAACAAATAGCTTAATGCATTATTAAACAATGGGACATACTTAACAACCAACACCATGTGATTTTATATCTAAATAGAAAAGCTTTGGGCCTAGTAATAAAAGCACTGTAATTCTTACCTGAATGGCACTCTCTTTGGTGCATACATTAAATTAAGGCTGTAATGATATGCAATTCTGTCATGTCATTTCTACTTGATATAAATATATGCTGTTTGTAGTTTTAAGTTAGTTGTTCTTAACACAGTCGGTTCTGGCGGTTTTAGCATGAAATCATTACAGTTGGCACATTCTATTTCTCCAGAGTGTCTGTCAAAAGCAGAAAGAGAGTATGACATACTCTAAAAATCATAGTAATTAATTGACATGAAGAACTGTAGAGCCTCCTAATGCACATACCTAAATAGCTAAAGCTTTCTAGTAGCTCTGGGTTTAGGATAACCTTCTGCAGTTCAGCAAAATCCTTGTAACACCTATCTAACCACGGAAGGGTTTCACTGTGCTTGCCTTCAGAATGTTTGCATTTGCCGCTAAGCCATTCATGGGTATTGCACACATGGTGCAATAATCCTATTCACATGTCCTGTAGGTTGTTTAAAAGGTTAGTGGGTTAAGACACTATCAGTTGTAAAAATTATTTGTCATGTTTGTCCGCATAGCAAATAATTTTATTTTAACTGGTGAAACTACCTTCAACTGTAAACTACCTTCATCAATTTTAATGCATCTGCATTTGAGGTTGATTCATCTTCTTTGCATTCACTGGAGCAAAACCAAAAATGGCGGATTATGTGGTTTGACCAATCTATTATTTTTTTCATTGCCTTTGGTTTTCCAATCTAAGATATAATAAAATATATTTAGCAAGGAAAATACAACAAATTGTAAAAAATTTGTTAAATAACCCCATTATTAAGCCATTAGTTGTGTCAAATTTTATTCTTTCTCTTGCCAGGGTCATTTACTCAGTTATACCTCAAATGATTTTACTTTTTAAGAAGGAAGTCTTTCACCACTTAATCTGTTTATCCACTCAACAAATCATTTAAATCTTTATCAGGAAACCTTGTCAAGACACTTTTTTATTGACTTTGCCTTGTGCCAAGCATCCAGACTGCGATGCATCAGTTTGAAGTTGGTTTCTACAAGGGTATCAATTATATTTTACCACTTTTTACTAACCATGCAAAAATGAGTATTTGAAAATCACATAATCATTTAAATGCATATTTTCGACACAAACCTAGTACTTTCTTTACAGAAGTTGAAGAATCAGTTACCAACTCAGAGACAGTAAGGTCCTTTTGAATTTTTGTTAGTGATCTCTTCAATCCCTCCACCTCCATATTACTTGACACCAAGCCAACATGTCGTTTATCAACAATTTCAACATGTAATATGTATTTTGAGCTCTCTTCAGTGATGAAATAACATAGATTCTTTGCATTGAAACTGGATGAATTACATTGCCCGTCACCACCAACTATCGCTTCTTTATCTCTGAATTCATCCATTAGTTGACTTCTCACCCATCCCCACCACTCATCAACTGCTGGCAAAAGATACTGCCTCTGTATTCTAAAAAATGAGGATTTGGATACGAATGCCAGATTCATGTATCTACCCAAACGGTCCACTTTGCCAAAATTGTTTCCTGAAAGCAACACAGCAGCAGCAACTTGGATATTATTCACATACATCATGTTTGTAGTGTATTCGATTTAATTTTTGTAAATGATACAACTCAAATTCAGCCATTACAATACTTATTCTGAGGCTCAATGTCAACACGTGTCGGTCCTGTTTGACCTGCTATGCATGCTGGGTCATACACTACATCCCTCCCGACTAATAAATGTTGTCCCTCTAATATCAATATTTAACTGTTAACAGTTGGTGTCCGAAAGGGTTCGCACCCTAGTTTAAACATATATGTATATATAGTAGTCTGTCCGGTCTAACTATCAAATCCTAGTCTAACCGGTTCTTGCCGAAGTCTGAGAGGATAACATTGTTCCTTTGGTTCTACCTCATCCACTTCTTGGTTTGGTTCAGGAGGATCTTCCTGCTCTTGTACGTCCAATGCTATTTCATCTTCCACCTCGTTTTCATTTTCCTCTCTCACAGCATCACCAGCAACTGCAGATTCCATCTCTTGGGTCTTGTTTTCGTTCTCTGAAGCACGTAACTGATCCATATGTCTCCTCCAGATAACATTTGGTGCAACCTCGAGTACGTACAATTCCTTGGATCCACTTTTACTTCTCGCGGTAATTTCTGACACTCACTGCTTGCCCAATGGAAAAATTGATGTGCATTACTGGCGATAGCACCTTTAGGTTTGGCTTGACTGACTTGTTTATCTATGATGTGTTTTCTAATATCTGGTTTGATTAAGTCTAAACATGTGCGAAAGTTTCGTCCCATGACGAGAGATGCTGGTGTCTCACCGTTAGTACTATGTGGTGTATTCCTATATTTCATTCGGAATTTAGATAGCTCAGTCTGTGTGGATCCTGGTTCTTCCTTCATTGACGTCAGCGATTGTTTTAAAGTTTGAATGAATCTTTCTGCTAATCCATTTGTTGCTGGATGATATGGTGCAGATGCTATGTGCTTAACTCCGTTTTTCCTTAAAAACAGCTGGAATTCTTTTGCAGTAAACTGCGGACCGTTGTCACTGATGAGTTGTTGTGGTATCCCGTTCCGAGCAAACACTGTTCGTAGAGCTTCAACTGTTTTGGGTGTGGTTGTATTAGAGTGCATGATAATCACCTCTGGCCATTTGGAATGAGCGTCCACGATCACTAAAAACATCATTCCAAGGAAAGGTCCCGCAAAATCGATATGAATACGTTGCCAGGGGGTCAATGGCCATTCCCAGGGGTGTAGAGGCACATGTTTGGGGGCATGCTGAGTCTGCTGACAACCACTGCAACCTTTTGTTAACATTTCAATCTCTACATCAATCCCTGGCCACCAGACGTAACTTCTCACCAAGGCTTTCATTCTGACGACACCAACGTGAGTTTTGTGTAATGTTTGCCGTACCCTGCTTCGTAACTTCGTAGGAATAACAACTCTACCTCCTCACATAATGCATCATTGGTGCACAATCAGTTTGTTTCTCTGTGCATAAAATGGTGCAAGAATGGGGTCTTTATTTTCGTGCCAACCTTTCATGACATGTTCATACACTTGGACCAGGGTCGAATCCCGTTGGGTTTCTTTACGTACATGCTGACAAGTGACAGGCAACATATTGAACTGCGATATGTGAAATGCCTCTACTGGGTCAACTGACTGATCTTTATCTTCAGTTGTAGCTAGGGGTAGATGGCATTACAATGTTTTGTTGATCTCGTAGTCAAATCTTGAAAGAAACAGCGCATACCGTTGCAGCCGGGCGGCCTTAATTGCTGGTATGGCTTTGGTTGGACTGAAAATTGCCGTGAAGGGTTTATGATCTGTTGGCAGAGTGAAGTGTTGTGCAAATATTACATAAGTGTGAAATTTCTTCACCCCCCATATTTATGCCAGTGCCTCCTTGTCAATCTGTGAATAATGTTTTTTCGTTTTTGTGAGTGACCTTGATGCATACACTAGGGGTCTCTCCTTATTTTCGGGCATGACCTGTGTTAGGATTGCCCCTAGCCCATATGGGGAAGCATCGCATTCTGACTTGATAAGACGCTGAGGATCATAGTGTGCCAGGACTTCCTCTGATGCAATTAACTCCTTTGCTTTGAGAAATGCTTGCTCACATCCAGGGGTCCATTTCCATGGCTTGTCTTTCTCCAGCAGCTGATTTAGTAGTTGGAGTAAGGTGGAAAGGTTTGGAAGAAAATTGTGGTAATAGTTGATGAGACCAACAAAGGAACGAGCTTGGGAAACATTTTCAGGTCGAGGCGCATTCAGAACAGCATCTACTTTCTGTTGGGACTTGTGTAGACCCAGCTTGCTGATCTCATGACCACAAAACTCAATTCTTTCTTTCAAGAACTCACACTTGCTACTGTTGGCTCTCAACCCATGTTTGCTAAGTTGGCTAAGGACTTCTTCAAGGTTGGCCAGAGTCTCTTGGTCAGTTGCACCAGAAATGATCATATCATCCAGAATGCATTTCACGTGGGGAATTCCTTCCAATATTTGATCCATGGCTTGCTGCCAAATTGCAGGAGCAGAAGCCACACCAAATACAAGCCCATTCTTCTTTATTACAGGAACAACAGGAGTTGCCCATTTACTCCACTCGGCTTTGGTCAAAATGTTGTCGTTTTGTAACTTGGTCAACTCTGCCTCAACTTTTGGTCGTAAAGCGTATGGCACTTGTCTAGCTTTACAGAACTTTGTTTGGCTGTTTTCTTTCAATGTTAACATTGCTTTGACTGTACTTAGGCGGCCGATATCTTCTCCAAAGACATCAGTAAACTTGTCAAGGATCTCTTGTACTCAGGTGAGTGGGTTTCTAGGTGGTGAGGCTGACTAAGCATTGATTGTTTTTCAATCTAGTGTGATCTTTTCAAGCCAGTCTCTGCCAAAGAGAGCAGGCCCCTTTGTATCAACAACATACAATTTAGCTTCCGTTTCTCTTCCTTATACTGAACGTGGACATTTGTGACCCCTTTGGGTTGGATCTTTTCACCATAAGTTTTGAAGACAGTGGTGATTGGGTGGAGTTCAAATGATTTAAACATTCCATTGTATTGCTTCAATAGGAGGACAGAGACAGCTGAGCTATTGTCTAACTCCATTTGAAGGGATTTTCCTTCTACTTCAGGGGTGACCAAGATTATGTTAGTGTGTCCTTTAGCAACTTTGTGTATTTCTAAGGACGCCAAGGTATCCTCACTATCACTTTCGTTCTGGGCCTTATGTACTTCCTGCTCCCCTTTTTTCTTGCTTGATGGTGCCTTTGGGGGGGTATATTGTTGCTGAGATTTCCCCCTACGCACTCGTCTTATGTGTCCCTTCTCCCACAGTTCCTACAGTATTGATCTTTGAAGTGACATTGTTGGGAGTCATGTCCCTCTTTGCCACATCTATAACACCTATGTTGTTTTGGCCTTTCACGCATAGTGTACACAGGAAGTTCAGTCTTGGCTTTCCCTCTTAACTCGACTGAATCTTTCATAGCTGCTTCTATGGAAACAACGACTTTGACCTCAAACGTAAGGCTAGTTTCGACCAGTAATCGTTTCTGAATAGCTTCATTGTGTAATCCACACACTAATCTATCTCTTAAGGAGTCATTTAATGCTGTCCCGAACTTGGAATGTTCTGATAACTTTTTAATTTCGGCCACATAGGTATGAATATTTTTGTTTTCTCGTTGATCTTGCTTATGAAATCTAAATCGTTCTGCTATAAGCAGGGGTTTGGGTGATAAATAATCTTTAAGGATTGCCACTATTTCATCGAATGATTTTGCCGGTTTTTCAGGGGAAGTTAGTGTTTGTAATAAACTATATGTCTTACCTCCGATTACGGTCAACAAAACTGCCACTTTTTTTATTTTCTATATCATTTGCCAGGAAATATTGTTGCACTCTATATATGCAGTCCAGTTCTTGCATGTTTCGTCAAATTCTTCTAGTTTGCCAATCGAATTCATCGTTTTATTTATGTCACTTCAGACTAAATAAATGCTGTTTCTGTGACTTGAATCTTTAACTAATTGTTCATAATCCCATCTTCGTTGCCAGTGTAGTGTTTTCAATTTAATTTTTGTAAATGATACAACTCAACTTCAGCCATTACAATACTTATTTTGAGGCTCAATGTCAACACATGTCGGTCCTGTTTGACCCGCTGTGCATGTTGGGTCATACACTACAATGTTGACTTCATGAGAGGAGCAAAACCGAAAGATGTGACCAGACTGACACGAACTATGTACAATTAAAGTGCTACCAATGAAATGATACTTTAGATTTGGGACATCAAGGCAACCAGGAGTCTGACAACGTTTCCTAACAAGTCCAACATCAAATCGAGAAAGCAAATAAATCGTTGCTCAGTAACCATCTTGAACTCTTTATGCAGGGTATATTTCTCATCTCCTCGACCATATTTCGGGTGTGGTCCAAACTCAAAATTGTTTTTGTCCTCATCATTAGAGTATGCTTTGTCTTCAGCACCAGATTCATCAGTTTCATCAAACTGCTCCTTTTCATAATCAAACACATAAAAGTTATTATAATGCACAACATCATCCTCATCTCTGACAAGAAAATATTTTTATATATATATATATAAATATCTGGTTATTTATATATCATATAAAAAGTACATATAATTACTTACTCATTCTCATCATGGCTTTCCCCCTCATTTAGTAATTGAATTGCTGTATTAGTGGGATTATGCTGCCTATAAAAATACACTTGAATTTTCTTTCAAAATCTCAATAAAAATTGAATAAGCTATCCTTTTTACCAAGATAATCATTAAAATTAATAAAAATAGCAAATGTATTATAATCTATCTGTAACATTTAATAGTAGAGGGACAATTTTAGTATTTACCAATCACTGTCATCTGAAAGAGTTTCTTCAGGATCCTAATCTTGATCTTCATCATCAGAGAACATTGAAATGTCCCCATTGCTTTTACTACAGCTGTGCTCACAACAAAACTATAATGCATTAAAACAATGCATTACAGACATGAAATTTAAAAAACTTCAAATACAGTTTTGTGAAAATCATTTACATTAGCACAGCTTAGGAGGCCATCATGGCCATACACTTAGGTCATGTTAATTTCATGTTATTTAGTATATATACTGCTTTAAAAATACATCTTTTGCTTACCTTTCTTGAAATGACATGTGAATATTGGGCACAGCACTGGCAATGTCCACCTGGATGCTATTATTATCATCAAGACTTGGTTCCAGAGATGATATTGGTGAGGCTGCATGTGAAGGCGTTTCCACATTGGTCATCTTCAGTGGTGTAGATGTTTGTGCTATTAAAGCAATAAATATATTACATTAATTCACAAATATGGATAGTAAACTAACAGTGCATTTTGGTGCTGACACCGGTAACTATTTTTCATTTATTTCTATATTATATCTACCAGGGGTGGATCTAGGGGTAGTCACACCAATCACGCGACTAACGTAAAAATTCCGCACAAATTTAATTCAATGAAAGTGGAATAATATTTATTTTTCCGAACGCAGTCCAGTTGTAAATTTGCAGCGGCATAATTAATTTTCTGGTCGAATGAATTAAATTAACACTGATCTCTCTTGATTTCTCCGCTCTGAATTCAAATTTCAAACTGCACAATCGTGATCGTTCTGGAGGTTGGTTAGGGGCGTTTCTGGTCAATCTGATTGGCCCATTCGGTGGTTTCCAAGGAGACAAAAATGGTGATCGTTTTGGAGGTTTGGTCTGATCATTTTAGAGGTTGGTTATGGGCGTTTTTCATCAATCTGATTGGTCAGATCGATAGTTTCCATGGCAACACAAATTGTGATCGTTTTGGAGGTTGGTCTGATCTTCATTTCTTATTGGCTGTTTAATTCCTGACCGATCACAACCGATCAAGCGATCAGAGTCAGACTAGCCTCCTCCGCAAGCATCTCTTATGTATTTATATTATGCATTTATATTTGACCGTGAGTAATATCACCGATCATGACCGATCAGAGCCCGTGTTTTGCAGTCGAATGTATAGTTCTTTGTAAGGGAATTCAAAAGAAAAACCGGTATAGAGCAGTTTTAACACAGGCACTATATTCATGACACTATTAAATAACATGTCGTCGAGAGATTGATGTTTTCGTATTAAATATACTCGCATGTGTTTGACGAATTGAGAAGTGTACTGTTATAAGGTAAATTATCCAATGTTGATGTTTATGTAAACTATACTCTGATAATACTAAGTTCATATAAAAAATGGTCCGATAATTTAACTATGTTATTGTTAGCTTATATATTTTACCTAGGCTTTGAGGCTGCTGTTATTAGCATATATTTGCATTCGCCTGTCGCCCGTCAAATCGATTTAGAATTTCGAGCCTATTCATGTTCTCATTTGTTGTATTGATTATTCGCATTACCCAGATTCTTCTTGCTGGCATTGTATAGATTGTGAGCTAATGTAATAATCTGTAATTTGCAGTTTGAAAGATTTAGAAAGCTATGGATATTTGCAAAATCATAACATTTTGAGCTGAAAATTTCTTGAGAGGTCTGTTCGAAGGGGTAAATTTCTACCATTATTGAGATTTGACTATTGCTATAAAAACATTCATTTTATACCCACAAACGTCCCTTTTTAAACCTTCCATTTCAGTGCCTACACAATGTTTTGTGTGGCATTCAATAGCTGTGCCCTAGGAATTTAGCAGACTATAACCTGGCATTAAGCTTGGAAAGCCTCACAAATTTCATAAATCTGGCGGGGGGAGGACGATTGGTGACGAAAATTGGCCTAAGAAAATTTTGACTAATGTAAAAAAAATCCTAGATCCGCCCCTGATATCTACTACCATCCTTGTATTTGCAATGTAAAGTAATACTTCTCTTCACACCTTGCCCTTGACAAATGTTTTCCTGTCCTTCAACCCCGACCATGTGACGGCTTTCATTGCTGTCAGATTTTATAGTCGTACTCGCTGTTGAAACATTCAATAGTCATTGTTTAGGTGTTTTTCTAGATTCCCTAAACACACGAAAAACACAATATATTACATAGAAGTGTGATCATTCCCCAAACTAAATAGAAGGAAGAATTTAGATTTACCTTCGATGAAATTCAAGAGACAGCAAGTGGGCAGCAAAATCGCTGTCACTGGATTTTTCGTAACCAGCATCGATTTTGGCCTGTTTCCACGACGTAAATATATTTACTGTCAAATATATTCTTTTATGAATTCTTTCCCACGATTTCCTGTAATTCTTTTGGCTTGAAAATACCTTTTTTTGGCCAGAATTTAGCCTCGACCCTCTGTGCATGGCGCCTGTATTAGACGCTATATTAAAATTCTAAACTTGAAAAAGTTCACCCAATCTTTTCAAATGAACTCATGCGCAGAACCGATGTGCAGCGGGTGGCACTGCTGCTTTAATTCACCACGTTTTAATATGATGGGCTATGTTTAAGTTTAATTTTTTGCTTGTATACATGGGTTGGTTGTGCAAAATTCTTAAATATGTTTCAAATGTCATGTCCAATGATATTACCTCTAAAATCCCAGGTTTTCAATCATGGACTAGGTAAAACTTTTATTTTTGCATGTATACAGGGGTTGGTTGTGTAAAACTCTTAAATACGTTTCAAATGTCATGTCCAGTGATATTACCTCTAAAATCCCAGGTTTTCATGGACTAGATAAAATTTTATTTTTGCATGTATACAGGGGTTGGTTGTGTAAAACTCTTAAATACGTTTCAAATGTCATGTCTAGTGATTACCTCTAAAATCCCTGGTTGAATTTGGTTAATTTTGCAATAACTATATTATTTCTTGTGTTAACAATAGGTTATTTGTGGTAGTTTTAGCTTATTCTTACTCATGCAAAATTCACTGAATTTAACATGTCATCATAATATAACTTTGGTTTCACTGAAGGCATATTGAACATTTACCCATCAAAACAGTTGTCTCTACCAACTGTATAAGCTGCTGAAATTTCATGAGTGCATCACTAAACGTCAGTTAAGGTGGCTCGTTGTTGTTTTACTAAACTATCATCAGTTAAAAAGAAAAGAAAATACAAAAGAAAGGTGTGCCCAATGAACTTATGTGATGCCATTGTAAAGAGAATTCAATAAAGAGAACCATCTTGCACAAACACACAAAATTACCAGGGGAAGTAATCAATTTGTACCTTGGTGAAGAAGGCAGCAAATCATGAACCCCCCACTGGTAGACTGTGAAATGATTTCCTCAGAGCAATCCTCAGATAACAGCAGAAGGCTTTTTCATTACTTAATCTAACCTGGAGAATCTCCAATGGCATTGCAAGCAGAACTAAAATATGGTGTTTAAGTTTTGTCCTGTATCGGTCTCAGAAGTTCTTAGTATTTTAAAGTCTCTTAAATGCTCTAAATCAGTTGGCATTGATAACTTGCCTTCTCATCTATTAAAGGACTCAGCATTTACCATAGTTTTGCCTCTAACTCATATTGTTAATCTATCCTTGGAGAGTGGACTGGTCCCTACAGAATGGAAGTCAGCTACAATTGTTCCGATCCATAAAGCAGGATCTAAATCAATCTTGGATCATTATCGGCCTATATCGATTCTGCCAGCAATATCAAAGGTGCTTGAGAGAGTTGTTCATCGTCAGCTAATGAGTTATTTATTTGACCATAAACTATTATCAGAGCATCAGTTTGGTTTTAGACCTAAAGTTTCTACTGAACTAGCACCTATCAAGTTAGTTGATGACATTCGCCGAAATGTTGGTAAAGGAAACCTGGTTGGAGCCACGTTTATAAACTTGACGAAAGCGTTTGACACTGTTAACCATTCTCAGTTGTTGAACAAGATACCAAAATATAGTGTTCATGGACAAGAGCTTGATTGGTTCAGAGATTACTTATTTCACCGAAAGGTGTGGGTTGCTTATGGTGGAAATTTGTCCCAAGAGTCTTATTCCTGCATTGGTGTACTACAGGGCTCAATATTAGGCCTGCTGTTATTTGTAATAGCTTTTAATGATGTGGCTGATGTAGTCAAGGATTCCAGTATAATTATGTATGCTGATGATGTAGTTCTGTATGCTGCTGGTGATATAAAGGTAATTAACTCAAAATTGTAAAATAATATTGAAAGTATCGCTGCTGAGATGGATGAAAATGAATTAATTGTGAATTGAAAAGAAGGTAAAACTGAGATTCTCTTGTTTGGAACAATGAAACGCCTATCTAAGTTAAATGAGCCAATGTCCATGGACTATAAAGGATCCCCAATTAGGCAAATATCGGTGTACAGGTACCTTGGTGAAATTAATTTGTCAGTGAATCTGAAATCGCATTTTGATGCCACATTTAAACGGGCATCATCAAGACTACAATTTTTGCGGAAGTTAGACCACAATTCTATCACATGACTGGCAGGTTGGTATCACATGAGATAGCACTGCACCTGCGCCCAATCACTGCACGGTTTGCGTTCAACGAGGGAAGATGCGCAATTTTGTTTTCCGTTACAGTTCACACTGCGATTTACATATCAAGTACTTTTTGACAGAACATAGTTCATCACTTTACTAGAAAAGTACATAAGCAATGGCCACCCACAGACAAGGGGCGTTCTGATGTTGACCACATCGGCCGGGCAGAAGAAGCTGCCAGTCGGCCAGAAAACACGCTCGCTTATGTTGTAGGCGAAGCCGAAGGGGAGTGTGCGGGACAAGTAGAAAGTCCAAACCACTCGAAAGACGAGAATCAGTCGTCTGTGTTGGATGCAATCCGACATCTGAGTGCCGAAATGGCAGCCATGAAACAGGACATGTCTCGCCTTCAAATGTCAACGAAGAAGCGTAAACGTCGCGATAGCTCTGCTGACGAAAGCGTGCTCGACACATCTGAAGAAGAACAACTGTTGGACCTTTCAGACGGTAGTCAAACTAAGGATCCTGCACCTTCCATTGACACTCGCATAGACTCATTAATCACCAGTCGCAAAAAAGCCTCAACTAAAAATGTTACGGAGTCTGAAGGCTTGCTGGGCGAAATTGCCCTTGACCTGAAAATTAAAGAACAAACTGGCAAGGCTGTCAATGCTGAGCTCGCCGCCATCGTGGAATCTTTATTGGGGGAAAAACTCCCTGACGATAAATTACAGGCGAAAGTAGATCTTTATCCACGGCCCGATAATATAAATGGGCTTAAAACTCCACAGGTTAATCAATTAATTTGGCAACAGCTCGCCACATCGGTTAGAACTTATGACTCAAAGCAGCAGAAAACACAGACAGTTCTGTTGGCTTGTGTGGCGGCCATGTTACGTGCCGCTGATCTAGCTCTAGAAAAGAATCTAGACAAGACAATTATTACTACCATTACAGACGCTGCAGCACTAGCCATACAGTGCCATCATGACCTTAATGCACTCAGGCGCTTTCACATGAAGAAAGAACTTCATGACTATGCTGCGCTATGTAACACCAGCACACCTGCCTTTGACAAGCTGTTTGGCGACCTGACCAAACTGACCAAGGACATCCAGGAGGCGAACAAAGTCGCAAAGAAAGTCAAGCGGGATCGTCCAAGCTCATACTACCCCAGTACCAACCAGAAATATGCCACTAAAAGGCGATGCAACCCATACAATAAAACACGAAGTGATCGGGATTTTCGGTGGGGCCGAGGGAAGCAAAAAGACAGGCGAAAACAACACACCAACAGTCAGAAACAAAATTAGTAAACACAGATTCTTCGCACTTAAATACGGTAAGAAGTATAGATCAACCATACATGTCTTTTAGAGCTGGTAATATTAAGCATTTCGCAACACTGGAAACAACTGACAAAAGACTGTCAGATCATTGACATTGTGACAGGTGTTAAACTGGAATTCAGTAAAAAAACAGTTCAAACTAATGCACCTTGCCACATATTTAATGGCAAAGAAACAGCGCTGATACATGCAGAAGTAACCAAACTTCTGGACAAAGGTGTGATTGTTGCATCCTCACACCAACAAGATGAGTTTATATCCACTATATTCCTTTGCAAAAAGAAGGATGGCAGCTACAGAATGATTCTTAATTTAAAAGCATTAAATGAGTATATTGTTTACTATCATTTTAAAATGGATAGCTTACATGTGGCAATTGAACTCATGAAGCTTGGGTGCTTCATGGCAAGCATTGACCTTAAGGATGCTTATTATAGTGTACTGGTCCACCATGATTTTCAGAAGTACCTTAAATTCAAATTTGATGGGAAATTATGTCAGTACACTTGCTTGCCTAATGGCCTCTTTAGTGCCCCTCGTCTATTCACAAGACTGATGAAACCAGTATATGCCACACTGCATGAACAAGAGCATACTAACTTTGGTTACATTGATGACTCTCTTCTGCTAGGAGACACAGTAACCGAATGCACTAACAATGTCAAGGCAACTAAAGGCCTTGTCGAACAAGTGGGGTTCACTCCACACCGAGATAAATCCATTTTAAACCCGACACAAATTATTGTGTTTTGGGGGTTTATATTAAACTTTATAACAATGACTGTTACACCAACCCCTGATAATATTATGAAAACTGAATAGGGCAGCATGCTGCTTTTAAACAAACAGAACCCCACCATTCAAGAGTTGGCTGAGGTTATTAAGGTACTGGTGGCAAATTTTCCAGGTGTGGAGTTTGGGCCATTACACTATCGTAATTTGGAAAAAGATGAAGTGTTAGCCCTTTCTGCCTCTAAAGGCAGCTACCAGGAACATGTAAATCTATCTAAAAAGTCATGTGAGGAATTACAATGGTGGTTAGATAACATAGCTACTTCCCAAAAGCATATAACACATGGGAAACCCTCAATTACAATCCAGACAGATGCTTCAAAAGCCGGATGGGGTGCAGCATGCTCTGAGAAAAATACAGGTGGTCGTTGGTCAGCTGCGGAACAAGAGCAACATATTAATGCCGCAGAACTCAGAGCTGCATTTTTTGGGCTAAAAGCGTTTTGCCCTGGAATGTGTGATAATCATGTGAGAGTAGAATTAGATAATACCACAGCAATAGCTTATATAAAAAACATGGGTGGTTCCAAATCAGAGGAATTGAATCAGCTTGCATGCGAATTATGGGATTGGTGTATAACTCGCAACATCTGGGTGTCTGCAGCCCATATACCTGGGGCTCATAACATTATAGCTGACAAAAGATCTAGACAGTTTCAGGATGAACATGAATGGCAGCTTAACAAGTTGTATTTTCAGCAGATACTAATTAACTATCCTAATCTTAATGTTGACTTGTTTGAAAGCCGACTATATCATCAACTTGAGACCTATGCCTCATGGGAGCCGGACCCCTATTGTACATACATTGATGCATTCACAGTTGATTGGGGACACATGAACTTTTATGCTTTCCCACCTTTTAGTCTGATTCAATGCTGCGTTCAAAAAATCCAGATGGACCAAGCAACGGGAATATTGGTGTCCCCACTTTGGCCGACTCAGGCATGGTTCACACCCCTGTTGCAATTATTGCACAGTCAACCATGGGTCCTCGACCAGCATCCAGACAAGATGTTGAGCCATCCACAGTACAAAACACACCCAATCCCAAAGCTGATAATATGCCCTGTATCAGGGAATCCCTGGCAAACTTCCAGCTATCAGAAGAAGTTACCCAAGTTATCATGTCATCATGGCGAAGTAACACAAAAAAGCAATACCACACTTACATTACCAAGTGGTTGGGCTTTTGTCATCAAAGACAGGGTAATCTAAATAAACCGGAACTAAGTCAGGCAATGAATTTCTTACAAACACCCTACAATGCTGGTCTCAGTTATTCAGTTATCAATACAGCAAGGTCAGCTTTGTCTACAATCATTAACATTCATGGATCAGAAACATTTGGTATGCATCCTCTATTGTCCAGATACTTAAAGGGGGTCTTTCTGACCAGAAAGCCAGTGCCAAAATATAACACTGTATGGGATGTTGACAAAGTTCTTACATACCTCAAAACACTTACACCTATGAGTAGGGAATAACACACAATCAACAGCTAGAAAGAGGATACAAATTGCAAAGTTTGGTTGCAAAATGTTGTAAAATTTGGAAAATTTAGCCTTGCAAAGAGAGCAATTTTTGAATATAACCTTGCTCTTGTATTACGCACAGAAATTATTGCCATGCATATCCTTATGTAAAAAAAGGCCAAATGTGGTAACAATTTTTGTGCATAATACAAAAGCATACGAAAAAGTTAACATCTTTGCAAGGCCACATTTTACAACATTTTGCAACCAAACTTTGTAATTTTACTAATTTCAGTATGCTCTTTTTATTGATATACTTTCCTAATAAATATTTTACCTATCGCTTTATATACATAATTAATGTGACAGCTAGCTGCTTTATTTGTTTACAGGATAATCAAACTAATAACTGCAGTGACTCATGTGAACACATGAAGGAAAACCATTTGCTCATGACCAAAATCAATGCCCTACAGAGGGAAAATAATTGGCTTCATGACAAGATTTCAACTCATGATGGCATGTTCGTAACTTTGATTCTTATTGCAATTGATAAATACACTGACAGGTTTCACTATTGCGCTTATATTAATTCAATATTAAACAAGCTGCCTGTTCTGGCGTTAATTCTGGCGTGCCGCGCACGTGCCATTCTTCAATATAAAGCTTCTGAATACAGTTCATATTCATTTAGATGCCTTGCGAACCTAAATGTTGTTCGATCATGAAATTCAGAAGCACATCGTACTTTAAAAAGTATAGAAGTTTGATTGTTAAAAAATGTTAATAAACCGCATGATACATTCACTTTGTCTTACACTTTGCCTTTGGAATTCGTGCTTATATAGTTATATTAAATTTTCAATCCTGTGCAAACTGCAACGTATACTAGTATATTTCGCGCCATTACACACTTGCGACGACGAAAAAAAACCAAAAAAAAACTGGGGTGAATTTTCAACTCCGTCGCTGACGCCGGAGTAAATAGCCTGAGTTTGCTTCCTACCATGTATACTTAGATACATGTAATTCTAGCGGAGCTGTACGATTCCATGCAAAAGTTCACGCATCATTATACATACATTTCAGTCTTTTGCTTGGATACCTGTCATAGCTTTTCCTGAGTTCAGCACTAAAAATTGTAATGTCACTTGAATATTCAAACAACACATGGGAAACTAGAAGGTGTTTGTGTACGGTTTGTTCAGGGCAGTTGTCCAGGTCAGCACAATGCTTTTATTTTAGTACCTATACTAAAAAGAACTGGCCGAAACAAATTATTTCGGTTGATTAACTGAAATTAATATAAGTTCAAAGCACATCATTCAGAAATATGTATTCTATTATTTTGTTAGACTTGAAAACTTCACTTAAAAAACTTAGAAGATATGTGCTTCGGTTGGTTCGAAGATGAAACATCGGCAAGTGTAAGGACCTCAAAAGTCGAGCCAGGCCAGTCATCACTTGCACAGACATTCAGTGGCAAACATCTGTCCCCAGTAACTCAGTTATCGATGAAAACATCACCAGCCCTAAGACAACTATCATCACCACAATGCTCAAGTGACCAGACTCCAGCACCAATGAAAAGTTTGGTAGGTTCTCAACCACTGTCACCTCCTCCACGGACAGCTTCGAGCAGCAGCAAGACCCCACCACCACAATGCAAATCGCCAGCTTCTCCAGCAGCTTGTGGTAATGTAGTAGAAGATGTAGATTCTGTAGACAGTCACAGTACACCAGAGAAAATGTCAAAATGTCCAGAGGATGACAACGATCATTCTTTGGATATGGTATGTTTTATATATTTTGATATTATTGTGTTAAATAGTTTTACTATATTATAACATTCTAAGCCTGTTGTCTTGTAAATTATGGTACATTATGTTTATGTGTAATAATATTTTGTTGACTATATAAATGAAGCTCTTAATTGATGAGCAAAATTGTTTAGGCTGTTTGCCTGCCTAAATTATGATGGGTGCAGCCTGTACAGGTTTTTTTATTACCATGCACCTTTCAATTTTTTTATTACACTATTTATTTTCAATACATGTATAGTATTTCAGCTTTATATAATAATCAGTTTTTAAGGTTGAGTTAGGACCTGCTTTCAAAATTGCAAGGAACATTTTCGGCAGAATCAAACCACGAAAAGTCGGGACATATGTGGCAAACATTATGGGTGCTACACTCTCTAGGGAACAGATGGCTACCCATAGTTTTAACGGACAGAAAGGCAAGAATGGTACAGTGAAGCCTAAACTAGATGCCTTGTATGTCACATCACTTATCGGTAAGTTTGGCAGTGCATGTTGTGTGGTCAAGGTTTAGGAAATACAATCACAATTAAATTGAAATGGTATTAAATGCCAAATATGAAATACTATGCAGGGTGTCCAAAAAAACGAAATTGCCACTTTAACATGTCGTAATGCATTATTATTATATTGAGTCTAACAAGTCTAGATTGCAAGAAAGAGAAGTTATTTCACTTTCTTTACCTTTCAATATCTTTTTCATGTTATAACCATTAGAAATAACCAAAGAATCGTGTGTTTAAAAGTGCCTTTGAAAACCACATTCTTCCACCCCTGGGAATGCTAGGTGAGGATTAGATAATTAAATTCAATATACCTGCATGGGGCCGGTTGTACCAAAGGTACATTTAGCAAGCGGTGGATAAGTGAAAATTTAAAAACGCTTTCACACATTTTTTAAACGACTGAACTTAAATTTTATATGCTAAATATGTACTGTAGTTGCGAACGTCAATGATCTATTGAAGTTAAAATATTTTTGCTTCGCAGTTTCTTGAATGTATAGACTTTATCTAAATTTTTTAGTTTAATGTTATATGTCACTGCATAAAAGTCTGCAATTTCTGTTTCGTTTTTTTACACACCTTGTATATTGAATAAAGCTTTCCTTGTATGCGATGTAACATTAAAAGGAATTTCAAACAATCAGCATCAGTTGATAAAATGCTAAGTGACCTCACACGGAAATTTCTCCACTTTTTTCCAGAACACGCAATGTATTGTAAAATACAGTGATATCAGCCGTCCTGTGTACAAAGAAGATGTCGTGAAGGCTATTAAATTCAAGCTGAACAGTAAAGAGCAGGCCTGGAAGAAGCAATGCAATAAACTGAACAAGAAAGATTAGTCATGCATCAGTTCAAATTTTATAACATACAGTTTCTTATATCATGTTTAGTATTATTTGATTACCTCTTTTGTTCGATATATATAGTTTATTACTATTAAACCAGTTATAATACTTATATCATATTAATAAATCATGTTTTCCATGAACAAATTTCATGTACGTATATGGGGTAGTGATGCATGCACTGCATATGCATGGTATAACTGTCTAAACATAACAAACAAAAACAGCTTTAGGTAGTCAAATATTAAATAAAGAATTTGCTTCAGAAATTATAATTTTTCTTCTCAAATATGTAGTATAGTTTTTCCAGTTATAGTTTTCAAAACTGTAGTTTCTACAATTACTATAGTTTTAATAGTTACTTTAGTTTCCATAACTATAGTTTTTGTTCCAAAATACTACAGTTTTTAAAACTATAGTTGTAGCATAAAAAAACTATAGTTTTTAGCTTAAAAACATTAGTTTATTTTTGTAAGGGATAATATAGTTCCAAGAGTTTCACACAACCAACAAATGTATACAAGCAAAAAATTAAATTTATACAGAGCCCATCATAGAAAAACATGGTGAATTAACCAAATCAGTATAGTTCCTGCAAAATTAACCTATCTCCCGATAATGTTAGAGTTAGTATCACCGTATAATATAATTCAAAGAGTTTTACACAACCAACAAATGTATACCAGCAAAATATTAAACTTATACACAGCCCATCATAGAAAAATGCTGTGAATGAACCAAATCAGCATAGTTCCTGCAAAATTAACCTATCTTCGGATAATGTTAGAGTTAGTATCACTGTATAATATAGTTCAAAGAGTTTTACACAACCAACAAATGTATACCAGCAAAATATTAAACTTATACACAGCCCATCATAGAAAAATGCTGTGAATGAACCAAATCAAAGAGTTCAAAGAGTTTTACACAACCAACAAATGTATACAAGCAAAAAATGAAACTTATACAAAGCCAATGCATCATAGAAAAATGCGGTGAATTAACAAAATCAGTATTGTTTCTTCAAATTTAACCTATATCCCGATAATGTTAGAGTTAGTTTCACCGTATATTATAGTTCAAAGAGTTTTACACTACCAACAAATGTATAAAATCAAAAAATTAAACTTATACATAGCCCATCAAAGAAAAACGCG